>NC_053491.1:484954389-485254389 GCF_905171775.1 Rana temporaria | reverse complement strand
GGCACTTGTCTCATCGACGCCAGTGCGTCTGAGTGAGACGAGCGTCATGACGCCACACGAAAGGACGTGCCCACTCCTGATTGGACACTATCGGGAGTCCACGCCCCACTTCCGCCCTGCTCCTGGCGCGGACCTCGCTGGAGCCTTTGCACACGCGCGGGACAAGCGCCATGACGGCGAATGAGTGGGCGGGGCTATGGGACACCCTGGGATATTTAACTGGTCGCCGATTGTTGTAGCCACACCCTCAGACAAAGTCAGCCAATGACGAAACGCGTCAGGGTGTGGCCAACATCGGACGACCTAGACACTGTGTACCTGGAGAATCAGGAACAGAGGAGTGCTCCTGAGCGCCAGAACCTGTACCATATACCCAGGAAGGATTTACAGGCACAGTACAAATACATGCTTATTATCTATTGCATTGTGGTACACACATTTTAAAGGGGACCTGTGGGTTTTTGTAAATAAACTTTTAAAACGGTAATACACTATCTAAGCTTATTCCTTTATATGTACACGAGCAAGACACATATAAGCAGAGTGGTGGAGAGTGCAAAGACTGATGACAGAAGCTGATGTGTATCCCATGCTGTTTTTTATTCTTGGTCTGGTGAGTGCATCCCCATAAGGGGATAGTATCCCCCCACGTGGTGAATAGTGTTGCTCACGAATATTCGTATTGCGAATATTCGGCTCGAATATGGCATATTCGAGTATTCGCGATATATTTCGAATTTCGCGGTGAATATTCGCTATTCCGAATATTCGAATTTTTTCAATTTTATTTTTAGAACAGATCACATCCTAGAGATCTTCATCGACGTCTAAAAGCATTGCTGGTATGATTAGAGACCTTGGGCCGAGTAGCTGAAGCGATCATTTTATCTTGCCGAAAAATCGCAATGCGATTATTCGGCAATCGGAATATCGCGCGATTATTTTCTCCGCCCTTCTTTTGCATCAGAGCCAATCAGAGTGCTCCTACCGCAGTTATCGAAATTCCGCAATAAATATCGCATTCGCATTTTGCGAAATTTCGATAAAATATCACGAATATTCTGAGCCAATCAGAGGGCTCCTACCGCAGTTGTCGAAATTCCGCAATAAATATTGCATTCGCATTTTGCGAAATTTCGATAAAATATCACGAATATTCTGAGCCAATCAGAGGGCTCCTACCGCAGTTGTCGAAATTCCGCAATAAATATCGCATTCGCATTTTGCGAAATTTCGATAAAATATCACGAATATTCTGAGCCAATCAGAGGGCTCCTACAGCAGTTGTCGAAATTCCGCAATAAATATCGCATTCGCATTTCGCGAAATTTCGATAAAATATCACGAATATTCTGAGCCAATCAGAGGGCTCCTACCGCAGTTGTCGAAATTCCGCAATAAATATCGCATTCGCATTTTGCGAAATTTCGATAAAATATCACGAATATTCTGAGCCAATCAGAGTGCTCCTACCGCAGTTGTCGATATTCCGCAATAAATATCGCATTCGCATTTTGCGAAATTTCGATAAAATATCACGAATATTCTGAGCCAATCAGAGTGCTCCTACCGCAGTTGTCGAAATTTCGCAATTATTTTCGCATTCGCAATAGCGAAATTTCGCAAACATTTCATTTCGATAAAATATCACGAATATTCGAATTTAGCGAATATTTCTCAAATATTCGGCTATATATTCGTGATATATCGCGAAATCGAATATGGCGTATTCTGCTCAACACTACTGGTGAAACACAGCCCCCCTGGTGATAAGGAGCACATATTAAGAAAGACACTGTTTATTGCTGATGTTCATCCGCACCATTATTCTGATACCTATGTCAACATAGAACTTTATTTCAGAGCTCACACTCTGTGTTCAAGCGCTGCTACAGTATAAACTGAACTGCTTTGACTTTTTAGTCATTTATTCTCTTTTTTACTGTCACACGTAATATACGCTTATTGCGTTTTTTTTTTTACCAAAAATATGTAGAAGAATACGTATTGGCCTAAACTGAGAAAAAAAATGTTTATTTATATATTTTTGGGGGATATTTATTATAGCAAAAAGTAAAAAATATAGCTTTTTTTTCAAAATTGTCGGACTTTTTTGTTTATAGCGCAAAAAATAAAAACTGCAGAGGTGATTAAATACCACCAAAAGAAAGCTCTATTTATGGGGGGAAAGGGACATCAATTTTGTTTGGGAGCCACGTCGCACGACTGCGCAATTGTCAGCTAAAGCGACG
Source organism: Rana temporaria (assembly GCF_905171775.1). Taxonomy (NCBI): domain Eukaryota; kingdom Metazoa; phylum Chordata; class Amphibia; order Anura; family Ranidae; genus Rana; species Rana temporaria. The sequence continues at coordinate 485,252,137 of NC_053491.1, read as the reverse complement.
CAAAAAATGCTCTGGTCAGGAAGGGGGTAAACTCTTCCGAGGCTAAAGTGGTCAAAAAAAGAAATTTGATTTCTATGGGGACACATTATATTGGGATCTATTATAAAAGTGATCCCATAGAATTCTATTGGTGATCCATTCTACGGGGACACGTTATATTAGTGACATATTCCAGCTTTGTTAATCATACATTAATATATTGATCCCATTATATTAGTGATGAATCCCATTTTTTCTTTCACTAGTAAATATTTCTAAAGATCCTCATATATATTTCCTCTGAGATTTATTTTTACATCGATTTTAATCTCTATCTATTTGTAGATCTATTATTCATTTGTATTTCTTCACACAATAAAATAATCAATAGAACAAACTCATTGTAAATGTATTAACAATAAGGAATGAGACTGTCTACAAATGCGATAGATAGATAGATAGATAGATAGATAGATAGATAGATAGATAGATAGATAGATAGATAGATAGATAGATAGATAGATAGATAGATAGATTGATAGATAGATTGATAGATAGTGTGTTATGTAAAAATGGAAGTAAAAATATGTCTGGGACTGTAAAGGAAATCTCACTTATATTTATTTATAGTAGAAGAACATACAAGACACAAGACCCCCTCCCACTGTCTTATCTAATTGGTTGAATATTCCACCAATCAATGCCCCCTCTCTGTGACATCACCAGTCTCTGGGCAGATTTCTCAGATCTTCTGATTACCCCCACAGAGCTTTATTTTACCTCTCCATACACATATCCCAGCATGGAGGGGCTCAGTGAAGGTGGTGGTGAAGGTGTGGACGTGTCGGATCGGGTCACACAGATCATAAAAGGAGATCCGCCCGGCCTCATAATCCAGATATATCCTGACTCCGTTATTGATGTTAACAAGTAAGTGGGTCCCTTTACCGTCATGTACCGCCAAATTTTGGTTATCTTTTTTGAACAAACCCCAGGACTTGTTATTCAATCCAATAAATGACGGCTTTGCTCCCCTCTCTATACTGGGGTAACACATTCCAACTATCCATCCATCTGACCCCCCGACATCCACATCCCAGTAATGTCTCCCTGAGGAGAAACTCTGACTGCTCAACACCTGAGGATGACCAAAAAATCTCTCTGGAGTTTCTGGACGATTGTGTTTTCTATCTGACCAGGATACAGTTTTCCTGTCACCTGATATCTGGAGAGTATTATGAGCTGTGTTTACATCCAGTAATATGTCTGCAGCTCCCTGTATATAGAAGTCTACATTCACCCCTCTCATTATATCAAACAATGCACGTAATCCACGTGATATCCCAGCCACATCCAGACCCCCTCCATCATGGAGGAGCTTCTCATGTCTCTCTCTGTCCTCATTATCTCCATCCTCAGTATCACACAAGTCACCTGTGTCTGATTCCTGTAAGACAGTCAGTGGATCCGTCGTGTTACACAGCTCCTCAATGTGACGCATCTTCCTGGACAGCTCCTCCTTCTTTATTTCCAGATCCTGGATCATTTGTGACATGCAGATGGAGACCCCCTGTGCCCACCTGGAAATCTCATCCTGGAACTTCTCCTCCAGCTCATCCAGACGTCTCCTGAGATTTCTAAACAGGACAGTGACTTTCTTGGTGTCACCAGCTGCTTTTTCTTCTACTTTCCTCCTGTGTTCCTGCAGACTCTGGACTCTTTCCTCCGTCTCCTCTTTCTTTGTCAGAAGCTTCTGCAGAACATTCCTCAGTGTCTCCTTCTTCTTCTCAGAAGCCTCATCCAGTGACTCCATCTTATGTCCTTTATGTCCTCCAGTCACACAAAACTTACAGATACAGGTCTCATCCTCAGTGCAGTAATACTCCAGGATCTTCTTATGGACTGAGCATTTCCTGCTCTCCATGGACAAGGTGGGGTCACATAAGATGTGTTCTGGGGACTTTTTGTGGACTCTCAGGTGTTTATCACACAGATAAACCTCACAGAGCAGGCAGGATCTAACAGCAGGTACAGGAGAGTCCACACAGTGAGTACAGAAGACCCCGGACTCCTCCTGGTCTGGATGAGCAGACTGGAAATTCTCCACTATGTTACGTAGCGTTATGTTCCTCTGCAGTGCAGGAAGACTCCTGAACCTTTTTCGGCACACAGGACAGAAGTAATCTCCAGCCTCACGTTGTGTATCCAGCACACGATCAATACAGGCCCGGCAGAAGTTGTGTCCACATCTCAGCATTACAGGATCTGTATAAATGTTCAGACAGACGGAACATTCCAGCTCAGCTCTCAGGTCTGCAGACGCCATCGCTGAAACCAGGAAGAGAAACACACGGGGGAAGGAATGCAGTTGGGAGGGGGGACTTCCTCCAACACAGGAGGAGGCTGGGACTGATCAGTGATATTTGACCCGGAAGAAAACAAAGCACAGAGGGGGGAGGAGGTGTTTTCCTCACAGTAGTGAAGAGAATCTCATCTCCCTACTTTAGAAGACATAGAAAGACGGAACGATTGTGTTTTTTTCCAAACGATCTGCGGGTGGTCGCTGAGCTGGACTATCTCATTCACAAGCACGGCTCGTAACACACAAAACCCAAACAATACTTCATACTCAGAGGTTGAACATAGACATGGAAGTCTGTGTGCCCGTTATAACACCCTCCTAGATAGGCCTCATGCACACAGGACATTTTTACAGCTGCTTCAGGCGTTTATTTCTGCAGCCAGTAAACTCTCCAGCATGTTATCCTATGTGTCCATAGGCTTTTATCAGGGCGTTTTCTGACTGGAAAAAAAACCCCAGAACTAGTGGGTTTTAAGAGGAGTTTTTCAGCTGTAAAATATGTTCCAACTCTGAAAAAAGATAAAAACACGAAAAACTTTGGCTATGCAGTGTTTATGAGCGGTTTTGAGCCATAAGCTTTCGTGGGAGTATAAAAAAAAACAGCTAAAAAACGCAGAAAACTGCTTTCTACAGCTAACGCTTTAGACAAAGAAGGCTTGCCACACCAGGTGAGATGAGGAAGCCTGATGGAACTAGTGGGTGCCCGCCTCGGCTCGCCTCAGCAATAAATGTGCAAAAGAACAACAGGCTGTACCCCACGATTGTGATCCAAAATCCTTTTTTTGGGACATCCCAGAGTGACCCCGCAAGACCAGAGAGTAATGTCCCGTACACACGGTCGGTTTTCCCATCGGAAAAAGTCAGATGGGAGCTTTTGTGTGGGAATCCCGACCGTGTGTGTGCTCCATCAGACTTTTTCCAACGGAAAAACTGACGGAAAAAGATAAAGAGCGGGTTCTCTGTTTTCCGATCGGAATTTCCTATCGTGTGTACAAATTCCAACGCACTTAATTCCGTTGCATGCTCGGAAACAAATCGACGCATGCTCGGAAGCATAGAACTTAATTTTCTTGGCTCGTTGTAGTCTTTTACGTCACCACGTTCTTGGCAGTCAAAAGTTCACCGAACTTTTGTGTGACCGTGTGCAGGGCTGCTGATAGAACTCATGGGGCCCCGTACAGCCTACCTGACGGGGCCCCCCTTGAGCTCCACCCCTGGTCCCGCCCCCTGGCCCAGTGACTTGACAGCGGGACATGCCAATGCCATAATGTACTGCAGAGACAGTACCACCCATGCCGCCAATGCCATAACGTACTGCAGACAGTGCCACCCATGCCATGCCATCAATGCCATATTGTGCTGCAGACAGTGCCACCCATGCCGCCAATGACATAATGCCATTGGCAGCATGGGTGGCACTGTCTGCAGCACCATACTGCATTGGCGGCATGGGTGGCACTGTCTGCAGCACCATACTGCATTGGCGGCATGGGTGGCACTGTCTGCAGCACATTACAGCATTGGCGGCATGGGTGGCACTGTCTCTGCAGGCAGCACATGTGTTATGGGCCATAATGCATGTGCTACCTACAGACAGTGCCACCCATGCCGCCAATGCCATACTGTGCTGCAGACAGTGCCATATATGACGCTAATACCATAACGCATGTGCTACCTGCTGACAGTGCCACCCATGCTGCCAATGCCATATTGTGCTGCAGACACTGCCATTGGCCATATGGGTAGGCACTGTCTTTGCAGGCAGCACATGCGTTATGGCATTAGCATCATGGGTGGCACTGTCTGCAGCACATTACGGCATTGCATGGGTGGCACTGTCTCTGCAGGCAGCAAATGCGTTATGGGCAGACAGAGCCACCCATGCCGATGCCATAATTTATACACGCTGCTGCTGCAGTAGTAGTAGATCTTGAATCCCCCCCAGCACACACCTGTGTCATTTTTAGCTGCCTGGGACCGAGTCACTTCTTCCCCGATGGCTGCCGTTGTCTGGACTTTGGGGGTCAGTTAGATGGGAACCTCTGCCTCTACCGCCGCTGCTTGCTACTGCTACTTCTCGCGGAGAGACTCAGACTCAGACAGGAAGGAATCACTCGCGGTGCCAGGAGGACGGCACTACACAGACGACGTGCTGGCCGGGACTTAAGCCAGCACCAGGAGCGGGCGCGGAAGAGGTATTCTTCCGCGCCCGAAATACAGAAAAAAGTCCCTTCCCTGCCGCTACCTAATAGTTCATCTAGCAATCATAAACGAAAAACAAAAAGCGTAAAATCTTAACGTGTCGGGGGGGGGGGGGGGGGGTGATGTTGTCGTTAAGGGGCATGGCTGGAGGATTATTTTTTTAGATTTAATTTTTTATCTGATCAGGTTGCCGGGCCCCCTTGCTGGCCGGGCCCAGTACAACAGGGCCAGTTCCAGGCCTATCAGCGGCCCTGCGGGCGCTACTTACGTATGCGTTTTTTTCTGCGCACGAGCTTGGTGGGACAGGGTGCGTTTCTGGCTCCTAACTTTTTTAGCTGGCTCCTAGATTCCACAGTGTGGTCTGTGTAGTGTGCTTTTGAAATTAACTCTTCACAGACTATGTTATGTTCTTTTTGGACTCTGCATTAGTTTTCCTTTTAATACATTTTTCACATATCATTTGTTTACATTTCAAGGTATAACATTTATTTCACACATGATTTTAACCACATAGCGCTGCACTCTTTCCATGTTTTAAACACATGTGATCTATCTGACCCCCTGACACACACACTGATCCACCTGACTCCTACTTTCTGCACTACTCACATTACGCTGACCCCCACCTGACACAGACGCTGACCCCCACCTGGTCGCCTGGGGCCCTGTTTTCTGGGACTCTAGTCTAGTCCGCGGGACCCCGGGACACACTTGGAATTGCGGGAGGGTCCCGCGGAATCCGGGACGGTTGGGAGGTATGTATTTGCAGTGAAACATTTTCCTTAAATGCTACCACTACTCAGTACTTTCAGCTACAGTGGGGTAGCCAGGCCTGAAATAATAATTAGAGTGAGCCTGCAGACAGTAGATCTTGACCCCCCCCCCCCCCAAACAAGTACATTCATACCTGTTACCTGATTCCTGGCCCCAGGACAGAGTCACTTCCTCCTTGACTGTAGTAGTAGCGCTGGCTGCTGTGCTGTCTGCCTCCCTGGATTCCTGGATTCGCTGCCCGGAGTGTCACAAAAAGTGTTTTTTTTTTTCTTTCTGCAACTGCCTGTGCTTTTCCTTCTCTCACTCTCTCCCCTGGCGCCGCGGAGGGAGAAGAATCACTCCGCGGCGCCAGGGAAGGACAAGCTGGCCGGGACTTGATTCTGCAGACTGAGCAGAGCAGAGGAGCGGGCGCGGGAGAGAGAGGAGATACTCTTCCGCGCCCGAAACAGAGGAAATAGTCCCTACCTGCTGCCGCATACTTACGGAACTAGCAGGCAGCAGCGGCGATCTAAAAAAAAAAAAATGTAGAAAGCGGGGTGGGGGGTGGGGTGTGGACGGTTGACTAGCGGTCAGGGCTGTGGAGGTTTTTTTTTTTTTAATAACATTAATTGGTTCTGTCGAGGCTGCCCGGGCCCCCCTGCCAGCCGGGCCCGGTACAACTGGGCCAGCTGTACTGGCCTATCAGCGGCCCTGACCGTGTGTGTGAGCAAGGCAGGCTTGAGCGGAATTCTGTCGGAAAAACCATCCAAGTATTTTCCAACGGGAATTCCGCTTGTGTGTACAGGGCATAAGACGAGAAAAAATAATAATAATAATAAAATTAAAGATAGTACAGGGCCGGCATGAGAGGAGGAAGCAACTATGAGGTTAAGGATTGTAGGTGGAGAATGGGTGAGAGGTGGATTGGTTGGAGCAACAGGATGAGGAGGGGTTTGTGGTAGTTAGTTAAGGGATAGGTGGGGTCTCCTGGACAGCAGAGAAGGGACAGGTGACAAGCAGGCAGTTTCCCACCCTCCCTGGGTTTTGTTTTGTTTGGTTGGTTTGCTTTATCTCTTTGCAGGTGCAATATGAGCGAAGGATGTCATGGCAGCTGATTGTATGGCGGTGGTTGGTCTTTTGACGGTGGGAGAAAATACGGTTGAGATGGAAGTGTGGAGGGGCTCATCGGTGGTATGTGCCCCTCTGCTGTATTCCAGTTACTAAGGTTAGCTGGAATATGGTAATGGTTGCACTGCGGGTGTGGGTTGTCTCAGTCATAAGACCAACAGGCTGATAAGTTGTTTTTGTTAATAAAAAGGCTGCTGGGGCCATTAGTACTCCAATTTATGTGTGGTCTCATTAATTTAGTTAATAGCAAGGGGGATGGTGAGTACTCATGGTTGGGCAGACACAAAACAAGGTGGGACATCTTATCTACACTGGTCATGCCCGGCAGATGTGTTTCACACGATTATAGGTGCTTAGTCATGACAAAGCACCTATAATTGTGTGAAACGCATCTTGCGGTGTCCCTGTCACGTACCTGGTGGAGATCGAGCTGTAGAGGGGGCTTCTCTTGCACCTCCTGTCCAACACCCCTGGTAGTGATGACAGGTAGTGGAGTGCACAGAGTGGCACGAGGGCTGCTGTAGCAGATGGCTTAGGCTGGGTCTTGGCAGGAACCAGGTGACTGGAGAGTGCTGAACTGAGAACAGGAGCCCCGTGTCGCTGGATCAGCAGCTGGAAGCGTAGCCGGGATGTGAGCCAGGGGGTCATCAACAGCCGGACAGAGCAGGTAATGAGACGTGAGGCAGAGGCAAACACGGGACACAGGCCAGGTTCGGTACACAGTCGGGCAATGGGTCACAGGAACATCAGGCAGAAGCGGAGTCAAGCACAAGCCGGGGTCACAAGTAGGCAGGCGGAAGTCAACAGGAAGGTTCAGTCAAACCGGGCCAAGATACAGGAAACTCGTAGAGATCGAGTAAACAGGCACTAGCTGAAAACACCACTAAGCAAAGTATGCATGTCACAGGTTTAAATAGGCGGACTGGCGAAAATGCGAGCACGTGTGCGCCCGCGCATGCGCCAGTACATGTCTTTTCTTGTGCATCTCTTAGAATGTCCATGCCTGCGCACCACTGCACGCTTGTTACATGGGTTTCTCTTACAGTCACTCTGGGATGTTCCAATAAAGGATTTTGGATCACAATCATGGTGTGCAGTAGGGATGAGCTTCGAGTTCGAGTCAAACTCATGTTCGACTCGAACATTGCCTGTTCGGCGAACAACGAACAATTAGGGGTGTTCGCTGCAAATTCGAAAAGCAGTGGAACACCCTGTTAAAGTCTATGGGAGAAATCTAAAGTGCTAATTTTAAAGGCTAATATGCAATTTATTGTCCTAAATAGTGTTTGGGGACTTGGGTCCTGTCCCAGGGGACATGTATCAATGCAAAAAAAAGTTTTAAAAACGGCCGTTTTTTCAGGAGCAGTGAATTTAATAATGCTAAAAGTGAAACAACAAAAGTAAAATATTCCTTTAAATTTCGTACCTAGGGGGGGTGTAAAGTTAGCATGTGAAATATTGCATGTTTCCCGTACATAGAACTGTCCCTGCACAAAGTGTCATTTCTGAAAGGAAAAAAAGTATTTTAAAACCGGGCTTGCGGCTATAATGAATTGTCGGCTCTGGCAATTCAGAGAGAATTCATTCATAAAAGAAAAAAAAATAGCGTGGGGGTCCCCCCAAATTCCATTACCAGGCCCTTCAGGTTTGGTGTGGATTTTAAGGGGAACTCCAGCCCAAATAAAAAAAAAATGGCATGGAGTTACCCCAAAAATTCACACCAGACCCCTTATCCGAGCACGTTAACCTGGCCGGCCACAGAAAAGAGGGGGGACAGAGTGCGGCCCCCCCTCTCCTGAACCGTACCAGGCCACATGCCCTCAACATGGGGAAGACTGGGCTTCCCCAGTGACGTAGCAGAGGGTGCGTCAGAGGGTGCGGGGTCACGTGACGGGTGGCCCCGCCTCCCCTATATAAGAAATGTCAAAGCTACAGCGCGTCATTCACTGGGCTGTGTCCGGCGGACAGAGGAGGTCGATGTGGCTGCGCTCTGGATGGATGGCTGGATCTTCTCATCGCTGGACCAGAGATCAACCGTCACTGGATACAGACAACGTTGGAGCAGGGAGCTGGGACCGAGAAGATTACCACCGCTGGATTTTTATTCTTTTTTTTTATTAATAAAGGACTTTTTTCTACGGTGCGTGTGTGTGTGTTTTTTCCAACTATTTACACTTCCTTCATGAAATGGTAGGGGTACAATGTACCCCATTTCCAATTCACATAGGGGGGGTCAGGATCTGGGGGTCTCCTTTGTTAAAGGGGTCTTCCAGATTCTGATAAGCCCCCTGCCCGCAGACCTCCACAAGTAATTTTCTAGCAAAAAAACTGTTTTAGTCTTGTAAACGCCGAATCTGAAAAACAGCCAAGGTCCTTAAATGGTTAAGGACCGAGCCTGTTTTTCAAACTCGTGTTTATTTTTTGGGGGTTTTCTTATTTATTTTACTGTAATTGATTTTATTTATTTTTACACTGTTTTTTAAAAAAAAAAATTGGTCACTTTTATTCCTATTACAAGGAATGTAAACATCCCTTGTAATAGAAAAAAGCATGACAGGTCCTCTTAAATATGAGATCTGGGGGTCAAAAAGACGTCACATCTCATATTTACACTAAAATGCAATAAAAAATAAATTGTCATTTGAAAAAAAGACAGCCAAAAAATGTGCCTTTAAGACGCATGGGCGGAAGTGCTATGCTATGGAGACGGGTGGGGGCCATCTTCCCCTCACTCGCATCCATGCACAGAGGGAGAAGGACCCGATCGCCTCTGCCGATGGCTCCGGTAAGCGGTGAAGGGCGCAGGAGAGCGGCGGGAGGGGGGCCCTCTCCCGCTGCCAATAAATGTCTAGTGAAAAAAAGATTCCATATTGTTCATATCGTTTGATCTGTATTTTAACCGCTTGCCGACCAGCGCACACAGATGTACGTCGGCGGAATGGCTCGTACAGACAAATGGACGTACCTTTCCGTCTCTTTGAATTTGCCACCGTGCGGGCACGCACGCCCGCCACGTCCCGCGGACTCGAATGTCCGCCGGTGTCCCGCGATCGTGGCACGGAGAGGCAGAACGGGGAGATGACTATGTAAACAAGGCATTTCCCTGTTCTGCCTAGTGACATGACAGGGATCTACTACTCCCTGTCATTGGGAGCAGTGATTGCTGTCATGTCAGTGGTAGCCCATCCCCCCACAGTTAGAATAACTCCCTAGGACACACTTAACCCCTTGATCACCCCCAAGTGTTAACCCCTTCCCTGCCAGTGTCATTTACACAGTAATCAGTGCATTTTTATAGCACTGATCGCTGTATAAATGACAATGGTCGCAAAATGGTGTCAAACGTGTCCAATATGTCCGCCATAATGTCGCAGTCATGATAAAAATCGCAGATCACCTCTATTACTAGTAAAAAAAATGCCATAAAACTATCCCCTATTTTGTAGATGCTATAACTTTTGCGCAAACCAATCAATATACGCTTATTGCGTTTTTTTGTACCAAAAATATGTAGAAGAATACGTATCGGCCTAAACTGAGGAAAAAAAAGTTTTTTATATATTTTTTGGGGATATTTATTATAGCAAAAAGTAAAAAATGTAGCTTTTTTTCAAAATTGAGGCTCTTTTTTGTTTATAGCACAAAAAATCATACATTAATATATTGATCCCATTATATTAGTGATGAATCCCATTTTTTCTTTCACTAGTAAATATTTCTAAAGATCCTCATATATATTTCCTCTGAGATTTTTACATCGATTTTAATCTCCATCTATTTGTAGATATAGGCCCGGATTCAGAGAGCAGTTACGACGGCGTATCTCCGGATACGCCGTCGTATCTCTGAGTGTGCGTGGTCGTATCTATGCGACTGATTCATAGAATCAGTTACGCATAGATTTCCCTGAGATCCGACTGGCGTAAGTGTCTTACACCGTCGTATCTTAGGCTGCATATTTATGCTGGCCGCTAGGTGGCGCTTCCGTAGATTTACGCGAGGAATATGCAAATTAGGTAGATACACCGATTCAGAAACGTACGCCCGCCCGACGCATTTTTTTACATCGTTTATGTTAGGCTTTTTCCGGCGTAAAGTTACCCCTGCTATATGAGGCGTATCCTATGTTAAGTATGGACGTCGTTCCCGCGTCGAATTTTTAAAATTTTACGTTGTTTGCTTAAGTCGTTCGCGAATAGGGCTGTACGTAAGTTACGTTCACGTCTAAAGCATTGATGAATTGCGGAGTAATTTCGAGCATACGTCAAATACGCGGGGTCACATGTAATTTAAATAAAACACGCCCACATCATCCACATTTGAATTAGGCGGGCTTACGCCGGACCACATACGTACGCCGCTGTAACTTAGGGCATAAGTTCTTTCTGAATACGAAACTTGCGCCCTAATTTACGGCGGCGTAACGTATTTGAGATACGTTACGCCTGCCGATAGATACACTATTGTATCTGAATCCGGGCCATATTATTCATTTGTATTTCTTCACACAATAAAATAATCAATAGAACAAACTCATTGTAAATATATTAACAATAAGGAATGAGACTGTCTACAAATGCTAATCATGGATAGATAGATAGATAGATAGATAGATAGATAGATAGATAGATAGATAGATAGATAGATAGATAGATAGATAGATAGATAGATAGTGTGTTATGTAAAAATGAAAGTAAAAATATGTCTGGGACCGTAAAGGAAATCTCACTTATATTTATTTATAGTAGAAGAACATGCAAGACACAAGACCCCCTCCCACTATCTTATCTAATTGGTTGAATATTCCACCAATCAATGCCTCCTCTATGTGACATCACCAGTCTCTGGGGCAGATTTCTCAGATCTTCTGATTACCCCCACAGAGCTTTATTATACCTCTCCATACCCATATCCCAGCATGGAGGGGCTCAGTGAAGGTGGCGGTGAAGGTGTGGAGGAGTCGGATCGGGCCACACAGATCATAAAAGGAGATCCGCCCGGCCTCATAATCCAGATATATCCTGACTCTGTTATTAATGACGTTAACAAGTAAGCGGGTCCCTTTACCTTCATGTACCGCCACATTTTGGTTATCTTTTTTGAACAAACCCCAGGACTTGTTATTCCATCCAATAAATGACGGCTTTGCTCCCCTCTCTATACTGGGGTAACACATTCCAACTATCCATGCATCTGACCCCCCGACTTCCACATCCCAGTAATGTTTCCCTGAGGAGAAACTCCGACTGCTCAACACCTGAGGATGACCAACAAATCTCTCTGGTGTTTTGGGGCTCTTCTGGTTTATATCTGACCTGGACACAGTTTTCCTGTCATCTGATATCTGGAGAGTATTATGAGCTGTGTTTACATCCAGTAATATGTCTGCAGGTTCCTGTATATAGAAGTCTACATTTACCCGTGTGATTATATCAGACAATGCACGTAATCCACGTGATATCCGAGCTATATCCAGACCCCCTCCATCATGGAGGAGCTTCTCATGTCTCTCTCTGTCCTCATTATCTCCATCCTCAGTATCACACAAGTCACCTGTGTCTGATTCCTGTAAGACAGTCAGTGGATCCGTCGTGTTACACAGCTCCTCAATGTGACGCATCTTCCTGGACAGCTCCTCCTTCTTTATTTCCAGATCCCGGATCATTTGTGACATGCAGATGGAGACCCCCTGTGCCCACCTGGAAATCTCATCCTGGAACTTCTCCTCCAGATCATCCAGACGTCTCCTGAGATCTATAAACAGGTCAGTGACTCTCTCGGTGTCACCAGCTGCTTTTTCTTCTACTTTCCTCCTGTGTTCCTGCAGACTCTGGGCTCTTTCCTCCGTCTCCTCTCTCTTTGTCAGAAGTTTCTGCAGAACATTCCTCAGTGTCTCTTTCTTCTTCTCAGAAGCCTCATCCAGCATCTCCACCTGGTGTCCTCGATGTTCTCCGGCCAAAGTGCAGGTCACACAGATACATGTATCATCCTCGGTGCAGTAATACTCCAGGATCTTCTTATGGATGGAGCATTTCCTGCTCTCCATGGACAAGGTGGGGTCACATAAGATGTGTTCTGGGGACTTTTTGTGGACTCTCAGGTGTTTATCACACAGAGAAACCTCACAGAGCAGACATGATCTAACAGCAGGTACAGGAGAGTCCACACAGTGAGTACAGTAGACCCCGGAATCCTCCTGATCTGGCTGAGCAGACTGGAAATTCTCCACTATGTTACGCAGTGTTATGTTCCTCTGCAGTGCAGGACGACTCCTGAACCTTTTTCGGCACACAGGACAGAAGTAATCTCCAGCCTCACGTTGTGTATCCAGCACACGTTTGATACAGGCCCGGCAGAAGTCGTGTCCGCATCTCAGCATTACAGGATCTGTATAAATGTTCAGACAGACGGAACATTCCAGCTCAGCTCTCAGGTCTGCAGACGCCATCGCTGAAACCAGGAAGAGAAACACACGGGGGAAGGAATGCAGTTGGGAGGGGGGACTTCCTCCAACACAGGAGGAGGCTGAGACTGATCAGTGATATTTGACCCGGAAGAAAACAAAGCACAGAGGGGGGAGGAGGTGTTTTCCTCACAGTAGTGAAGAAAATATCATCTCCCTACGTTAGAAGACATAGAAAGACGGAACGATTGTGTTTTTCTACAAAACGATCTGCGGGTGGTCGCTGTCTCAGCACGTTTACAAGCACGGCTCGTAGACTTTTAGAGACAGTGACCACACAAACCCCAAGCAATAGTTCATACTTAGAGGCTGAATGGTAAACATGGAAGTCTATGTGCCCTTTATAACAAATAACTATAGCACCCTCCTTGATAGGTGCAAGGACGGGTGTTATATAGTTTTTGGTTTCTCTGCCTAACAGGGAGACGGCTAGGTAAATTTACAGGTGCATCTCAAAACAATTTGAATATAATCAAAAAGTTATGTAGCACTACCCCCGAAGGAGCTGCTGGTTAGATTTTGGGTTTTGCACGTTACCTCTAATGCCGCGTACACACGATCGGTTAAACCGATGAGAATGGTCTGATGGACCGTTTTCATCGGTCAAAACCGATCGTGTGTGGGCGCCATCGGTTAGTTAACCATCAGTTAAAAAAAAGCCAACTTGTTTTAAAATTAACCGATGGATTCCTAACCGATAGGACAAAACCGATCGTTAGTAGGCACAACCATCGGTTGAAAATCCACGCATTCTCAGAATCAAGTCGGCACATGCTTGGAAGCATTGAACTTCAGTTTTTTTCAGCACGTCGTGTGTTTTACGTCACCAGGTTCTGACACGATCGTTTTTTTAGTGTAGGGGCGACAGACACTCAGTCAGCTTCATCGGTTAACCGATGAAAACGGTCCATCGGTCCGTTGTCATCGGATGGACTGAACGTGTTTGTACGCGGCATAAGTTCGTTGTCCAGGGGAGGAAGTCTGTAGTAATTGGAATGTCCACACAAGATGTAAAACCTATTTTCACTGCGTAAAACTTGCGAGGAAAGTAGAGAGTATAGAGAGAAGGGGAAGGTTCAGGTACGCAGTACAGAATGCACAACAGTATTCAAGACTCCAATATTCCCCACCCGGATAGACCCCTCTCACATGGCCTAGCAGCCGGGATGACGCACGGACAGCACAGGAACAGTCTCTGCCACAGACCGTCTAAGTACACGAAATTAATATTCAGGAATCCTCTGCCACAAGATTTAAAGTCCCAAATTTCTTTCCTTACAGCCAAAAGACCTTTTAGCCAATCCGGCGGGCTGTAAGGTATTGTAGATTAGTGGTGTATCCTTCAAGAAGTTACCAGGCCTCTCCCAAAGTACCAGCCTTCTGCTCGGTGCTTCCCGGGACAGGTCCTCTCCTGGCTTCCTTCATTAAGTGGCTTCTTCCCGCAGGACGGACAGCACAGGATCACCTCCAACGCATAGGCCCCAGCCAGGATAACTGGGTCTACTTCACAGGAACACAGCGTCAGACAGGCCTGGTCCAGAGACTGAGATCATGCACACCCACCTCGCGCCAGGAGGGCCACGAGGCAAAGGACCCCAAAAAAAGGCATCTGCCCCTTAAGCATCCCCTCCCAGCATGCACAGCGGGGTCACCACACCCATTGTATTGCTGCCAAGGAGGGACACCCGATACACCTGCGTTTCAACAGGGGCCTGAAGTGTGTAGCGCCTGTGTACTTTCAGTACAGGTGCTATTTTAAATTTAGAGGGAGACGAGTTACTTTGCTGTCATCCATGTTGATTTGAGTAAATTAGGTTTCTGCCAGGCTGGACTGTCCTGTGGTTTCTTTCTGTGTTCCAAAGATACCGTTCCATCTTTGGATAGCAGGTGGCACCAGAGGGGTCCAGGCGGAGGCGCCTTTCTCCAGCAGCCAATCGCGGGGCATGCTGGGGGAGGGTATTTCTTGGGCAGATGCCATTTTGTGGGGTTCGTCTTCGCCTGTTCCTGGTTCCAGGTGCGGCACCCACCTTTAGGGTGTGCGCACAATCACAGGCCCCGGCGAGATGGCCTACCAGGCCGGGGCGCACATGCTACGCGGAGTTCCTGACTATGGGCCCTCATGGCCCGGAGCAACTAAAGCTGCAAAGGGGCCCCAGTGACTTACTGGGTCCCCACACTTCATGAGAAAGGTCCCAAGCGAGTTATGCTGTTCGGTGGGGCGTCGGTCTGAGGTGAGCCCGGAGTAGGGTTGCCACCTTTTCTTCAAGCCAAACCCGAACACTTTAGCGGCACAGGGCACGTTTTTTCCCGTAGTATACACAATCGGATAATAAAAGACCTGGGGCACCTTCGGGTGCCTCAAGGACAGTGGTATTGCAGCTTGCTGCGGCAAACAGTGGGTGTGGCCAAACTGCTCTTGCTGACATCGTGGCTCCCCCTCAGTGATGCCAAACCTGCCCCCAGACAGCGGCCCGCATCTCCCGAATGGCAACAGATTTTTGTGTGACTACCTCAGTTACTTGGGGAGCCACAGCCCAGTCTAAATAATGTGTCCGGGTTTCAGGCAGACTGAAACCCGGACACAAGATCCCAAACCCGAACTGTCTGGGTGAATCCTAGACAGGTGGCAACCCTAGCCCGGAGGCAGGTGATCCAACAGGGCTTAGACAATCCATCGGGGATCTGGGTGGCCGGACACTGAGAAGTTGTATGCTGCAACTTGTCAGTCGGTGACCCCAAAATCAAGAAACCTACCTGAGGAAGATTCAGGCAAACTATATTCACTGAGAGGATTCGCTCTATCATCTACGTTCCTGAGTAGAGGGCCTGTGGCAGAGGTTCCACTCCTAATCCTAATTCCATTAGAGCCAAGTCGGTGGCAGAGACTTGTTCCTTCTCAGAAGTTCTAAGTGATACTCTGGCTGCCAGGTCGGTGTGAGAGGCCTGTCCAGGTACACTTCACCCACTCCGGCTGGAGTGGCGACGTGAGTAAAAGTCCCATTGGAGGCAGGACTGCTTCCGTTTATCCATAGGCCTGAATCTGCAAATTCTCCTTTCACCAACCTATTTCTATCTACCTCAAGTTAACTGTTTGCCATTGTTGGGCAAGAAATAAAAGCACAGAAAATGACACCAAGCTGTTTGGACATTCCGTCATTGCTCATCATCATCATCCCTAGACACATCACAGAGGTAACATAACATGCCGTCCCAATCTAACCAGCGGCTCCTGAGGGGGTAGCACTACACGTGGGGGCTCGTCCGGGATCGGCTGTTACCTCTGGCAACAGAACTGTGAGTTCAACTTTATTATTGAGAGCAAGGAATTATCAGGTGTTTACTGTGTGGTGAAGAAGGAGTTAACCTCGGGTAGCAGTAATCTGGGCGTACGTGCGTGTGTCTGCCACGTGTGAAAAAAAAAGTTTCTTCAAGTGGGAGGAGCTACACACCCCTGCGTGAGACGTAGGGCGAAGTTTCGCGCCAAACCAGCAATTGCTTGCCCGCCTACGAGAGAGAGTGCCACGTGCAAGATGTCTGCTCCCTCGTTGCCGTCCGCAACTTTTCAGCGATTGAGACCCCCGATGACTACCCCGGGAGTCTCCACCATGTCTACTGCCGCCGGAGAACCCCTTACTGACACGGGGATCCGGATGCATACTGATGCCAAGTTTGTACTATACTCGAGCGGAGGATCAGAGGCTCTTGGACTGTCCTGCCCTCGTTTTACGGAGCTGGCCGTACGGATTCTACCTTTTGCCCGGTGCCATAAATGCCGGGCCTACTTATTTCAAGTCCAGCCACCCACTGAAGCTCCCCGGGAGTACAGGGTGGACTGGATCTCCGGGACTGTGACCACGGAGGAGGAGACCCCATGGCTGGAGCCCTCCCCATCCGTGGAGATTGTCGAGCCGGAGGCTGTGGACGCTGAAATCTTCACCGTCTCATCTACCATGACTCTGCTTTCAGCTACCTCACCATCCCGCTCTCCGGAGGTAAGCGAACTGGATGAGACGAGAAAAAGTGACTGTGTAACTGGCGTGACGAGCATGCGAACCGAAACTGTACCTGAAGCCACCCCCGCTAATGTGGTCTCAGTGTGGCGTGCTGTTGCCAGTGAGGGCCCCGCACAGGTCTCCCGTGGCCGTCGTCGAGACTTGTCTGCCCGTTTTCCAGATTGGCCTACTGTCCGGTCCAAGACGTCCAACTATTTGCCTGCGGAGGAGTACAACTCTTCTGAACTGGAGTCCCTATCGAATGACGGGACAATTGATCATTTGTTCGAGCCAGTTTTCCCGGCGTCCCAAGGCTATGGGGGATTTCAGGCCTTCCGAACAAGGAGAAGAAAGAAGCGCTCAGGCCGGAGCGCACCGAATGTGTCTGGTGCATCGAACCCGAGTATTCCGCAGCTGACCTGGTGAGTTGGTGAGACCATTTCTGCTCCTACTACCACCAACCCCATACCCGCTCCAGTGCCTGTACTCAGACGGGCAACTGACTCTATCATGCTGCCGGGACTCAGAGACCCTCGTGTGTTGCCCAAATTGGCCTGGAACTGGGCTGGATGTAGTGTTAGAATTTTTTTACAGGGTGAACCTCCACTTTAAGACCCGGACCAAAATGCAGGTAAAGGACACGGACAGTTTTTGCAATTCGACACTGCGTCGATTTAACTGACAATTATGCGGTCGTGCGACGTGGCTCCCAAACAAAATTGGCGTCCTTTTTCCCCCACAAATAGAGCTTTCTTTTGGTGGTATTTGATCACCTCTGCTGTTTTTAATTTTTGCGCTATAAACAAAAATAGAGCGACAATTTTGAAAAAAATGCAATATTTTTTACTTTTTGCTATAATAAATATCCCCCTAAAATATATAAAAAAACGTTTTTTTTTCCTCAGTTTAGGCCGATACGTATTCTTCTACATATTTTTGGTAAAAAAAAATCACAATAAGCGTTTATCAATTGGTTTGCGCAAAATTTATAGCGTCTACAAAATAGGGGATAGTTTTATTGCATTTTTATAAAAAAAAAATTTTTTACTACTAATGGCGGCGATCAGCGATTTTTTTCATGACTGCAACATTATGGCGGACACATCGGACAATTTTGACACATTTTTGGGACCATTGTCATTTTCACAGCAAAAAATGCTATAAAAATGCATTGTTTACTGTGAAAATGACAATTGCAGTTTGGGAGTTAACCACTAGGGGGGCGCTGAAGGGACTAAGTGTGACCTCATATGTGTTTCTAACTGTAGGGGGCGGGGCTGGACGTGTGATGTCATTGATCGCCTTTCCCTATATCAGGGAACAGACGATCAATGACAGCGCCACAGTGAAGAACGGGTAAAGCTGTGTTTGCCTATCCCGGATGAGCCCCCACGTGTAACACTACCCCCGGAGGAGCTGCTGGTTTGTTTTGGGTGGCATGTTACCTCATGGCTCTTCCGCCGGCCTAGGCGTGTATAGTGCATATAGCAGTAACGGAATGTCCATGACAGGTGTCTTTTTCTGTGCTCTTTATTACCCAGCCGGGTAAAAACATTAAAACTTGTGATGAAGAGTAGAGGTGAAGTAGAAGAAGAAGTAGCAGACTCAGGCGCAACAATAGGGAAACAGTCCTGCCTCCAACAATACTTTGTATTCTTCACCACTCTAGCCAGAGTGGGTATAGCGTACCTGGACAGGCCTACTCTCACTGACCTGGCAGCCAGAGTATCGCTCGAAGAAAAAGTCTCTGTCACAGACCGGAACCAGGAATACCGCGTTGCACACGCACCCCAGCCTGGAAGGCCATTTCGCCGGGGTACCATGATGCGCAGTCACCCTAAAGGTGGGTGCCGCACTCCGAAAAAGAACACAGACTTATGGCGTCTGCCCCATAAATACCCTCCCCCAGCATGCACAGCGTGGCTCAACCCTCCTGATTGGCTGCTGGGGAAGAGCACCCAAACATTGACTAAACTGCTGCCACCCACTGTCCTGGGGTAGGAACTACACCCCATCAACAATAGACAGCCCACAGCACAGCCAAGCTGAGACAGAGATCCAGTTTAGAACATAATTGGATCAGTCAGTTAAAGCGGATCTCCACTCTAAAGTGGAGTCCCGCTGATCGGAACCCTCCCCCCCTCCGGTGTCACATTTGACACCTTTCAGGGGGGAGGGGGGTGCAGATACCTGTCTACAGACAGGTATCTGCACCCACTTCCGGCCCTACGATACGGGCAAAGGACGGGTTTTTCCTCCGCTTCCCGTCGCCCCCCCGTTGTATGCTGGGAACACTCGGCTCCCAGCACACAGCGGGAGCCAATCGGCGGGCGCAGCGCGACTCGCGCATGCGCCGTAGGGAACCGGGCAGTGAAGCCGGAGCGCTTCACTTCCTGGTTCCCTCACCGTGGATGGAGGGGGGAGCAGCAGGGTGACGAGCGATCGGCTCGTCATCTTTCCTGCGATCACCGCTGGACTCCAGGACAGGTAAGTGTCCTTATATTAAAAGTCAGCAGCTGCAGTATTTGTAGCTGCTTGCTTTTAATATAGTTTTTTAGTGGCACATCCGCTTTAACACTCTGATCCTCCTCTAAATTTAACTAGCACCGGTACCTTTTAAGTAACCAGACGCTAAATATCTATATAAATATATGTAGCACCCTGCAACCAATGAGTGGGTGCTCTATGTTCAAATTATAGTTGTCTGAGCAATAGTTTGGCTCAGAAAGATTGCATTCAAATTGCTGTTCCGTTTCAGTTCAGGTGGGTTGCACATTTTCCCACTCGACAGTAGGTGTCACTGTAACCACTGGTCGAGGTTGGAAATGCAACAGGTTGAATGTATTGAGTATTCCTTTTTTAGAAGTTGCTCCTCAGAGGGTGTGGTGAACCCGCTGTGCATTCTGGAAGAGGGTACTTAAGGGGCAGACACCATTTTGTGGGGTCGGTTTTGCTTGACCCGGACCTGAGTGCCCTCCTGGCCTCAGGGATGTGTTGGGGGTTCCTGCCTTGGGGCCACGTTGGCCCGAGGCTCCGTTACTAAGATGTAGGCCCAGGAGCTGCTGGGGCCTACTGATCCAGGGATGGTCCTGTGTCGCCTTGCCTGCTGGAAGGGACCGAGCAATTGAGGACTCAATTGGAGGATGCATCTGGATCTAAAAGATTACCTCACAGTGCTGCCGGAACAGCTGAGAGATCCTAGCACTGTGAGCTGTGCTCTATTCTTCGAAGTTAACGGTTACACAAGTCTGTGGCAGAGACTGTTGAACCAATTCTACTTTCACCTAGTCTGCGGCAGAGACTATCTTTTGATCGAGCTTCGGACCGGCTGCTAGGCCAGTGAGAGTGGGCCTATCCCAGGGGTCGACAATATCCGGGCGCCAGGTCGCAATTGCCACAAGAAAATGTGACCTGGCGCCTGCCGGTAATTGAGGCCGCGGCTTTGCGGCCTACAAGGCCGCGAAGCCGCGGCCTCAATTACTGCCCGCCGCGGTGGGGGGAGGTGGGGGCGCACGGAAGCACAGGATCCTGTGTTTCCGTGCTCCCCCGCCACGCGATCGCGGCGGGCCCGTGACGGCCGGTAATTGAGGCCGCGGCTTTGCGGCCTTGTGAAGTCCCAAGCTCTTCCTTCTGTCAGCTGGCGCCATCTGGTGGTGGCCGTTGGCATTACAAGTTAAACAGCAATTCTAATAGGTAATTGTTCACTATTTTCACTGCCATCTCCTTCCCTCTATTTAGAACCCCCAAACATTATATATATTTTTTATTCTAACATTCTAGAGAATAAAATGGCGATTGTTGCAATACTTTCTGTCACGCCGTATTTGCGCAGCGGTCTTACAAACGCACTTTTTTGGGAAAGAAATTATACTTTTTTTAATTAAAAAATAAGACAACAGTAAAGTTATCCCAATTTTTTTTTTATATTGTGAAAGATAATGTCACGCCGAGTAAATTGATACCCAACATGTCACGCTTCAGAATTGCGTCCGCTCGTGGAATGCCGACAAACTTTTACCCTTTAAAATCTCCATAGGCGACGTTTAAAAAAATCTACAGGTTGCATGTTTTAAGTTACAGAGGAGGTCTAGGGCTAGAATTATTGCTCTCGCTCTACCGATCGCGGCGACACCTCACATGTGTGGTTTGAACACCGTTTACATATGCGGGCGCTACTCACGTATGTGTTTGCTTCTGCTTGCAAGCTCGTCGGGATGGGGCGCATTTTTTTCTGGCTCCTAACTTTTTTAGCTGGCTCCTGGATTCCAAGCAAATTTGTCAAACCCTGAACTATCCAGTGGTCGCTGAGTCCAGCGTGGAGACAGTTGTTCCTCTGGACCCAGGAGAATATCCGTGATTTGCAAGTAAGATGCCTGAATCTCCCCTAAACCTCCATCCCTCTTTTCTGAAGTTGACTTTAATAAAAACCTTCTCTGTAGGAGGGAGAAAAAGAGACTTGGTGTTTGGCGCAGACATTTCTTTCTTTAACCACTTAAACCCCGGACCATATTGCTGGTTAAAGACCAAAGCACTTTTTGCGATTCGGCACTGCGTCGCTTTAACTGACAATTGCGCGGTTGTGCGACGTGTTTTCCAAACAAAATTGGCATCCTTTTTTCCCCACAAATAGAGCTTTCTTTTGGTGGTATTTGATCACCTCTGTGGTTTTTAGTTTTTGCGCTATAAACAAAAATAGAGCGACAATTTAATATTTTTTACTATTTGCTATAATAAATATCCCCCAAAAATATATAAAAAAACAATTTTTTTCCTCAGTTTAGGTCGATACGTATTCTTCGTACCTATTTTTCGTAAAAAAAATCGCAATAAGCATTTATTGATTGGTTTGCGCAAACGTTATAGCGTTTACAAAATAGGGGATAGTTTTATAGCATTTTTATTAATATTTTTACTAGTACAGGCGGCGATCAGCGTTTTTTTTTCCCGGTACTGCGACATTATGGCGGACACGTCGGACACTTTTGACACATTTTTGGGACCATTGGCATTTTTATAGCGATCAGTGCTATAAAAATGCATTGGATTACTATAAAAAATGCCACTGGCAGGGAAGGGGTTAACACTAGGGGCGGGGAATTGGTTAAGTATGTTCCCTGGGTGTGTTCTAACTGTAGGGGGGGTGGCTTCACTGGGGGGAAATGACTGACCGCTGTACATACAGGCATTTCTCCCCTGACAGGACCGGGAGCTGTGTGTGTAAACGGTCCTCGCTCTGTAACGAGCGATCCCGTGTGCCCGGCGGCGAACGCACCAGCCAGGCACGCGCACGGGAGTCGAGGGCGAGCGGGGGGCGCGCGCGCCCCTATTGGCTGCTGGGCGAGGTGACGTATAGCTACGTGCTCTCACCCAGCAGAGCCGACCTGCGGCCGTATAACTGCGGCGGCTGGTCGGCAAGCTGTTAATCACCTCTTCAAGGAGAACCCCTGAGACGAGTGCAGACCACAACAAGGTAACCGCAGGCCCAAATCTAAGCCAGCAGCTCCTTCAGGGGTAGTGCTCCATATATATATAAAATGTATATATATAAAACTATACAGAGGAGGAACCTTGGATTACAAGTATAATCTGTTCCAGGAGAATGCTCGTAATCCAAAGCACTCGCAAATCAAAGCGACTTTCCCCATAGAAGTCAATGGAAACGAAAATAATTAGTTCCGCATTGACTTCAATAGCCTGCAATACTGCATGTGGCCAGAGGTGGGGGGGGGGGCGCCGGAGAGCCTCGGAAAAACACTTGGAAAGGCCCGGGGACAGCTCGGCTGACTTCGGAAAACCCTTGGAAAGGCCCGGGGACAGCTCGGCTGACTTCGGAAAACCCTTGGAAAGGCTCGGAAACACCCGGGAACGGAGTATTTCCGAACAGCTCTGATTGGCTTCGCTTGGCTCTGCTCAGCTCCAGGGCCCCCGCACCTCAGGCCAAATGCGGTACTGCACACCCCATTAGCTTGAATTCTGCTTGTTTTGCGAGACAACACTCACAAACCGGGTCAGGATTAAAAAAAAAAAAAGTTGCTCGTCTTTCAAAATGCTCATTAACCACGTTACTCGTAAACTGAGGTTCCACTGTGTGTGTATATATATATATATTCATACATTTATATATACACATTCGTTTTATGCATAACGAGTTATATCATTGCACATTGCAGGAGATTTTCCCTCACTTCCTGTCTTGGTGTCAAAAGGACAGGAAGTGAGGGGATCTCCCTGTGAGGATATAGTCAGCAATAGTTTCCTTATATATATATATTAAATATAATATGGACACTATAAGGCAACAATTGCAAGCTATGTCCCCGCAGTGAGATCCCCCCCCCACTTCCTGTCCTGGTGACACTCAGACAGTAAGTGAGGGGAAATCTCCTGCACCTTATTAAATGTTCTTGTTATGTATAAAATGAAAGAATATATAATGCAGGGTTTGACAAATTTGCTTGGAATCTAGGAGCCAGCTAAAAAAGTTAGGAGCCAGAAAACGCGCCCCGTCCCGACGAGCTCACGCGCAGAAGCGCACCGCATATGTAAACGGTATTCAAACCACACATGTGAGGTATCCCAGCGATCGTTAGAGCGAGAGCAATAATTCTAGCCCTAGACCTCCTCTGTAACTCAAAAGATGCAACCTGTAGAATTTTTTAAACGTCGCCTATGGAGATTTTAAAAGGTAAAAGTTTGTCGGCATTCCACGAGCGGACGCAATTTTGAAGCGTGCCGTGTTGGGTATCAATTTACTCGGCGTAACATTATCTTTCACAATATTAAAAAAAAATTGGGATAACTTTACTGTTGACTTATTTTTTCATTAAAAAAAGTGTATTTTTTTCGCAAAAAAAGTGCGCTTGTAAGACCGCTGCGCAAATACGGCGTGACAGAAAGTATTACAACAATCGCCATTTTATTCTCTAGGGTGTTAGAATATAAAATATATATAATGTTTGGGGATCTAATTAGAGGGAAGGAGATGGCAGTGAAAACTGAAAAATTACTCATTAGAACTGCTGTTTTACTTGTAATACCAACGGCCACCACCAGATGGCGCCAGGTCACAGAAGGAAGCTTGAGACTTCACAAGGCCGCAAAGCCGCGGCCTCAATTACCGGCCGCCGCGGGCCCGCCGTGATGTCGCGGCGGGGGGGGGGGGGGTGGGGGCGCACGGAGACACAGGATCCTGTGCCTCCGTGCGCCCCCACCTCCCCCGCTGCACGAAAAATGTGGATTTAGTTTCACTTGAAAATGACAGGTTTCTGAAAGTCTGTAGTGTGATCCTTGGATATGACGCTGTGTTCATACATTGAACTGAAGCTGATTGTGGCTGTTCATTGTGTCTGTACAGAATTATCCTCCTGGAGGAGGAGGACATGGGATTAGGGTTGCCACCCGTCCAGAATTCACCCGGACAGTCCGGGTTTTGAATCGTTTGTCCAGGTTTCAGACCACCTGAAACCCGGACACAATATTGAGAATGGACTGTGGCTCCCCAAGTAACCAACTAGGGGCCCATGTGCATAGGTGTGCACATGGGCCCCACCCCCATACACGGACAGGAGAGAAGAGAGGGCTTGGTCTGCTCCTCCTCCTCCCGCCCCTATCCCTTTGTCTGCCCACCTACATTCCAATCCGTGGCATTCTGTGCCTCGGGAAAGGGATGTGTGGGCTGGAAGTTTTAAGCTCAGCAACCGGCAGATACATCATAGCCTGAGCCCACGGCTGTCTTAATGAGAGGGCACTGCCCAGGGGCCCCAGCTGCAAGGGGGGCCCCTGCACTTTTCCCAAAGCAGCTGATCCTTGAGCCCACGCTGCCCTGAAATTAGGGGCCCCATGATGGCACTGAGTGTGATAGATGCAAAGGGGAGGCAGTCTGCCTCCTACCAACTTAATGTCTGTTTACCTGCACTGTCATCATTGTAGGGGCCCCAGAGCATTACTTTGCCCAAGGGCCCATGATGCTATTAAGACGGCCCTGCCTGAGCCTTCATATTTGGGTGAGTGAGCTTACCATCCATTCTCTGTGGCTGAAGTCTCCCCCCACCCTTCCTTTTATCGCCTGCCTCCAAGTGAGCGAGTACACTAAGATAAGGGGGACTCAGATGCAAGGGGGGCTTTGGGAATTCTGGCATAAAAAAGGGGAACTCTGATGTAAGGGGGTTTCTGCTCACATCAGAGTCTACAGTGTTCCCACTTTAAAAATAAAAAAATTCTGTGCACGGCTAAAGTGTTCAGGTTTGGTTTGAAGAAAAGGTGGCAACCCTACATGAGATGGAGGAGATAGGACTGGAGGAGGAAGACATGGGATGGAGGAAATTGGACCGGAGGAGGAGGACATGGAATGGGGGATGGGACTGGAGGAGGACGAGGACATGGGATGGAGGAGATGGGACTGGAGGAGCAAGACATGGGATGGAGAAAATGGGACTGGAGGAGGAAAAGGACAAGGGGTGGAAGAGATGGGATGGGGGAGGAAGAAGACATGGGATGGAGGAGATGGGATTGGAAGAGGAGGACATGGGATGGAGGAGATGAGACTGCTGAAGGAATCAGATGGAGGAGTTGGGATGGAGAAGGAAGAGGAGATGAGATGGAGGAGAAAGACATGGGATGGAGGAGATGAGACTGCAGAAGGAGGAATGGGATGGAGGAGGAAGAGAACGTGGGATGGAGGAGGAAGAGGACATGGGATGGGGGTGGAGACTGGAGGAGGAGGAGGACATAGGATGGAGGAGATGGGACTGGAGGAGGAAGACATGGGATGGAGCAGATGGGACTGGAGGAGGAAGACATGGGATGGAGCAGATGGGACTGGAGGAGGAGGACATGGGATGGGGGTGGAGACTGGAGGAGGAGGAGGACATGGGATGGAGGAGATGGGACTGGAGGAGGAGGAGGACATGGGATGGAGGAGATGGGACTGGAGGAGGAGGACATGGGATGGAGGAAATGGGACTGGAGGAGAAGGACATGGGATGAAGGAGGGAGAGGATGTGGGATGAAGGGGATGAGACTGCAGGAGGAGGAGATGGGATGGAGGAGATGGGACTAGAGGAGGAAAACATGGGATGAAGGAAATTGGACTGTAGGAGGAAGACCTGGGACTAGAGGAGAAGAAGATGGGATGGAGGAGATGTGATGGAGGAGGAGGTGATACTGCAGGAGGAGGATATGGAATGAAGGAGAAATGACATGGGATGGAGGAGATGGGATTAAGGACGCAATGGGATGGAGGAGATGAGGCTGAAGGAGGAGGACATGGGATGGGGGGTGGGAGGGGAAGAGGAGGACATGGGATGAAGGAGATGGGACTGAAGGAGGAAGACGTGGGATGGAGGAAATAAGACTGGAGGAGGAGGACCTGGGACTGGAGGAGGAGGAGATGGGATGGAGGAGATGGGACTGAAGGAGGAAGACGTGGGATGGAGGAAATTAGACTGGAGGAGGAGAACCTGGGACTGGAGGAGGAGGAGATGGGATGGAGGAGATGTGATGGAGGAGGAAGAGGACATGGGATGGAGGAGGAGGTGATACTGCAGGAGGAGGATATGGAATGAAGGATAAAGGACATGGGATGGAGGAGATGGGCTTGAGGATGCAATGGGATGGAGGACATGGGATGGAGGAGATGAGACTGGAGGAGGACATGGGATGGGAGGTGGGAGGGGAAGAGAAGGACATGGGATGAAGGAGATGGGACTGGAGGAGGAGAAGGACATGGGATGGAGGAGATGGGACTGGAGGAGGAGGACATGGGATGGAGGAAATGGGACTGGAGGAGGAGGACATGGGATGGAGGAGATGGGACTGGAGGAGAAGGACATGGGATGAAGGAGATGGGACTGGAGGAGGAGAAGGACATGGGATGGAGGAGATGGGACTGGAGGAGAAGGACATGGGATGGAGGAGATGGTACTGGAAAAGGGGGATATGGGATGGAGGAAATGGGACTGGAGGAGGAGGACATGGGATGGAGGAAATGGGACTGGAGGAGGAGGACATGGGATGGAGGAAATGGGACTGGAGGAGGAGGACATGGGATGAAGGAGATGGGACTGAAGGAGGAAGACGTGGGATGGAGGAAATGAGACTGGAGGAGGAGGGCCTGGGACTGGAGGAGGAGGAGATGGGATTGAGGAGATGTGATGATTGAGGAAAGGGGATTGATAGAAAAGTGGGGTTACCCCTTTATGATATCATATCAGCTTTATATTAATTTATATTATGCTTATTATTTTGAACTCTTATTAACTTTTAAATTAAATGTTTTAAGTTTGCATACAAGGCTGAACTGCATGAGAAAGACAGGAAACTCAAAAGCAGAGGACATGGGATGGAGGAGATGGGACTGGAGGAGGAGGAGATGGAATTGAGCATATGGGATGGAGGAGGACATAGGATGGAGGAGATGAGACTGCAAGAGGAGGAGATGGAATTGAGCAGATGGGATGGAGGAGGAAGAGGACATGGGATGGAGGAGGTGGGATTGGAGGAAGAGGACATGGGATGGAGGAGGTGGGATTGGAGGAAGAGGACATGGGATGGAGGAGGTGGGATTGGAGGAAGAGGACATGGGATGGAGGAGGTGGGACTGGAGGAGGAGGAGATGGAATTGAGCATATGGGATGGAGGAGGACATAGGATGGAGGAGATGAGACTGCAAGAGGAGGAGATGGAATTGAGCAGATGGGATGGAGGAGGAAGAGGACATGGGATGGAGGAGGTGGGATTGGAGGAAGAGGACATGGGATGGAGGAGGTGGGATTGGAGGAAGAGGACATGGGATGGAGGAGGTGGGATTGGAGGAAGAGGACATGGGATGGAGGAGGTGGGATTGGAGGAAGAGGACATGGGATGGAGGAGATGAGACTGCAAGAGGAATGGGATGGAGGACATGGGATAAAGGAGAAGGACATGGGATGGAGGAGGTGGGATTGGAGAAGGAGGACATGGGATGGAGGAGGTGGGATTGGAGGAAGAGGACATGGGATGGAGGAGGTGGGATTGGAGGAAGAGGACATGGGATGGAGGAGGTGGGATTGGAGGAAGAGGACATGGGATGGAGGAGATGAGACTGCAAGAGGAATGGGATGGAGGACATGGGATAAAGGACAAGGACATGGGATGGAGGAGGTGGGATTGGAGAAGGAGGACATGGGATGGGGGGGGGCAGGAGGAGGAGATGGGATGAAGGAGATGAGACTTGAGGAGGAAGACATGGGATGGAGGAGACCGGACTGAAGGAGGAGGAGATGGGATAAAGGAGGAAGAGGACATGGGATGGAGTAGGAGAATATGGGACGGAGGACATGAAACTGCAGGAGGAGGTGATGGGATGGAGGAGGAAGAGGACATGGGTTGGAGGAAATGGGATTGGAGGAGGACATGGGATGGAGGAGTTGAGACTGCAGTAGAAGGAATGGGATGGAGGAGGAGGAGGGCATGGGATGGAGGAGATGGAATTGAGGAGGACATGGGCAGGAGGAGATGAGATTGTAAGAGGAGAAGATAAAAAGGAGGAGATGAGACTGAAGGAGGAGGACATGGGATGAGGGAGATTGGACTGGAGGAGGAAGACGTGGGATGGAGAAGGAAGAGGACATGGGATAGGGAGATGAGACTGGAGGAGGAGGACATGGGATGGAGAAAATGAAACTGGAGGAGGAGGAGATGGGATGGGGGGTGGGAGTGGAATAGAAGGACATGGGACTGGAGGAGGAAGACGTGGGATGGAGAAAATGAAACTGGAGGAGGAGGAGATGGGATGGAGGAGGAGGAAAAGGAAAGGGGATGGAGGAAATGGGATGGAGGAGATGTGATGAAGGAGAAAGAGGACATGGGATTGAGGAAAGGGGATGGAGGAGGAGGACATGGGATGGAGGAGATGAGACTGCAGGAGGAGGAATGTGATGGAGGACATGGGATGGAGGAGGAAGAGGACACGGGATGGAAAAGATGAGACTGGAGGAAAAGGACATGGGATGGAGAAGATGAGACTGGAGGAAAAGGACATGGGATGGAGAAGATGAGACTGGAGGAAGAGGACATGGGATGGAGAAGATGAGACTGGAGGAAAAGGACATGGGATGGGGGGGCAGGAGCAGGAGGAGGAGATAGGATGAAGGAGATGAGACTTGAGGAGGAAGACATGGGATGGAGGAGATTGGACTGGAGGAGGAGGAGATGGGATAAAGGAGGAAGAGGACATGGGATGGAGTAGGAGGATATGGGATGGAGGAGATGAGACTGCAGGAGGAGGTGATGGGATTGGAAGAGGAGGATATGGGATGGAGTAGATGAGACTGCAGTAGAAGGAATGGGATGGAGGAGGGCATGGGATGGAGGAGATGAGACTGTAGATGGAGAAGATGGAATGTGGGAGATGGGACTGAAGGAGGAAGATGTGGGATGGAGGAAATGGGACCGGAGGAGGAAAATGACATGGGCAGGAGGAGATGGAATCGGAGGAGGAGGAGATGGGATGGAGGAAGAAGAGGACATGGGAAGGAGGATATAAGATTGGAGGAGGAGGAGATGGGATGGAGGAGATGAGACTGCAAGAGGAGGAATGTGATGGAGGAGGAAGAGGACATGGGATAGAGGAGGTGGGATTGAGGAGGAGGAATGTGATGGAGGAGGAAGAGGACATGGGATAGAGGAGGTGGGATTGAGGAGGAGGAATGTGATGGAGGAGGAAGAGGACATGGGATAGAGGAGGTGGGATTGAGGAGGAGGACATGTGGGATGGAGAAGATGAGACTGCAGGAGGAGAAATGGGATAGAGGAGGAAGAGGACATGGGATGGGATGGAGGAGGGAGAGGACATGGGATGGGATGGAGGAGATGGGATGGAGGAGGAAGAGGACATGGGATGGTATGGAGGAGGGAGAGGACATGGGATGGGATGGAGGAGATGGGATGGAGGAGGAAGAGGACATGGGATGGGATGGAGGAGATGGGATGGAGGAGGAAGAGGACATGGGATGGGATGGAGGCGATGGGATGGAGGAGGGAGAGGACATGGGATGGGATGGAGGAGATGGGATGGAGGAGGAAGAGGACATGGGATGGGATGGAGGAGATGGGATGGAGGAGGAAGAGGACATGGGATGGGATGGAGGCGATGGGATGGAGGAGGGAGAGGACATGGGATGGGATGGAGGAGGAAGAGGACATGGGATGGGATGGAGGAGGAAGAGGACATGGGATGGGATGGAGGAGGAAGAGGACATGGGATGGGATGGAGGCGATGGGATGGAGGAGGGAGAGGACATGGGATGGGTTGGAGGAGATGGGATGGAGGAGGAAGAGGACATGGGATGGGATGGGATGGAGGCGATGGGATGGAGGAGGGAGAGGACATGGGATGGGATGGAGGCGATGGGATGGAGGAGGAAGAGGACATGGGATGGGATGGAGGAGATGAGACTGGAGGAAAGGGATGGGGGGCAACAGGGGCAAGAGGACATGGGATAGAGTGTATATTATTTAGTCTGAAGGAAAGTTATAGAGACCACAAACTATGGGATATACAGTCGAACCTCAGATTACGAGTATAATCCGTTCCAGGAGAATGCTCGTAATCCAAAGCACTCGCATATCAAAGCGACTTTCCCCATAGAAGTCAATGGAAACGAAAATAACTTGTTACGCATTGACTTCTATGACATGCGGCTGAACTCGGGAACAGAGTATTTTCATGTTTTTCCGCCCCCTGCAACCCTGGCCAAATGCGGTACTACACACCGCCTGTGGCTTGAATCCTGCTCGTTTTGCGAGACAACACTCGCAAACCGGGTCAGGATTTTTAAAAAAATGCTCGTATTGCGAAACGCGCGTTAACCGCATTACTTGCAATCCAAGGTTTCACTGTATATATATATACCAGTGTGAACTGAGCCTTTATGACCAGGCCATTTTTTTTACTATTCAGCACTGCGCTATTTTAACTGGTAATTGCGCAGTCATGCAACGTTGTACCCAAATGACATTTAGACAATTTTTTTAACATAAATATAATTTTTTTTGGTGGTATTTAATCACCACTAGGTTTTATTTTTCGTGACATAAACAAAAATTCTGAACAAATAAACATTTTCAATTTTTTTTTTACAAAACATATCCAACAAACTCAACTTTTTAGGCTAGAATTATTCTGCTACATCTCTGGTAAAAAAAAAATTATGCAAATTTGCGGCCTCTCGGCGGGTAGGCCTTTGGAGCCGTGCGGCCGCATATTTGCGTGCATTAGTGCAAAAACAGCTGTGCCGAGGGCGCACGCCCCCAGCACAGTTACTGGTGGGTAATGGAAAGTGACCACCGTGACAGACAATCACCGTGGTCACATGATCATAACCCCATAAAGGGCTGGAAGGCGCCAGCTCCAAGGGGTTAAATACATTTTTATTACATTTTGTACTATTTTTTACATAGTGACACTGTACTACTCTCTGTGATCAGGATTTTTTTTCATTTATTCATAACAGCTGTTTCCTATGCTGTGATTGACCCACAGCTATCACATGATACCTGTGCCCTGTACCATGTGATGAGCTGTAGCCAATCTCAGACCACTGGTAATAACAGCTGTTATGAATGTACCCCATTCATAATGGATAGGATTACTAGTGATCTGAGATTGGTTATAGCTAATCACATGGTACACGGGCCAAACACAGCACCCTGTACCATGTGATTAGCTGTAACCAGTCTCAGACCACTAGTAATAACAGCTGTTGTGAATGTACCCCATTCATAACGGATAGGATTACTAGTGATCTGAGATTGGTTATAGCTAATCACATGGTACAGGGTGCTGTGTTTGGCCCATGTACCATGTGATTAGCTATAACCAATCTCAGATCACTAGTAATCCTATCCGTTATGAATGGGGTACATTCATAACAGCTGTTATTACTAGTGGTCTGAGATTGGCTACAGCTATCATATGGTACAGGTACCATGTGATAGCTGTGGGTCAATCACAGCATAGGAAACACAGCTGTTATGAATAAATTAATTCAGAACAGCTTTGTTGGCATTATGATCATGCGATCGCTGGGCCGCGGGCGCCGGGATCTGCAACGGCTGTGTCCGAGAACTGCAAACTGCACGCTCTTAACCCGAAACAGGCTGGATCACGTATATATATATATATATCTATCTATCTATAGATAGATATCTATAGATATATATAATTCAGCCTGCCTGTGCCTGCCACCCACAGTAAAAGTACTGTGGGTGGGTTTGCAAGTTGTTGAAGGGCCTTAAAAGAAGTATCACTTATTGGCTGAACATTCCACCAAGCCATCCCTCCTCTCTGTGACATCACCAGTCCCTGGGCAGATTTCTCAGATCTTCTGATTCCCACCACAAATCTTTATTACACCACCTTCCCATACCCATATCCCAGCATGGAGGGGCTCGGTGAAGGTGGTGGTGAAGGTGCGTATGTATCGGATCGGGTCACACAGTTCATAAAAGGCGATCCGCCCGGCCTCATAATCCAGATATATCCTGACTCTGTTACTGATGATATTACCAGGTGAGCGGATCCCTTTACCGTCGTGTATCGCCAAATGATGGTCATCTTTGCTGACCAAACCCCACGACTTGTTATTCCACCCAATAAGTGACTGCAATCCTCTCCTCTCTACACTGGGGTAACACATCCCGACCATCCATTTCTTGGTATTTCCGACGTCCACATCCCAGTAATGCCTCCCAGAGGAGAAACTCTGACTGCTCAACACCTGAACATAACCCTGAAATCTCTCCGGTGTTTTGGGGCGCTTCTGGTATACATCTGACCAGGATGCGGTTTTCCTGTCATCTGATATAAGTAGAGAATTGTGAGCCGTGTTCTCATCCAGTAATATGTCTGCAGCTCTTTGTATATAGAAATGTACATTTACCCGTGTGATTATATCAGATAATGTGCGTAATTTGTGTGTTATCCCAGCCACATCCAGACCCCCTCCATCATGGAGGAGCTTCTCATGTCTCTCTCTGTCCTCATTATCTCCATCCTCAGTATCACACAAGTCACCTGTGTCTGATTCCTGTAAGACAGTCAGTGGATCCGTCATGTTACACAGCTCCTCAATGTGACGCATCTTCCTGGACAGCTCCTCCTTCTTTATTTCCAGATCCCGGATCATTTCTGACATGCAGATGGAGACCCCCTGTGCCCACCTGGAAATCTCATCCTGGAATATCTCCTTCAGATCTTCCAGACGTTTCTTGAGCTCCTTAAACAGGGTGGCGACTTTCTTGGTGTCACCAGCTGCTTTTTCTTCTACTTTCCTCCTGTGTTCCTGCAGACTCTGGACTCTTTCCTCCGTCTCCTCTCTCTTTGTCAGAAGTTTCTGCAGAACATTCCTCAGCGTCTTTTTCTTCGTCTCAAAGGCCTCATTCAGCATCTCCACCTGGTGTCCTCGATGTTCTCCGGCCAAACTGCAGGTCACACAGATACATGTATCATCCTCAGTACAGTAATACTCCAGGATCCTCTTATGGACGGAGCATTTCCGGCTCTCCATGGACAAGATGGGGGCACATAAGATATGTTCTGGGGACTTTTTGTGGACTCTCAGGTGTTTATTACACAGAGAAACCTCACAGTGTAGACAGGATCTAACAGCAGGCACAGGAGAGTCCACACAGTGAGTACAGAAGACCCCGGACTCCTCCTGATCTGGCTGGACAAACTGGAAATTCTCCACTATGTTACATAGTGTTATGTTCCTCTGCAATACAGGACGACTCCTGAACCTTTTTCGGCACACAGGACAGAAGTAATCTCCAGACCCTTTCTGTGTATCCAGCACACGTTTGATACAGACCCGGCAGAAGTCGTGTCCGCATCTCAGCATTACAGGATCTGTATAAATGTTCAGACAGACGGAACATTCCAGCTCAGCTCTCAGGTCTGCAGACGACATTGCTGAAACCAGGAAGAGAAACACACGGGGGAAGGAAAGCAGGAGGAGGCTGGGACTGATCAGTGATATTTGACCCGGAAGAGAATAAAGTATGACCCGGAAGAGAATAAAGTATGACCCGAAAGAGAATAAAGTATGACCCGGAAGACAATAAAGTATGACCCGGAAGACAATAAAGTATGACCCGGAAGAGAATAAAGTATGACCCGGACGACAATAACGTATGACCCGGAAGAGAATGAAGTGTAGAGGGGGAGGAGGTGTTTACCTCACAGTAGTAAAGATAATCACACCTCCCTACTTGAGAAGACAGGGAAAGAGGGAATGATTGTTCACTGCCTCAGCACGGCTCGTAGACATTAAAACACAAAGAATAGTTAATACTCAGAGGTTGAACAGAACACATGGAAGTCTATGTGCTTGTTATAACAAATAACATTTGCACCTTTTGTAACTACGGTCTGCTCTCCTACACACGAGCAGTTAGCACCCACCTCAGGAATTAGAAGCCGAGACCCCCGAAGCCTTGGAACTTTTAATCATGTATCAGGGGTCAAGTCCTGGGGAAAAAAGTGTGGGAACTCCCTCCCAAGATCCACTCCCCCACCGAAAAAAAAAATGATACGCTCATATGCATAATTACTAAACCGCATGTTTTTTTGTTTTTTTTCGATCCACTGTACCGTAGTAATACTTTATTAGCTGGATTCTGAAAGACGTGCCTAACGTTAGGCAGGCGTAGCGTATCTCATATACGAAACGGCGCCGTAAGTTAGAGAGGCAAGTGCTGTATTCATAAAGCACTTGCGTCCTAAGTTACGGCGGCGTAGCGTAAATGTGCCGACGTAAGCGCGCCTAATTCAAATTGTGATGAGGTGGGCGTGTTTTATGCTAATGAATCGTGACCCGACGTGATTGACGTTTTGAACAAACGGCGCAGCCAATGTTAAGTATGAACGTCGGACCTGCCGTTGAATTTCACGTCGTTTGCGTAAGTCGATTTAGAATAGGGCTGAGCCTAGGTTCATGTCGAAACCAATGAGTCTTTGCGGCGTAATTTGGAGCATGCGCACTGGGATACGTCCACGGACGGCACAAATTACGGCTCCAAATTACGCCGCAAAGACTCATTGGTTTCGACGTGAACGTAACCTACGCCCAGCCCTATTCTAAATCGACTTACGCAAACGACGTGAAATTCGACGGCAGGTCCGACGTCCATACTTAACATTGGCTGCGCCATCTTTTTGGTGGAATAACTTTAGGCCTGAAAACGTCTCACGTAAACGGCGTATCTTTACTGCGACGGGCAAGCGTACGTTCGTGAATAGGCGTATCTCACTGGTTTACGCATTCTAGGCGTAAATCAGCGTGAACGCCCCTAGCGGCCGGCCTAAATAGACAGCTAAGATACGCCGGCGCCGGCGGTCGTATCTTAGCTAGATTTAAGTGTATCTCAATTTGAGAATACACTTAAATATACGACGGCCCAGATTCGGAGTTACGACGGTGTATCTACTGATACGCCGGCGTAACTCTACCTGAATCTGGCTATATGTTACTGGCCGCTTCCTGTATATGGATTCATCGGGTAGTATGCGGGTATTCCGTCACTTCCTCAATGCCGCAATGTCTCCTGGGAGCTTTTGTCTTTGTTCCCAGGAGACATTGGGGAGGTCTGCCACGAGTTATTTTGGGATTTAGAATGAACTTTAACCACTTAAGGACCGGACCAATATGCTGCTAAATGACCCAAGGGGTTTTTACAATTCGGCACTGCGTCGCTTTAACAGACAATTGCGCGGTCGTGCGACGTGGCTCCCAAACAAAATTGGCGTCCTTTTTTCCCCACAAATAGAGCTTTATTTTGGTGGTATTTGATCACCTCTGCGGTTTTTATTTTTTGCGCTATAAACAAAAATAGAGCGACAATTTTGAAAAAAATTAATATTTTTTACTTTTTGCTATAATAAATATCCCCCAAAAATATCTAAAAAAAAAAATTTCCTCAGTTTAGGCCGATACGTATTCTTCTAACTATTTTTGGTAAAAAAAATCGCAATAAGCGTTTATCGGTTGCTTTGCGCAAAATTTATAGCGTTTACAAAATAGGGGATAGTTTTATTGCATTTTTATAATTTTTTTTTTTTACTACTTATGGCGGCGATCAGCAATTTTTTTCGTGACTGCGACATTATGGCGGACACTTCGGACAATTTTGACACATTTTTGGGACCATTGTAATTTTCACAGCAAAAAATGCATTTAAATTGCATTGTTTATTGTGAAAATTACAGTTGCAGTTTGGGATTTAACCACAGGGGGCGCTGAAGGAGTTTCGTTTCACCTAGTGTGTGTTTACAACTGTAGGGGGGTGTGGCTGTAGGTCTGACGTCATCGATCGTGTCTCCCTAAAAAAGGGATCACTCGATCGATACGCCGCCACAGTGAAGAACGGGAAAGCCGTGTTTACACACAGCTCTCTCCGTTCTTCAGCTCCGGGGACCGATCGCCGCACTCTAGCCAGAGTGGGTATTGTGCACCCGGATAGGCCTCTCTCACCAGCCTAGCAGCCAGGGTGTCACACAGAAACTTTAGCAAAGTCTCTGCCACAGACCTTCCCAAAGGTGGAGATGTATTTGGTCCAGAATCCTTCTCAACACAGGATTCAGCACCCGGATCTCTCTTGAATAAACTCTTGCGAGCTCAGAACTGACAGACGACCATCACTCATCCTCTCAGTAATGGTGCGTCCTTCGATGAAGTTCTAGGCCTCTCCTGAGATACCAGCCTCGTGCTCGGTGCTCTCCCAGACAGGTTCTTCATCGGGTGGCTTCCTCCCTCGGGACAGACAGCACAGGACTACTCTGCAATTGTAGACCCAGTCTGACTACCAGGCCTACTTAGTAGATCACAACCCCGGACCAACGTGGTCCCGGAGCCAGGCACACCTGAACACGCACCCCTGGCCATGAGGGCCACACACGGGGGGTGGTGGGATGACAGCCAGGGATGGCCTTACTATGACGTCTGTCCTTTAAAGCGGGAGTTCACCCAATGAATTTTTTTTTTCTCTTTTCCCCTTAGATGGATGCTCATTTTGTCTAGGGGAATTGGCTAGTTGTTTTAAAATATGAGCAGTACTTACCGTTTTCGAGATGCATCTTCTCCGTCGCTTCCGGGTATGGGCTGCGGGACTGGGCGTTCCTTCTTGATTGACAGTCTTCCGATAGGCTTCCGACGGTCGCATCCATCGTGTCACTAGTAGCCGAAAGAAGCCGAACGTCGGTGCGGCTCTATACTGCGCCTGCGCACCGACGTTCGGCTTCTTTCGGAAAATCGTGACGCGATGGATGCGACCGTCGGAAGCCTCTTGGAAGACTGTCAATCAAAATAGGAACGCCCAGTCCCGCAGCCCATACCCGGAAGCGACGGAGAAGATGCATCTCGAAAACGGTAAGTACGGCTCATATTTTAAAACAACTAGCCGATTCCCCTAGACAAAACGAGCATCCATCTAAGGGGAAAAAGTCTTATGTACGGGTGAACCCCCGCTTTAAGTACTCTTCCCCAGCATGCACAGCGAGGCGATCAACCCCCACTGATTGGCTGCTGAGGAAAAACACTCAATACACCCTGACTCGACTGCTGCCACCCTTGGCCTGGGGTGGTACCAACACCCCAGACAGCGATAGTGGTCACTCACAGTACAGCCATTGCTGGAACAGAGGCCCAAAATGTGGTAAAACAATATGGTCAGAGGTAATTAAGTCTCTGACCAACCCCTACATTTAAGGCAGCACCAGCTGCTATGAAAGTAGCAGGGCGCTACATCACATTAAACATTGTGAAGGATGCTTCAGTAAATTCTCCCTGCTAAGTAATATGGTGTGTAACAGGTGATTTCAGGTATGACTCACTCCTCGGCTAACAGGTTGTTGATATGGTAATGACCCTTCCTCAGCCAGTCCTAGTTCAAAGGGTAAATGGTCTATTGTGTGTGTGAAGGAGCCCTGTGTTTACTGTTATTAGATAAGTGGCTCATGTTAATTATTCTGATTGCTTCATTGTGGTAATCATCCCTTCTATATGCGGGTCCAAGCTGTCTAGATAATGTATTCTGTACAACTAGTAATTAACGTCACTGATGTCATTATCTAAAGAAATGTGTCTGGCAGGTTCGGTGCCAGAGGGTCTAGAGACTGATTAGTTCAAGGAGATATCATTGTTTCCAAGGATCCGTATTGAAGACCCCCACTGTGTGAGGGGGGGGGGGGCGGAGATTGTCATTGTAACAGCTTGTAACCTGCATATAACCAGCTGAATGCTGCCATTAAAGTGTGTCTTGTTCCAGCAGTAAGCTCTGACTCATGTGTGGCTTATTATTGGGCGATTCCAGGAATATCCCTCCTCGTGGAATATTGGGGTGATTTGCTTTTATGGGAAGAAGGGAAGACTTTGACGGGGATATCATTCTAATACCGTCACAAACATTATCTTATTTAACGACTCCATTCCTGATGAGGAAAGACAGATCACTACAGTATTCCTAATGATCTCTAATTTATTCTGATAATGATTAAGTTACTGCTAAAAACCAATGGCCACTACTCCATATTCCTATTCTTAAACCTTTCCACGGCCTGTGATACATTTGACCACACGTTCCTCCTCAATAAACTCCACTCGCTTTGGCCTCCAAGAACTTTCCTGGTTCTCCTCCGACCTATCCCAGCGCGCCTTCAGTGTCACCTACAACCAGTGGCGGCTGGTGCTCAACATTTTTGGGGGGGCGCAAACAAACTGAAGAAAAAAAGACAAACAATTGCAGCCACTGTACCCATCAAACGCAGCCACTGTGCCCATCAAACGCAGCCACTGTGCCCATCAAGCGCAGCCAGTGTGCCCATTAATTGCTGACACTGTGCCCATCAATTGCTGCCGGTGTGCTCATCAATTGCCGCTACTGTGCTCATCAATTGCTGCCAGTGTGCTCATCAATTGCCGCTACTGTGCTCATCAATTGCTGCCAGTGTGCCCATCAATTGCTGGCACTGTGCCCATCAATTGCTGACACTGTGCCCATCAATTGCCACTGCTGTGCCCATCAACTGCCACTACTGTGCCCATCAACCGCTGCCAGTGTGCCCATCAATTGCCGCTACTGTGCCCATCAACCGCTGCCAGTGTGCCCATCAATTGCCACTACTGTGCCCATCAAATGCTGCCAGTGTGTATCCCCCGCCCGGCATTTACCTTGCCTTGGTGGGGCAGCGGGTCATGGCGGTGTACGCCACACTCCTCAATGTCTTCTCCCGTCCTCTCTTCCCATCCTCTGCTGATAGGCGTCCAATCACAGCACCTGTCGTTTCAGCCAATCAGGTGATTGGTAACAGCATCTGATTGGCGGAGAGGCGGTTCAGTGTTAGGAAAGAGAATGAATATTTGCTTTCCTAACACATCGCTGAGTGAACAGCGAGCGCCCAGCATGGCGTCCGCTGTTCACCTTTTCGGACGCCTATTAGAGTCTACAGCTTTAATCAGGTGCTTCCAAAAAATACCCCGCCGCTGTAATTCAGGTGCCCGGAGCCCGAAAAGGGGTCAGGCACCTGAATAGGGGGTGGCAGCAGTGACCATAGATAGATTCATGCAATGCATGAATCTATCTATGGTGATAGAGAGGTGGCAGGAGAGATGGGGCGGCGCCCATGCGCCCCTTGTGGACGCACCACCACTGCCTACAACTATTATCTCCTCCTTCCCTATTCCTCTTTCCATTGGGGTCCCCCAAGGCTCTGCCCTCAGGCCCCTTCTTTTCTCACTTTACACCTCTTCCTTGGGACAGTTGATAGCTTCCCATGGCTTCCAATACCATCTCTACACCGGTGAACCCCAAATCTATCTCTCTACACCTCAACGAACCGA
Organism: Rana temporaria; assembly: GCF_905171775.1. NCBI lineage: Eukaryota > Metazoa > Chordata > Amphibia > Anura > Ranidae > Rana > Rana temporaria. Next base: position 485,212,384 of record NC_053491.1, on the reverse strand, counting down.
CTCAATCTTTTCATGGATCGCTAATTTACTGATTGATATATCAATACGTCTTCTTCAGACTTCATCTATCAAAATCTTAGCTGGTAAAAATCTTGTGAAGCATGTAATTCTCCCTGCTTGTTTTAGATATATTATGTGTGTTAGAGGTAAAAAGGGTTCATGTGTTACAGGCTGATTGATATGTTAAAGCGGGGGTTCACCCTTAGAGGGCACTTTTCCCCCTTAGATGGATGCTCGTTTTTACTAGGGGAATCGGCTATTTATTTAAAAATAGGTGCAGTACTTACCCGTTTACGAGACGCATCCTCTCCGTCGCTTCCGGGTATGGGCTTCGGGAATGGGCGTTCCTTCTTGATTGACAGGTTTCCGAGAGGCTTCCGACGGTCACATCCATCGCGTCACGATTTTCCGAAAGAAGCCGAACGTCCGTGCGCAGGCGCAGTATAGAGCCGCACCGACGTTCGGCTTCTTTCGGCTACGAGTGACGCGATGGATGCGACCGTCGGAAGCCTCTCGGAAGAATGTCAATCAAGAAGGAACGCCCGCTCCCGAAGACCATACCCGGAAGCGACGGAAGAAGATGCAGCTCGAAAACGGGTAAGTACTGCACCTATTTTAATACAAATAGCCGATTCCCCTAGACCGAACGAGCAGGAATCTAGGGGAAGAAAAAAAAAATTTTTAGAAATGGGTGAACTCCCGCTTTAATGACCCTTCCTCAGTCAGCTCCCTAGTTCAAATGGTAATTGATTTATTGTGTGTGGGAAGGAGACCGGCCTTACTGTTTACAATGATTAGATAAGTGGCTCATGTTAATTAGTCTGATTGCTTCATTGTGGTCAGGCTGTTACACCTAGTATTTAACTCCACTGATGTCCTTATCTAAAGAAAATGTGTTTTCAGGTCGACTCCGAATTGTCTGGCTATATTCTGTATGAGAACTCCAGAGTGGGTGAAAAGGGGGTGGAGCTCCCATTGTTCCTTGATTAAGGATTTAGCTTGTAAAACTGTATTTATAACCAGCAGCAAGCTGCCAATAAATCAGTCTTGGTTCCAGCATCCAGTCTTGACTCATGTGTGGGGGATCCTGTGATGGTCTTGTATGGAGAGGAGGGAATGCTTGACGGGGATATCATACCGATACCGTCACAATTGGTTGGTAGCAGTGGGATTTTCCCTTCTACTCTCCTTTACACCCGGATTCCAAGCAGACACTGGAAGAACTACTGGAAGTTCGTGGAAGGATTGCTAGCAACAAAACCAAGCGGGTCATCATAGCAGAATCAATGGAGCTAGACCAGGAGGACGGGATTGCAGCAACGCCAGCAGTACAAGAGATGGAGACACCAGGGATTCAGGAGGAGGAATCGCCAGCCAACAAGCTAATGAGAGAGAATCTAGCGTGGTTCGGCCCGAACCCAACGCCGGATGTGGTGCTGAAAGTGATGGACCTGTTAGTAAACGCAGAACTACAGAAGGATAAACAAATAAGAGATGCAGAGCTACAGTTAAAACTGGCAGCAGTCCAACAAGCAGCCGCACCTTCTCCAAACAGTGAGTACAGCACAGCAGACGCAAGGAAGATTCCGTTTAGCGCTTTTAAAGCTTTTGATGAAAAGGACTGTGAGATTGATAACTTCCTGGCGGATTTTGAGCGACAATGTAACCTGCACCGAATAGCTAGAGGAGAGTGGGTTGCAATATTGTCAGGCAAACTGTCAGGCAAAGCTTCTGATGCTTTCCGGACCGTGCCAGATCAGGATATCCATAGCTACGCCCGGGTTAAAGAAGCGCTCCTGGCTCGTTATGCAGTAACCCCAGAGTCCCACCGACAGAAGTTCAGGGACTCACGCAAAACCACGAAAGACTCTTATGCGGAATGGGCATGCCAGTTGTCCTGGTCGGCCTCTAACTGGGCTAACAGCAGCCAGGCCACCACCGCAGAGGACATTTTGCAACTAATGCTCCTGGAGCAATTTTACAATCACATCCAGACGGACGTCAAGGATTGGGTGAGAGATCGCAGGCCCATGACTCTACCAGAGGCCGCGAAGTTGGCGGATGAATATGCGGATACTCGCAAGACAAACCAGGTCACACCACGGGTACAACCCCCACAACCAACGGCGCCCTCACACCCACCAGCCGCTAGATACCAACCGCCTAACAGACCGATGACATATAGCCCTCGCTACCCACGCCAGGAGGACAACGAACAACGCTGCTTCCGGTGCAAACAGTTGGGTCACTTCAAGCAGAATTGCCCCATGAATGACAACACCAGGTCAAATTGGTCTCAACCTGGGTACCGCCCACCAGCAGCAGCCCATTGTGTAGACTCGGCTTGGGATCCCCAGGAGCTGGGTCAGGAAGAACCATTGGGCACCCCTTACGAAGCCCTCATGGTACAATCTGTTATTACGGACAACAGGGAACACCATTGTCAGCTGGTCATGGGCGACAGCCATGAGCCGGAGGGGCCTTGGAGGGAGCTGGGCAGAAAGAGGCACCGCCAGCTACCCTCCAAGAAGAAGAGGTCCTGGAAGTCATATAACCAGCGGACCTGGGAGGAGAAGAAGCGACTGGAGGAGATGGAATCGCAGCGGGCGCCCCAGATGCGGGCCGAGATGTTCGCCAAGGGCCCACCGGTGGCCCCTTACACCACCACCCAGTTCCTGATGATGAAGGACCACGTGGAAAGCCTGCAGGACATGAGCAAGCAGGATCTGATCCGTGAGTACATAGAGCTGGAGGAGTGCATAAGCCGCATGGAGGAAGAGAACAACCACCTGAGGTCACAGCGGGCTGACCCCCCCAGGCTCCATGAACTGGAGATGGAGCTGGAGAAGCTCAAAGAGGAGAACCGGCGGCTGCGGAGGGAGCAGGGGGTGGCTGACCTTATGGGGCTCTGAGTCCCCTCTCCCCCCCCCCCCCCGGACTCTGAGCACCAGTGCTACAGCACTTCAACAAATATAACTTTTTCTTTTTATGAATCTCCTGTGATTGTCACTTCAGAGCCATAACCTGCCCCTCCCATAGCGGGACACCTAGATGGCGGCGCACAGACCCATTCGCCATCTTCACACTGACTTCTGGTGACTCTGCAGATCGCACAAAGACTTGGGGACTGACCGGCGTGTGATCCGACGACCCGGTGACATACCTGAGTCGGAAGCAGTTGCCAAGGGAGGTCAGTCACGCCAAACGGAGTTAACCTCGGACTAAAAGCTCTGAACCCGTCAACCCTACTGGACCAGGGAAGGTCCAACCGGGTTTGCCGGAGCAGGGAGAAAAAGGGGGGCCATTGTGAAGCATGTAATTCTCCCTGCTTGTTTTAGATATATTATGTGTGTTAGAGGTAAAAAGGGTTCATGTGTTACAGGCTGATTGATATGTTAATGACCCTTCCTCAGCCAGCTCCCTAGTTCAAATGGTAATTGATTTATTGTGTGTGGGAAGGAGACCGGCCTTACTGTTTACAATGATTAGATAAGTGGCTCATGTTAATTAGTCTGATTGCTTCATTGTGGTCAGGCTGTTACACCTAGTATTTAACTCCACTGATGTCCTTATCTAAAGAAAATGTGTTTTCAGGTCGACTCCGAATTGTCTGGCTATATTCTGTATGAGAACTCCAGAGTGGGTGAAAAGGGGGTGGAGCTCCCATTGTTCCTTGATTAAGGATTTAGCTTGTAAAACTGTATTTATAACCAGCAGCAAGCTGCCAATAAATCAGTCTTGGTTCCAGCATCCAGTCTTGACTCATGTGTGGGGGATCCTGTGATGGTCTTGTATGGAGAGGAGGGAATGCTTGACGGGGATATCATACCGATACCGTCACAAATCTGATCCACCCTTAAACCTGGTACACACAATCGGATTTCCATCGGACAAAGCGTAGGACTTTTGTCCAAAGGGCATTGGCCATGAACTGAACATACAAACGGCAAAGAATTGTCGGCCAACAAACACAAAACAATGTGTTTTTTCAGCTCTGTAGCGCCACCCTTTGGGCAACTTCTGCTAATGTTGTGTTATGGTGAGCATTGCTTCTGAGCATGCGTGTTTGTACTTTGGAGTTTTGTCGTTTGGATAATCCGACAACACACATTTGTTGGCGGACAATTTTAAAGCGTGCTATCCAACATTTGTTGGTGGAAAATCCGACAATTGTCCGATGGAGCGTACAAATGGACAGATTTTACGACAACAGCCTGTCATCACATAATTCCCGTCAGATAATCTGATCGTGTGTACAGGGCTTAGGACTCGATCCTCTTCCACTGAATTAACCATCAACCAACTAAAGCTTCGTACACACGATCAGATTATCCAACGGGAATTGTGTGATGACAAACACGCATGCTCAGAAGCAATGCTCACCATAATACAACATTAGCAGAAGTTGCTCAAAGGGTGGCACTAAAGAGCTGAAAAAACACGTTGTTTTGTGTTTGTTGGCCGACAATTCTTTGCCGCTTTGTATGCAAGACAATTTCCTGGCCAACGCCCTTGGGACAAAAGTCCTACGCTTTGTCTGATGAAAATCCTATCCTGTGTACCAGGCTTAAAAGTCCCTCGTATACTGCCCTAGTGTTAGGTGTAGCCCTAGGCTCTGACCTCTTCTTTGGCCCCACATCCAGTCACTGTCGAAATCTTGCTGCCTTTACCTCCATAATATTTCCAAAATTCACCCCTTCTTCACCAAAGACACAACACCACCAAGCTACTCCAAGCATGGTATTGGGATGATATACCGTATTTATTGCGGTATAACGTGCTCCCGCGTATACCGCGCACCCCCAAAGTTGACCCGAATCCTGTGGAAAAAAAGTTTTTTTTGTACTTACAGTTTTGGTGTCTTGCGCGGCGTCCATCGGCGGCCTCGTCGGGTCCGGCGTTCGTCTGCGGCTTCGGGTGTCCTCTTCGGCGGGTCCGGCGTCCTTCTGCGGCTTCGGATGTCCTTCTGCGGCTTCGGGTGTCCTTCTGCGGCGGGTCCGGTGTCCTCTTCTGCGGGTCCGGCGTCCTTCTGCGGCGTCCTCGCGTCCTCCCCACTCGTTTCCCACGCCGAGTTTGAATACTGCTCCGACATATACAGAGCGCAGTACACTCGTGTATTGTCGGCAATGCTCGGCTACCCGCGCTGACGTCCTGTACGTCCAGGACGTGAGCGCGGAAGGTGCCGAGACTGCCCGACTATACCCGAGTGTACTGCGCTCGGTATATGTCGGCGCAGTATTCAAAACTCGGCGCGGGAAAGCGGGTATCGGCGTATACCGCGCACCCACGATTTTGCCCTGATTTTCAGGGCAAAAAAGTGCGCGGTATACGCCGATAAATATGGTAAGTGCCATTTACCCGACAAATCACTCTCCGTCAAAATCCTGTCAAACCTGAAACTATAGTAAACATTGCCCCCCCCCCCCCCCCCCTCCCCCGATCCTTGGAAAAATTGGCCCTGAGGCCGGATTCACACTTGTGTGGTGCGAATTTCAGCTCTCTTATCTCTGTAGAGAGATAAGACAACTGTTCAGCAGATCAGCTCCGTTTTAGATGCGAATTTGGAGTGCGGGGAGAGGGGAGGGGGGAAGTGTATTGAGCTGAATGAGAGAAATCCTGGAGAGAACCGAACACATGTGCGAATCAGATTGCGTGCCCATAGAAGATAATGGGCCTGAATTCGCACCTGAGCCGCACCGCAATGCCTAGAAAACGCACACGTTTTTTCGGGCAATGCGCAGTGCGAATGCATCGCACATATGTGAACCAGCCTCATTGAAATTAATGTATTTTATAATGTTATGCAAATTGGATGCGGTTTAAGCCGCAACCAATTTGCATAGGTGTGAACCCGGCCTGAATGGCAGTTTGGAAATGTGGCCACCCTACGCTGCACCTTCCCACAAGCTACTCCTTGCAACTCCCTTCTTGTTGGCCTACCACTACATAGGCTATTCCAACTTTAGTCCATCACCATACCTCCCAACTTTTCAACTTCAGAATGAGGGACAAATGAGCATTTCCCCCCCCCCCCGCGGATCTAAGTTGTTGAGCGGGGGGGGGTCCACGGATCAAAGTTGTTGAGTGGGGGGGTCCGCGGATCAAAGTTGTTGAGCGGGGGGGGGTCCGCGGATCAAAGTTGTTGAGCGGGGGGAGGGGTCCGCAGATCAAAGTTGTTGAGCAGGGGGGGGGGTCCGCAGGTCTAAGTTGTTGAGCGGGGGGGGGTCCGCAGATCAAAGTTGTTGAGTGACGGTGGGTTTCTGCGGATCAAACGTTGTTGAGCGGGGGGGGTCAACGGATTTCAGTTGTTGAACGGGGGGGGGGTTTAACGCGAATCGCGGGACCGGGGGATTTACCACTAATATCGGGGGGCCACGAAATCGCGGGACAATAGCACTGCTCGCTGGACCGCAGGGTTTTAACGGGAATCGCGGGACATTCCCGCGAAATCCGGGACGGTTGGTAAGTATGCCATAACGAATGTTGCTGCTAGATTCATGCACCTTACCAACCACTCAGTGTTCATCACCCAATCTCTGAAAATCCCTACACTGTCTTCCACTCACTGGATGTATAACATGTGTAGCGCTCACCCCCGAAAGAGCCGCTGATTGATTTGGGACAGGCCTACCAAATTAACCTGGCAGTGCCTAGGGGTGTAACTGTGAGAATAACAGCAGTGAGTGGAGGTCCAGACATCCAATAAAGAGTTTTCAATGCTTTATTGTCCAGGCCAAACACGGCCAACATCAACACACATGGGGAAGGTCAAGGTTGATGAAGGAAGAAAAAGAACCATGCGGTATCAGGCCTGGATATAGAACAGAGCAATCAACACTGCTCTGTATAAAACCCACTTTGCTACACATCGCCACTCTGCTTGGAGTGGGTAAAGTGCCCCCGGACAGACCCCTATGATAGGTCTGGCAGCCGGAGCGTCACTCTGGATAATACTGGGAGGAACAGGTCTCTCACACAGACCTGTCTCTAGGACCCCTGTCCCAGATATACCCTCCCCCAGCATGCCCCACAAGGGAAAACTCCTCCAATTGGCTGCTGGGGAAGAATTACTCCGCCAGAACCCCTCTGGCGCCAACTGCCGGCCGGAGGTGGCATTGCACCTCCTGACCAAAGACTGACCCAGTGGACTTTCTGGAACGACAGGAGTCCCAAATTTAAGCAAACACCGAATGGGAGCAAGGTAACTCTCCCATTCCCCACAAAATTTCGGCGTAGTGCCCATGCTGAAAGCAAGGGGGCGCTACACATGTATAATACTTGTAGCACCCTAGTGTTTAGGTAGGGTTGCTAATAAATTTATGTAGCACCCTCTACTAGGGTTGCCATCTCATCCCTTTAAAACAGAACACATATGAATTACACAGGTTCTGTGGCTGATTTAATTTAGATAAGGCTCCACTTGAGTTCAATTATCACCTTAATCAGCCACAGAACCTGTGTAATTCATATGTGTTCTGTTTTAAAGGGATGAGGTGGCAACCCTACCCTCTACCATAGGTAGGTGCTAGAGTGAGGATTTTTGTGAGGTAAGCTGCCAGGCAGGTAAATTTAGGCAGGCCTATGCTTCAGGCTAGGCCTGTTTGTTTTGATCTGGGGACAGGGAGTGGTTAGTGTAGCAGTGGGTGTTACCACCTGTGCTTTAGTTCTGGGGCACCTCCCCTGCTTCCAGGGAGAATGTTCTAGAAGAGGGGCATGGCTGAGGGCTGGAGTGACAGGGAGCTCATGTGAGGAGCCCTGACAAATCCCCAACTGGAATTGGCAGGGGGCAGGCCTCCCATATAAGCTCTGGTCCAGCCCACGCAAAGGTAGTTGTCGGCTGAGAGACGTAGAGAATGGGGTGCTAGATAGCAGCAGGGGCCCATCCCCATCTGGGGAGGGTGCGCGGCCCAGCAGAGGAGCCCGGGAGAGCCTCATCCTTACACTGTCATGGAGAAGGAGTCCTGGAACAGAGGGGCAGGAGAAGCTATCGGAACGCATGTCTAGTTCAAGTTCTTTATCATGGACTGAGTGCAGGAGAAGGTCGGTGAGTGTGACACAGTGGATTTCTGGAAGAGGCATGCCAGGGGAGCTGGGTGCGAGGCCAGAGGAGAGACTGTGGGATTCGTGTCAAATCGATGCGGCCTGCGGGTACAGGATTTGCAAGTCGGTCTATCTGGGATCAGTAGTCCACCAACTAAAGCAAGCTGCTAAATGACTAGGCCACCGGGGAGAGGCACTGCAGACCTCTGGCCTAGTAACTACACAGCAAAATTCAGCCAGCATCTGGGATTATTCAGAGCGATCTCTTCTGTAAAGTGAAGATGATTGGACGGGGATGTTAGTAACTAGTAGCAACCATCCGCTAAATTTAGTTTGTCAGGTATTAATCATCCTGGCTGATTGTTAGAAGATCCACTGATTCCTCTCTATCTCTGGCTTGCTGTACCTTTTCTCTTCTGTCACTAGGTGGCGTTTACTGGTGGCATTAGATTGACAAGGGTGTAGCAAGGTCAGACTATGGATGGATGGGTTGTCTCAGCCAATTGACAGGGGGTTCTTGGGAGATCCTATTTATTTGGTTGGAGTCAGGTGATTGGGATTCTGTGCCCCCTGGATGGCTGTCTGGGTGGACGTGTGTTATGTCGCCCCGGATTGCTAGGTCAAGCCAGAGGCCTATCCCGGGGACACCTGGCGGCTAGGCTGCCTGAGGCCTATCCAGGAGCAAGAGAAGCAGCGTAGGGTTGGGACTGCATGATTGGAGTCCACCCAAGTGTAAAGGTTCAGCTGGACGGTGAGAACCAGTTGCGGTTGCAGGTAGAGGGGAAGCTGTCGCCACTAAGGGACCATCCACCTTGTTACCGGAGACTACAGTGAGTAAGTTGGAGCCAGTACCCGAGCAGTCTTCTCACCAGTCGGGGATGATGAAGAAGGGGGAAGCTTCAGCAGGTGCCAACCAGGGACCCAGCAGGAGTGACGCTTGAGGATCATTGAGTGCCAAGCCAGGGACCCAGCAGGACAGCAGGGGTGACGCTTCAGGATCATCGAGTGCCAAGCCAGGGACCCAGCAGGACAGCGGGGGTGACGCTTGAGGATCATTGAGTGCCAAGCCAGGGATCAGCAGGACAGCAGGGGTGACGCTTCAGGATCATCGAGTGCCAAGCCAGGGACCCAGCAGGACAGCAGGGGTGACGCTTGAGGATCATTGAGTGCCAAGCCAGGGATCAGCAGGACAGCAGGGGTGACGCTTGAGGATCATCGAGTGCCAAGCCAGGGACCCAGCAGGACAGCAGGGGTGACGCTTGAGGATCATTGAGTGCCAAGCCAGGGATCAGCAGGACAGCAGGGGTGACACTTGAGGATCATCGAGTGCCAAGCCAGTGACCCAGCAGGACAGCGGGGGTGACGCTTGAGGATCATTGAGTGCCAAGCCAGGGATCAGCAGGACAGCAGGGGTGACGCTTGAGGATCATCGAGTGCCAAGCCAGGGACCCAGCAGGACAGCAGGGGTGACGCTTGAGGATCATCGAATTCCCAAGCCAGGGACCCAGCAGGACAGCAGGGGTGACACTTGAGGATCATTGAGTGCCAAGCCAGGGACCCAGCAGGACAGCAGGGGTGACGCTTGAGGATCATTGAGTGCCAAGCCAGGGACCCAGCAGGGGTGACACTTGAGGATCATTGAGTGCCAAGCGAGGGACCCAGCAGGACAGCAGGGGTGACGCTTGAGGATCATCGAGTGCCAAGCCAGGGACCTAGCAGGACAGCGGGGGTGATGCTTGAGGATCATCGAGTGCCAAGCCAGGGACCCAGCAGGACAGCGGGGGTGACGCTTGAGGATCATTGAGTGCCAAGCCAGGGATCAGCAGGACAGCAGGGGTGACGCTTGAGGATCATCGAGTGCCAAGCCAGGGACCCAGCAGGACAGCAGGGGTGACGCTTGAGGATCATTGAGTGCCAAGCCAGGGATCAGCAGGACAGCAGGGGTGACGCTTGAGGATCATCGAGTGCCAAGCCAGGGACCCAGCAGGACAGCGGGGGTGACGCTTGAGGATCATTGAGTGCCAAGCCAGGGATCAGCAGGACAGCAGGGGTGACGCTTGAGGATCATCGAGTGCCAAGCCAGGGACCCAGCAGGACAGCAGGGATGACACTTGAGGATCATTGAATGCCAAGCCAGGGACCCAGCAGGACAGCAGGGGTGACGCTTGAGGATCATTGAGTGCCAAGCCAGGGACCCAGCAGGACAGCAGGGGTGACGCTTGAGGATCATTGAGTGCCAAGCCAGGGACCCAGCAGGGGTGACACTTGAGGATCATTGAGTGGCAAGCGAGGGACCCAGCAGGACAGCAGGGGTGACGCTTGAGGATCATCGAGTGCCAAGCCAGGGACCTAGCAGGACAGCAGGGGTGACACTTGAGGATCATCGAGTGCCAAGCTAGTAACCCAGCAGGACAGCGGGGGTGATGCTTGAGGATCATCGAGTGCCAAGCCAGGGACCCAGCAGGACAGCAGGGGTGACGCTTGAGGATCATCGAGTGCCAAGCCAGGGACCCAGCAGGACAGCGGGGGTGATGCTTGAGGATCATCGAGTGCCAAGCCAGGGACCCAGCAGGACAGCGGGGGTGACGCTTGAGGATCATTGAGTGTCAAGCCAGGGACCCAGCAGGACAGCAGGGGTGACGCTTGAGGATCATCGAGTGCCAAGCCAGGGACCCAGCATGACAGCGGGGGTGACGCTTGAGGATCATCGAGTGCCAAGCCAGGGATCAGCAGGACAGCAGGGGTGACGCTTGAGGATCATCGAGTGCCAAGCCAGGGACCCAGCAGGACAGCAGGGGTGACGCTTGAGGATCATTGAGTGCCAAGCCAGGGATCAGCAGGACAGCAGGGGTGACGCTTGAGGATCATCGAGTGCCAAGCCAGGGACCCAGCAGGACAGCGGGGGTGACGCTTGAGGATCATCGAGTGCCAAGCCAGGGACCTAGCAGGACAGCAGGGGTGACACTTGAGGATCATCGAGTGCCAAGCCAGTAACCCAGCAGGACAGCAGGGGTGACGCTTGAGGATCATCGAGTGGCAAGCGAGGGACCCAGCAGGACAGCGGGGGTGATGCTTGAGGATCATTGAGTGCCAAGCCAGTAACCCAGCAGAACAGCGGGGGTGACGCTTGAGGATCATTGAGTGCCAAGCCAGGGATCAGCAGGGCAGCAGGGGTGACGCTTGAGGATCATCGAGTGCCAAGCCAGGGACCCAGCATGACAGCGGGGGTGACGCTTGAGGATCATTGAGTGTCAAGCCAGGGACCCAGCGGGGGTGACGCTTGAGGATCATCGAGTGCCAAGCCAGGGACCCAGCATGACAGCGGGGGTGACGCTTGAGGATCATCGAGTGCCAAGCCAGGGACCCAGCAGGACAGCGGGGGTGACGCTTGAGGACCATTACCTATAACCTATTATAAGGCTTACATGTAGGTAAAAATAAAATCTTCTAAACTCGCACGGTTTAGGAGATACAGTGGAGCCTCGGTTTACGAGTAACGCGGTTAATAAACAATTTGAATGAGCAACTTTAAAAAAAAAAAAAAATCGGACTCGGTTTGCGAGTGTTGTCTCGCAAAACTAGCAGAATTCAAGCTAATGGGGCGTGCAGTACCACATTTGGCCAGATGTGCGGGGGGCCGGAGCCAAATATTCGCAAAAAATCAGAAATACTCCGTTCCCAAGCCTTTCCGAGGTTTTCCGGGTTCAGCCGAGCTGTCCCAGAGCCTTTCCGAAGCTCTCCGGTGCCCCCCCCACACCTCTGGCCACATGCGGTATTGCGTGCCATAGAAGTCAATGCAGAACAAATTATCTTCTTTTCCAATTGACTTCTATGGGGAAACTCGCTTTGATAAGCGAGTGCTTTGGATCACAAGCATTCTCCTGGAACGGATTTTGCTCGTTCCACTGTATTGACCCTGCATGCAGCCACTGACGTCAGCGGCGCATGCGCTCTGCAGGAACTAAGGGCTTCCGTGCGCATGCATGGGAATGACGTCATCGCAGCTCCAGCCACTCACAGCGCCGGAGGCCAGCGATCCCGGAAGAAGAAGCGCAGGGTGAACGTGTCGGCTCCCTTAACGATGACCATGCGCGCTGTGGGAGCTTCGTTCTAAGGTAAGTATTTCATAATGTGGTAGTATGCGATGCATACTAGCACATTATGCTATTGTCTTCCAGGGTTTTTTTTTTTTTTTTTTCCCACAGTTTACTACTGCTTTAACTTGCACAATGCTTTCCCCAGGCAGGACGCTGTGAATATAAGTCTGTCCACTAGAGGGAGACAGATACTAAGCTAAGCAACATATACTGTAGGCTTGGTTGACATTACTAACTCCATAACTAGGTCAGTCATTGAAGATTGTTTTGCTCACTGGCAAGGCAGCCCCGGTATCCTCTGATTGGTGGCCCCTACAAGACTGGGATTGTATTGAATTCCTGGGACAGTCCTGAAGAATCTGATCCCTGTGATGGGTTCCCGGGTCTGTACACCTGCTGTGCCCATTATGAGGGGTTCCCACCATCCCTGTGCTGAGTTCCCGGGTCTGTACACCTGCTGTCCCCATCATGAGGGGTTCCCACCATCCCTGTGCTGAGTTTCTGGGTCTGTACACCTGCTGTGCCCATTATGGGGGGTTCCCACTATCCCTGTGCTGAGTTCCTGGGTCTGTACACCTGCTGTGCCCATAATGAGGGGTCCCACCATCCCTGTGCTGAGTTCCTGGGTCTGTACACCTGCTGTGCCCATTATGAGGGGTTCCCACCATCCCTGTGCTGAGTTAAGGGATCTGTACACCCGCTGTGCCCATTATGAGAGGCTTCCACCATCCCTGTGCTGAGTTAAGGGATCTGTATACCCGCTGTGCCCATTATGAGGGGTTCCCACCATCCCTGTGCTGAGTTCCTGGGTCTGTACACCCACTGTGCCCATTATGAGGGGTTCCCACCATTCATGTGATATGTTCCTGGGTCTGTACACCTGCTGTGCCCATTATGAGGGGTTCCCACCAATCCTGTGACGAGTTCCCGGGTCTGTACACCTGCTGTGCCCATTATGAGGAGTTCCCACCATCCCTGTGCTGAGTTCCCGGGTCTGTACACCCGCTGTGCCCATTATGAGGGGTTCCCACCATCCCTGTGCTGAGTTCCCGGGTCTCTACATCTGCTGTGCCCATTATGAGAGGCTTCCACCATCCCTGTGCTGAGTTCTCGGGTCTCTACTCCTGCTGTGCCCATTATGAGGGGTTCCCACCATCCCTGTGCTGAGTTAAGGGATCTGTACACCTGCTGTGCCCATTATGAGGGGTTCCCACCATCCCTGTGCTGAGTTCCTGGGTCTGTACACCCGCTGTGCCCATTATGAGGGGTTCCCACCATCCCTGTGCTGAGTTAAGGGATCTGTACACCCGCTGTGCCCATTATGAGAGGCTTCCACCATCCCTGTGCTGAGTTAAGGGATCTGTATACCCGCTGTGCCCATTATGAGGGGTTCCCACCATCCCTGTGCTGAGTTCCTGGGTCTGTACACCCACTGTGCCCATTATGAGGGGTTCCCACCATCCCTGTGCTGAGTTCCTGGGTCTGTACACCCACTGTGCCCATTATGAGGGGTTCCCACCATTCATGTGATATGTTCCTGGGTCTGTACACCTGCTGTGCCCATTATGAGGGGTTCCCACCAATCCTGTGACGAGTTCCCGGGTCTGTACACCTGCTGTGCCCATTATAAGGGGTTCCCACCATCCCTGTGCTGAGTTCCCGGGTCTGTACACCTGCTGTGCTCATTATGAGGGGTTCCCACCATCCCTGTGCTGAGTTCCCGGGTCTGTACACCTGCTGTGCTCATTATGAGGGGTTCCCACCATCCCTGTGCTGAGTTCCCGGGTCTGTACACCTGCTGTACCCATTATGAGGGGTTCCCACCATCCCTGGGTCGAATTCTGGGTCTGTACACCTTCTGTGTCTGTATTGTACGGACTGATGCTTCTCTTGCATCTCACCCTTCTGGCCATTAGATGGCGCCACAGTTTGTAGAATTGGATTGGTAGCCACCACATGCAATCTTAGGCTGCATAGTGGCCTATGAAGCCACAAGAGGTCCCCATAGGTAAGCTAGTGATATTGATCGGTAGGGGGCACTACACGTTAATGCCAATCTTGCCCCTGCCAGCAGTAGGCACCCTGTGTAGGAGGCTTGGATATAAATAGTTGGATCTTGATGGGAAGTACTGTGGACCAGGCTACAGCAGAAGTGAGGCTGTAAGAATCTTAGTGGTTGTTTCTCCACTCAAACTCTTATCAAATGTTTATAAATAAGTGATTGGGCCGCCACCTGGGAGCAGGAGGACTTCTTCTGGACTCTTCCTTCTCCTAACCTTTGCTGGAAACTTCTTCTTCTGGACTCTTCCTTCTCCTAACCTCTGCTGGAAACTACTTCTTCTGGTCTCTTCCTTCTCCTAACCTCTGCTGGAAACTTCTTCTTCTGGATTCTGCCTTCTCCTAACCTCTGCTGGAAACTTCTTCTTCTGGACTCTTCCTTCTCCTAACCTCTGCTGGAAACTTCTTCTTATTCTGGTCTCTTCCTTCTCCTAACCTCTGCTGGAAACTACTTCTTCTGGATTCTTCCTTCTCCTAACCTCTACTGGAAACTACTTCTTCTGGACTCTTCCTTCTCCTAACCTCTGCTGGAAACTACTTCTTCTGGTCTCTTCCTTCTCCTAACCTCTGCTGGAAACTTCTTCTTCTGGATTCTGCCTTCTCCTAACCTCTACTGGAAACTTTTTCTTCTGGTCTCTTCCTTCTCCTAACCTCTGCTGGAAACTACTTCTTCTGGATTCTTCCTTCTCCTAACCTCTACTGGAAACTACTTCTTCTGGATTCTGCCTTCTCCTAACCTCTGCTGGAAACTTCTTCTTCTGGACTCTTCCTTCTCCTAACCTCTGCTGGAAACTACTTCTTCTGGACTCTTCCTTCTCCTAACCTCTGCTGGAAACTTCTTCTTCTGGACTTTTCCTTCTCCTAACCTCTGCTGGAAACTTCTTCTTATTCTGGACTCTTCCTTCTCCTAACCTCTGCTGGAAACTTCTTCTTCTTCTGGACTCTTCCTTCTCCTAACCTCTGCTGGAAACTTCTTCTTCTGGACTCTTCCTTCTCCTAACCTCTGCTGGAAACTTCTTCTTCTGGACTTTTCCTTCTCCTAACCTCTGCTGGAAACTTCTTCTTCTGGATTCTGCCTTCTCCTAACCTCTGCTGGAAACTTCTTCTGGACTCTTCCTTCTCCTAACCTCTGCTGCAAACATCTTCTTCTGGACTCTTCCTTCTCCTAACCTCTGCTGGAAACTACTTCTTCTGGATTCTGCCTTCTCCTAACCTCTGCTGGAAACTTCTTCTTCTGGACTCCTTCTTCTCCTAACCTCTACTGCATACTTCTTCTGGACTCTTCCTTATCCTAACCTCTACTGGAAACTTCTTCTGGACTCTTCCTTCTCCTAACCTCTGCTGGAAGCTCCTCCTTATAATGAACTGGTGGAACTCGTGTCTTTAATGCCTGTACTGGGAGATGTGCAGATAGAGAATTCAGTAGGGCGAGCCATAGACGCTTCTAGAACCCCCAGAGTTCCAAGACCAGAGGATATTACTGTGCTTAGAAGGAACCCCTCCCATTTCATACCACTAAATTCTCAACCTGCAGCATTGTCTACCCTGCCTGCTGAACTACAAACCAACCCTTGCCCCTAGCAGCATTTGGCACCCGGGGTAGATTCTTATCTGGCATCTCGGCGTCTCTGCACCCCCCCCCTATATCTATTTGTCACTACCGTGTACCCCCTCTAAACAACTGCACCCCTTTACATTACACAGCCCCTCGCAGCTCTGGACCCTTTTAAACTACACAGCACCCCCCCCCCCATAGGTCTGGGACCCTGCAAATTACACAGGCCCCCCAGCTCTGAACCGCTGCACATTTCACAGCCTTCCACAGCTCTGGACCCCTGTACATAACACCATTGCTCCCCCCTCATCTCTGGACCCCTGCATATTACACACAGCCCCCCCAGCTCTGAACCGCTGCGCATTACACAGCCCCCCCCCTCACAGCTCTGGACCCCTACACATTACACAGCCTCCCCTGCACATTACACAGCCCTGCCCCCCTCACAGCTCTGGACCCCTACACATTACACAGCCTCCCCTGCACATTACACAGCCCCCCCCTCACAGCTCTGGACCCCTACACATTACACAGCCCTGCCCCCCCTCACAGCTCTGGACCCCTACACATTACACAGCCTCCCCTGCACATTACACAGCCCTGCCCCCCTCACAGCTCTGGACCCCTACACATTACACAGCCTCCCCTGCACATTACACAGCCCCCCCTCACAGCTCTGGACCCCTACACATTACACAGCCCTGCCCCCCCTCACAGCTCTGGACCCCTGCATATTACACAGCCCCCCCCCTCACAGCCCTGCCCCCCCATCACAGCTCTGGACCCCTACACATTACACAGCCCTGCCCCCCCATCACAGCTCTGAACCGCTGCACATTACACAGCCCCCCCTCACAGCTCTGGACCCCTGCACATTACACACCCCCCCTAGCTCTGAACCGCTGCACATTACACAGCCCCCCCTTACAGCTCTGGACCCTTGCATATTACACATCCACCCCCTGCTCTGGACCCCTGAACATTACACAGCCCCGCCCCCTGCTCTGGACCCCTGCAAATTACACAGCCCCGCCCCCTGCACATTACACAGAGGTGGAGACAAAGCAGCAGAGGACCGTAACCGGTAGAGTTAACTTTTTCATAATAACAAAGCTAATGATCGGTTGCTAGGACCACCTAGCAACCAATCACCTGCTGGTTAACGTTTTCAAGTTAAGTCCAGCAGTTGCCGTCCTCTCACCAGCTCCGCTCACTGTCTCTCTCCCCTGCTGTGCGGCGCAATGTGAAAGCGACGGCCAGCCCTGGGTGTCAGTCACCCGGGTACAGTCCGCACACTGGCACAGCTCACCTCTCCCTGCCCTGGATGTCACAGCGCCGCCGCCTGTGCCTGTCGCCCAGCTTCACTCGCAGAGGGCGCCGGGCTAACACCCCCCCCCCCTAATGTGTGGCACCTGGGGCGGACCGCACACACGCCCCCCTTGGTACACCACTGCCCACAGTGCTTTTGCCCTGACCCCCCATGTAAGGAATGATCTCTTGGGAGATGTAGTTCTGGGGCAATGGCTTATGTTAATAACTGAGCCCCCCAGCAGCTGCCCCACAAAGACTTGTACCTGGTGATGTCATCACAGCCAGTAATAAGCGATACATTAAAACGAGGTAAAAGGGGGGAAAAAAACGAGGTAAAAGGGGGAAAAATAATGCTGGGACCTGATCCAAAAAGGGGGGGGGTGAGATTTGGGGGTAAACGTCTGGACATACACTTCAAATACCACTTTTTGGCGACTATTTTAGGACATGCCGATCGGTCACAGGACAATAAAAAGTAACAAAATTCTGACACAATAAAAAATAAAAAAAAAAACACATTTAATATTTCACTAACAAAAATACAAAATATTCATAAAAATCTAGACGATCGGTAAACAGTGTACAAGACTGCGGTCATATGGTACCCTCCCATGAGGAGTATCGTACCCTCCCATGAGGAGTATCTATGTAGGAACATTTTCTGATGGTATAGTCCAAAACAAGGGATCAGCAAACCCTCCCCCCCTAAAAACGTGTTCACATCGGTCCCTATAAATGGGGGCCCCCCCAACTAGACAATTCTACAGGATCAGACGCACTGTCTAGAGACGGAGATCGTCGGTCGTACTCGCCACTTCTATTCCACGACGGTCCTCAGCGAGACCTACGGAGCTCCTGGGAAAGGATGGGACGTTCGGTTGCCCCCCTCCTCGTGGGAGGGACCTGCACGATCCTCCGGTAGGCTCCAAGAGACCGCCCCTGCTGGTCACAGGCTGGTGAGGGACCCTCCGCTCTCCACCTCCACCGTCTGATAGTGAACCTGAGGATGGATCCCCCTCCGCTCGCCGTATTCGAAGAGTCCGAGGCCGTAGAGCGCGGAAACGTCGGTGACAGTGGGGTAGAACGGTTCCGTCTTGATCGGGGCGGGGTACGGCACGTAACTGAGGAGAGAAAGAAGGTTATTGGTTAGTAAGATTTCCATAAAAAAAGAAGGACAATATACAGTCCCGCCCCTTTCCTGGAGAAATGGAGACCTTGAGAAGAAGTTGTCTTCTCCGGATGCCGGTCACCATGGAGATACATTGTTGCAATTTTAGGACACCTGTGGAGTCCTTCACCTTAGAAGATCTACAATACTCAGAGGATTTAGTACAAAAGGTTTCCCACCCCGGGGGGGGGGGCCAAGAATATGGGACACAATTTGGCAGGTATTTTCACACTACAAAAAAAAGGAAGGGGGGGTTGCCATGGTGCAGAGGGCCAGCCGCCAGCACCATCAACAACCAATGGAGCTCTAGGGGCTAGGGAGTCATTCATTGTTATGGTGCCCACCCACACCATAGCAGGACCTGCCAAGCCAAGGGAAATCTACTACTGGGGGGGACACCAATGCTAATGGATGGGGGAGGGGGAACCTCTCATGCAAACGGATGGGTGGGGGGAGGGAACCTCTCATGCAAACGGATGGGGGGGGAGGGAACCTCATGCAAAACAATGGGGGGGGGGAGGGAACCTCATGCAAAACAATGGGGGGGACCTCATGCAAACCAATGGGGGGGGGGACCTCTCATGCAAACCAATGGGGGGGGGGGGAACCTCATGCAAACCAATGGGGGGGGGGGAACCTCATGCAAACCAATGGGGGGGGGGAACCTCATGCAAACCAATGGGGGGGAACCTCATGCAAACCAATGGGGGGGGAACCCTCATGCAAACCAAATGGGGGGGGAACCCTCATGCAAACCAAATGGGGGGGGAACCCTCATGCAAACCAAATGGGGGGGGGAACCCTCATGCAAACCAAATGGGGGGGAACCCTCATGCAAACCAAATGGGGGGGAACCCTCATGCAAACCAAATGGGGGGGAACCCTCATGCAAACCAAATGGGGGGGGAACCCTCATGCAAACCAATGGGGGGGGGGAGAAACCTCATGCAAACCAATGGGGGGGGGAGAAACCTCATGCAAACCAATGGGGGGGGGGAACCCTCATGCAAACCAATGGGGGGGGGGGGGAACCCTCATGCAAACCAATGTGGGGGGGGACCTCTCATGCAAACCAATGTGGGGGGGGACCTCTCATGCAAACCAATGTGGGGGGGGACCTCTCATGCAAACCAATGTGGGGGGGGACCTCTCATGCAAACCAATGTGGGGGGGGACCTCTCATGCAAACCAATGTGGGGGGGGGACCTCTCATGCAAACCAATGTGGGGGGGGGACCTCATGTTAACAGATAGCAGGTGGTGACCGAGGGGGGGGGGGGACTCATGCAATTGGGGGGGGGGGGGATTTAGGACACTCATGCGAACAGATCGGGGGAGGTGACTGATGGGAGGGGGGGGGGTCATCATTCATTGCTATGGTACTGACAGACAACAGACAAGCATTACAATGCATAGTGCTGATGGCACACAGCAAGTCAGGTAGAGACTGTCCTTGGCCCGCCCCTTTCATTCATTGGCTATTCGTTACGGAGGCTCAGCACCACATGGGGCGCGTCTTTCGGGAAGATATGTACAGTGCTTGACCCACCCTTGCATAGAGAAGCACAGAGACCCAGTGATGACCCAGTGATGACATCACAGGGACTGAAATACGGTATGTAAATGAGAATGGACATTTTATATTAGCATGTTGATTAGGGGGGGGGGGGAGCGTAAGAAAGGCAAAATACAAGCAGGCTAAATACTTAGCTTTAAGCATTAAAGTGTAGGAGAAGGCAAAACTTTATTTTTTTTAGTTTTGGATGAGGCGGGGCCCCACCCTGACATAAAGTGAACAACATCTAAAAATTGGAAAGTTGTCACCACAACAGGAAGTGAGGGGGAAATCTCCAGTGGGGACACCCGTTCCTGTGACAACCAAGAGGGGATCTGTAGATATTTTCTCTTACTTCCTGTTTGTGTCACTGGGACAGGAAGTGAGGGGAAATCTCCAGAGGGGGACACCTAGACCTGTGATATTTTCACTCACTTCCTGTTGGTGTCACTGGGACAGGAAGTGACGGGGAAACCTCGTTAACAGGACTCGGGCAGCAATTCTCTATCCAAAAAACGAAATCACGCATTTGCATTCACACCGAGGAAGGACATCGTAAACGTTTTCAGCTGGCCATACACCATACAATCTGATTGTACAATCTCCCTTCGATTTGTACCCAGGTGTGCAGACCCCTTGGTTGGTGGACCTAAAGCTCACTACACAAAAAGGTACAATCTTCCTTAGATCCACCAACAATTACACAGTAGGAGAACCTACCTGACCACAAAAACCGGTTGGATTGGTCTTGGTAGATCTCAAAAGGAGATTGCACGTTCAGACTGCGAGATATATGGCCACACACACACACACACATTACAATCTGGTTGTACAATCTGGTTTACATCTACCAAAAAGTACATATTGAAGGTCTTTCCCGATTGGATACCGGATTAGGTAGGTCCTCATATTCATTGTACAAACGTTTGTAGGGTCAGGTTGTAAAGGTGTATGGTATTAGCTGAAAACAAGCCCACCCCCCCACATTCGATTGGTGAACCCATCAATTCCCCACTTAAAAAGTCGCCTAAACCCAACACCATGGAAGCCCTACCACACCATTGGACCATCGGGTTGTCACAGAATTGGTTGGCTACGCGTGTAACCCAACGTCGGGGGGTCTACATTAGATCAATGACTTGTGGTAACCTTGGCAAGAAATCCTGGATTGTAAGGGTTCAATTTATGAGGGAGGCAGTAAGGGATGCAAGCAATTTATAGGGGGGGGGGGCAGTAAGGCTAAAGAGTCATTTATGGGGGGGGGGCAGTAGGGCATGCAAGTTATTTATGGGGTGGAGTAGGGGGGTGTAATTTATGGGGTGCAATAGGGGGTGGGAGTAACTTATTGGGGGCAGTAGGGGGTGTCATTTATTCGGAGCAGTAGGGGGTGGGAGTAATTTATGAGGTGCAGTAGGGGGTGGGAGTAATGTATGAGGTGCAGTAGGGAAGGGAGTCATTTATGGGGGCAGAACGGGGTGGGAGTAACTTATGGGGGGCAGTAGGGGGGAGGGAGTAGCCTATGGGGTGCAGTAGGGGGTGGAAGTAATGTATGAGGTGCAGTAGGGAAGGGAGTCATTTATGGGGGCAGAACGGGGTGGGAGTAACTTATGGGGGGCAGTAGGGGGTGGGAGTAGCCTATGGGGTGCAGTAGGGGGTGAGAGAAACATATGGGGTGCAGTAGGGGGAGGGAGTAACTTGTGGGGTGCAGTAGGGGGTGGGAGTAGCCTATGGGGTGCAGTAGGGGGGAGGGAGTAGCTTATGGGGTGCAGTAGGGGGTGGGAGTAGCCTATGGGGTGCAGTAGGGGGTGAGAGAAACATATGGGGTGCAGTAGGGGGGAGGGAGTAACTTGTGGGGTGCAGTAGGGGGTGGGAGTAGCCTATGGGGTGCAGTAGGGGGGAGGGAGTAGCTTATGGGGTGCAGTAGGGGGTGGGAGTAGCCTATGGGGGAGGGAGTAGCTTATGGGGGGCAGTAGGGGGTGGGAGTAGCTTATGGGGTGCAGTAGGGGGTGAGAGAAACATATGGGGTGCAGTAGGGGGTGGGAGTAGCCTATGGGGTGCAGTAGGGGGTGAGAGAAACATATGGGGTGCAGTAGGGGGGAGGGAGTAACTTGTGGGGGTGCAGTATTATCTGTGAAGGGGTTACAATCTTGGCGCTCACCTGTAAGGGTCCTGGTAGGTGTTGTATTGGTATGCCCTCTCCTCCTCTTGCAGGGCTCTATGCTGAGGTTGGGGTTGGGGTTGGAGCTGGTGATGGTACTGGAGCTGGGGTTGGTGTTCGTGTTCCTCCAGTGATGGTTTCGGGGGTACAGATGGTGAAGGGGGTATAGGGGGAACCTTGTTGACTGGCTCCACCTTCTTCTTCTTGCGAGGGGTGTATTTGTACCCTGGGTGGTCCCGAGCGTGCTGGACCCGCAGTCTCTTGGCTTCCTCCCGAAAGGGTCGCCGGTCCTCCTCGGTGAGACCCCTCCAGACCTCCCCCAACCTCCGGCTGATCTCCGAATTGTGCATTTTGGGGTACTGGACGGACACCCTCTTCCTTTCTTCACTGGACCACACCATAAAGGCATTCATGGGGCGCTTCACTATAGGAGGGCCACTGCTTGCACTCTTCTCTTTTGGGGGGGGCTTCTCCTTGGCCTGCTGTGGGCCCTTGTCCTTTGGGGGGGGCTTGGATTCATGGCCTTGGTAAGAATGAGGCTGGGGATCCCTCTCTTGGGGTGTGTCCTGTTGCTGGTCCTTGTCCTGGGGATGTTGGTTGTGTGGTGACCCCAGTTGCATAAAGGGTCCCCTTTCCAGTGGTTTCTGCAGTTGCTGGTCCTTGTCCTGGGGATATTGGATGTGTGGGGACCCCATGTGCATAAAGGGGCCCCTTTCCAGTGGTTTATGTTGCTGTTCCTTGTCCTGGGAATGTTGAATTTGTGGGGACCCCTGTTGCGTAAAGGAGCCCCTTTCCTGTGGTTTCTGCAGTTGCTGGTCCTTGTCCTGGGGATGTTGGTTGTGTGGTGACCCCAGTTGCATAAAGGTGCCCCTTTCCTGTGGTTTCTGCAGTTGGTGGTCCTTGTCCTGGGGATGTTGGATGTGTGGGGACCCCATGTGCATAAAGGGGCCCCTTTCCAGTGGTTTATGTAGCTGCTGATCCTTGTCCTGAGGGTGTTGAGCGTGTGGGGCCCCTGGCTGCATAAATGGGCCCTTTTCTTGCGATTTCTGAACTTGCTGCTCTTCGCCGTGAGGCTGCTGATTGTTTGTGGCCCCTTGTAATAGGAAGGGACCCCTTTCCAGCGGTTCCTGCAGTTGTTGGTCCTTGTCTTGGGGACACTGGATGTGTGGGGCTCCCTGCTGCCTATAGGGCCCCCTTTCCAGTGGCTTCTGCAGTTGTTGGTCCTTGTCCTGGGACTGAAGGATGTGCAGGGCCCCTGATGGTATGTAAGGGCCCCTTTCCTGTGGTATGTGCATCTGTGTCCCCCAGTCCTGGTAGGCTTTGCTCTGAGGGGACTCTAGATGCATCTGAGGGCCCCTGTCCAGAGTCTGGAATAATTGTCCTCGATCCTGTGTACGGGTAACCCTCGGAGGGGTTTGGGGGCCCCTGTCCCGGTGACTTGGCTGCTCCGATCCCCTGTCTTGCTGAGAGCCCCAGTCCTGGTAGGGATGCATGCTGTGGCCCCTTGGCTGTGTGTAGGGATCAGTCTCATGGTGGCTTTGGAGTTGTGGACTTCTTCTCTGAAGCTGCGAGCACCAATCCTGAGGGATCTGGTTGTGCGGGGCCCCTGCCTGGATCTGGGGTCCCCTCTCCTGCTGGTGCTGCATGTGCGGGGCCCCTAGTTGGGCCTGTTGGCCCCTGTCCTTTAGGGAATACAGCTCAGGACTCTCCATCCAGCAGGTGCTCAGTCCTCTCCTCCTCCTCCTTACTTTCCTCTTTCTTCCACCCCCCCCTTGAGTGCTTTAAACTCCCCCTTGCCCCCAGGAGCCTTCCAGCCAATCACAGGACAGACCCCACCCATCCACCCTTCCAACTGGGACACTTAACCCTTGCTGCGCCTGAGAGCCCTTAGACCCCCTCACCTGAGCCTCCTTCCGCTTTCCACAACAACTTGATGAGCTCCTTTATCTCTCTATCTAATCTGCTTCATCTCCTTCTTTCTTTTTTTAGATTGCAAGCTCTCCAGGCTAACATACCTTTCTATGAGAACTAGACTTCTACAGAACCTAGAAAAAGGGCATTGTCTTCATCTATCGGGGGCAGGGGGCCGCCAACTACGAATCAGGAAGAGGAAAAAGCAACAAAACTGACAACAAAAAGCAACAAAACTGACAACAAAAAGCAACACAAAAAAGTAACAAAAGTTTGAAACAAAATCATCAAAACGTAAACAAAGAGAACAAAAAGGATAAAATAAAAGAGAATGAAAACATAAACAAAGAAAATGAAATAAATAAATAAAACAAAAGGCGCTGGGCTAAAAATAAAGAGTGGGCGGAGCCCCGACCTTTTACCTTTTGTGTTTTCACAGCGTTCTTAAAGGCACATCGACGGGAAAAAAAAAAACTAAAGGGTCATAAAAAACAAACACAAAAACAAAACAAAGGTAATTTAAAAAATAAAAACAGGAAGGATCCAGCATAAAAACATTTTCTAGACAGCGGATTCCTCCGTCACCTGCTGTCGAAAATTGCTGTCAGTTTTTTATTTTTAGTTTTTTTAATCATTTTTTTAAAGTTTTTTATTTTTATTTAAATTTTTTCTTTATGTGTTTTCACCAAGTTTTTTAAGGCAATAAAAAGATAATACAAAACAAACAAACAAAACAAGGTAAGATCCAGCGTACAACCATCTTCCAGTGTGCTGGACACCAAATTCCTTTTCTGATTTTATTTTTTATTTTTTATGTATTTTCACCGAATTCTTTAATGCACTTAGGAAAACTCTAATAGGTAGGAGGATCCAGTGTATTTTTATAATTTTTTAAACCTTTTTAAAGTATTTTTATTTTATTTTTTTTACTTTTTTAGGGTTTTTTCTTTGTCTTTTTTTTTTTCTTGTGTTGTCACCATGTTTTTTTTTTTAACCTTTTGAAAGTTTTTTGTTTAGATTTTTTTCTTTACTTTTAAGAGTTTTTTTTAACCTTTTTAAAGTCTTTTTTTTTTTTACTTTTTTTAGGTTTGTTTTTTCTTTTTTTTATGTGTTGTCACCATGTTCTTTCAAGCACTTAGACAGGAAAACTCTTAAAAGGCAATTAAAAAGCAAAGCAAAGTAAGATCCAGCCTAGAACTATTTTCCAGTGCGCTGGACACCAAATTCCCCCGTCACCTACTTTTTAAAGATATATTATTTAACTTTTATGAATTTATTTTTATTTATTTTTTATGTATTTTCACTGCATTCGTTAAGGCACTTAGATGGGAAATCCCTAAAAGGTAGGATCTAGTGTATTTTTATAAAAAAAAATAACCTTTTTAAAGTTTTTTGTTTTTAGATTTTTTTTTTTTTACTTTTAAGAGTTTTTTTTAACCTTTAACCTAAAAGTTAAAAAAAAAAAACGAAAAAAAGTAAATAAAATCTACTCTTTGTTTTAGATTTTATTTACTTTTTTTAGGTTTGTTTTTTCTTTTTTTTTATGTGTTGTCACCATGTTCTTTCAAGCACTTTTTTGCGTTTTTTTCTCTTCATTTTTTATGTGTTGTCGCCATGTTCTTTCAAGCACTTTTTTATTTATTTTTTACTTTTTTGCGTTTTTTTCTCTTCTTTTTTTATGTGTTATCACCATGTTCCGTCAAGCACTTTTTAAATTATTTTTTATTTTTTTGCGTTTTTTTTCTCTTCTTTTTTTATGTGTTGTCGCAATGTTCTTTCAAGCACTTAGACAGAAAAACTCTTAAAAGGTAATAAAAAAAAAACAAAAAAAAAGGTAGGATCCAGCGTACAACTATCTTCCCGTGTGCTGGACACCAAATCCCCCCGTCACCTACTTTTTAAAGATATATTATTTAACTTTTATGAATTTCTTTTTACATATTTTTATGTATTTTCACTGCATTCTTTAAGGCACTTAGACAGGAAAACTTGAATAGGTAGGATCCAGTGTATTTTTATAATTTTTTAACCATTTTAAAGTTTTTTGTTTAATTTTTTTTTTTTTTTTACTTTTTCAAGTTTTTTTAACCTTATCTAAGTCTTTTTTTTAGATTTTTTTTTTTTTTTTTGTGTTGTCACCATGTTCTTTCAAGCACTTAGACAGGAAAACTCTTAAAAGGTAATTAAAAAACAAAGCAAGGTAGAATCCAACGTACAACCATTTTCCAGCGTGCTGGAGACCAAATTCATTTTCTGATTTTTATGTTCTTTTTTGATGTATTTTCACTGAATTCTTTAAGGCACCTAAGAAAACTCTAATAGGTAAGATCCAGTGTATTTTTATAATTTTGTTTAACCTTTTTAAAGCATTTAATATAGATATATATTTTTTTTTACTTTTTTTAGGGTTTTTTCTTCTTTTTCTATGTGTTGTCACCATGTTCTTTCAAGCACTTAGACAGGAAAGCTCTTAAAAGGTAATAACAAACAAATCAAGGTATGATCCAGCGTACAACTATCTTCCAGTGTGCTGGACACCACATTCCTCCGTCACCTACATTCGCATGGATCAAAAATTGCTGTCAGGTTTTTTTCCCCCGTTATTTTTAGATGTTTTTTAACCTTTTTTTTTTTTTAAAGGTTTCTTTTTCATTTTTTTTTTTTTACTTTTTATCTTTCTTTCTTTTTGTGTTTTTACCATGTTTTGAAGGCACTAAAAGGTAAAAGATCTGTCACCTACTTTCGCTCGGATCGAAAACTGTTTTTTAACCTTTTTTTTTTTTTTTTTTAAAGGGTTATTTTTAATTTTTTTTATCCTTTTTATTTTATTAATTTTTTCTTTCTTTATGTGTTTTCACCACGTTTTGAAGGCACACTGGGCCAGATTCACATAAGAGATACACCGTCGTATCTCTCAGAGTATCTATGCGACTGATTCATAGAATCAGTTACGCATAGATATCCCTAAGATCCGACAGGTGTAATTGTTTTACACTGTCGGTTCTTAGGATGCAGTACCGCGGCCGCCGCTGGGGGGGTTTGCGTCGTAAACCAGCGTCGGGTATGCAAATTAGGAGTTACGGCGATCCACGACGGTTTTTCGCGTTCGCTACGCCGCTGCTAGTCTAGTTTCCTGTCGCAAAGTTAGTCGTCGTTTTTGGTGCCCTAACTTTACACAGCACACGTATGTGCTGTATAAAGTATGGCCGTCGTTCCCGCGTCGAAATTTAAAAATGTTTCCTTCTTGCGTAAGACGTCCGGGAATACGGAAGTACGCTACGCACGTCATCGTTCGAAAAAATTATGTCACTTCGCGCAAAGCACGGCGGGAAATTCAAAAGGGAGCATGCGCAGTAGGTCCGGCGCGGGAGCGCACCTAATTTAAATGGCACACGCCCCTTTGAATTACATGGGCTTGCGCCGGAGGCCGCCGGCGTAGGTTTTCATTGCAAGTGCTTTGTGAATCAGGCACTTGCGGCGGTGTAACGTATCTACGATGCGTTACGCCGCCGCACTTCTACGTGAATCTGGCCCCAAATTCCCTTGCCACCTACTTTTTACATTTGTTTTTTAACTTTTTGGATTTTTTTTTTTTTTCTTTTTTGATGGATTTTCACTGCATTCTTTAGGGCAGTTAGACAGGAAAACTCTAATAAGTAATAAAATAATAATAATATAATTTATATAAGATTAATATATATATATAAAGAAAGACCAATTGTTTTTTTTATTGATCCAAGGAGTCGATAAAGGTCGTATAAAGATCGACTGGTGAATTTATTGATCAGCGTAGCTGCTGGACCTGATGTATAAAGATCGATCAGTGATTTTTTTTTATTGATCCCCACAGCTGCTGATGTAGGAAGACTGACCAGTAAATGTATTGATTAATGTAGCTGCAGGGGCAGATATATATAAGATCGATCAGTGATTTTTTTGTTTTTTATTGAATGATGCAGCTGCAGAATGACTGATCAGTCAATTTATTGATCAATGTAGTCACTGGAGCTATTATATAGATATGGACTGATAGTTGTGTATATATATATAAATTAAAAACAAAAAATATATATATAAAGACAGACCAATTCATTTTTTTTTGATCCAAGGAGCCGATGTATAAAGATCGATCGGTTAATTTATTGATCAGCGTAGCTACTGGGCCTGATATATCAATCGTGATTTTTTAATTGATCCCCACAGCTGCTGATGTAGGATAAGCGACCAGTGAATTTATTGATCAGTGTAGCCACTTTGGCTGGTATATAAAGATTGATCGGTAATTTTTTTTTATTGATTCCCATGTCTGCTGATGTAGGAAGACTGACCAGTGAATTTATTGATTAATGTAGCTGCAGGGGCAGATATATAAAGATCGATCAGTGAAGACTGACCGGTCAATTTATTGATCAATGTAGTCACTGGAGCTATTATATAGATTTAAACTGATATATATATATATATAACAGACCAATTAATTTTTTTATTGATCCAAGGAGCCGATGTATAAAGATCAACAGGTGAATTTATTGATCAGTGTAGCTACTGGGCCTGATATATACATATATATATAAAGATCAATCAGTGTTTTTTTTTTTTTTATGTATTGATTAATGTAACTTCAGGGGCAAATATATAAAGATCGACCAGTGATATATATAAAAATATATATATTTTATTGAATGATGCGGCTGCAGGATGACTGACCGGTCAAGTTATTGACCAATTTAGTCACTGGACTTATTATAGAGATATGAATTGATATATATATATATAGATCTATTTATATATCTGTTGGAAGGCAACATGGTTTAACATCAACAATTACTTCAATATCTATATATAGATATAGATCTATAAATAGATCTATAAATAGAAAGATAGATATATATGAATGAATTAATATTTTTATTGATCCAAGGAGCCGATGTATAAAGATCAACCAGTGAATTTATTGATCAGCGTAGCTGTTGTTGCTGATATATAAAGATCAATCAGTTATTTTATTTTTTTTATTGATCCCCACAGCTGCTGATGTAGGAAGACTGACCAGTGAATTTATTGATCAATGTAGCCGCTGTGGCAGATATATAAAGATCGATTACTGATCCCAGGACCTGATGTATAAACATTGACCAGTGAATTTATTGATCAGTGTAGCCATTGGGGTAGTAATATAGAGACAGACCGATTAATATTTATATTGATCAGAGTCGCCAATGTATAAAGCTTGACCGGTGAATTTATTGATCAGTGTAGCTGCTAGGGATGATATATAGAGACAGACCGATTCATTATTATATTGATCGGAGCCGCCAATGTATAACGCTAATGTATAAAGCTTGATCGATGAATTCATTGATCAGCGTAGCTTTTGGGGATGATATATAGAGGCAGACTTTGGGCTAGATTCAGGTAGCCGGGCGCATTGTTACGGCGGCGTAGCGTATCGTATTAACGATATGCCGCCGTAAATCAGAGAGGCAAGTGCTGTATTCACAAAGCACTTGCCTCCTAAGTAACGCCGGCGTAGCGTAAATGGGGCAGGCGTAGGCGCGCCTAATTCAAATGAGGATGAGGGGGGTGTGTTTTATGTAAATGGGTGGTGACCCGACGTGATTGACGTTTTTTACAAACGGCGCATGCGCCGTCCGTGTACATATCCCAGTGTGCATTGCTCCAAAGTACGTCGCAAGGACGTATTGGTTTCGACGTGAACGTAAATTACGTCCAGCCCTATTCGCGAACGACTTACGCAAACAACGTAAAAAATAAAAAATTCGACGCGGGAACGACGTCCATACTTAACATTGCGTA
The DNA here is from genome assembly GCF_905171775.1 of Rana temporaria. Classification (NCBI taxonomy): domain Eukaryota; kingdom Metazoa; phylum Chordata; class Amphibia; order Anura; family Ranidae; genus Rana; species Rana temporaria. The sequence goes on along the minus strand of NC_053491.1, from coordinate 485,182,715 downwards.
TGCCTTTAATAGAAGCAGGAGCAACGTTACGCCGGAAAAGCCTTACGCAAACGACGTAAAAAAAAAATCGCCGGGCGCACGTACGTTTGTGAATCGGCGTATCTAGGTCATTTGCATATTCTACGGGGAAAACGACGGAAGCGCCACCTAGCGGCCAGCGTAAATATGCACACAATTATACGCCGGCGCATTCAAGTTACGTCGGCGGAGGAAGCCTATTTTTTCAACGTATCTGCCTTTGAGAATCGCCGTAAAGATACGACGGCGCAGATTTGAAATTACGGCGGCGTATCTGGAGATACGCCGCCGCAGGTCGCTGCTGAATCTAGCCCACAGACTTTTTGTATGGATCCGAGGACTCAAAGCTTATAAAGCTTGGCTGGTCAATTTATTGATTAGCGTAGCCACTGGGATTGATATATAAAGACAGACCGATTAATTTTATTTTAATGTATCTAAGGAGCCGATGTATAAAAATGAATCAATGAATTTATTGATCAGTGTAGCTGCTGAGGCTGATATATAAATGTGGATTTATTCATTATTTTTATCGATCCCAGAAGTTGATGTATAAGGAGCAACCGGCGCTATATTTTTTTTTATTGCGCGGACGCTGGGGTCGGCGTATAAAGAGTCACCGGGGAATGTATTGATTAGCGTAACTGCTGGGGCTAATATATAAAGAGGGACTGATTCATTTTTTATTATCGATTCGTTTTTATTATTGATGATTTTATTTATTTTGATCAATCTCTGGAGCTGTTATATAAAGAGTGATCGGGGAATGTATTGATTAACCTAGCTGCCGGGGATAATATATAAAGAGGGACGGATTAATTTTTTGTATTATTGATTTGTTTTTAATATTGATGATTTTTGTTATCAATCTCTGGAGCTGTTATATAAAGAGTGATCGGCGAATATATTGATTAGCGTAGCTGCCGGGGCTAATATATATATATAAAGATAGACTGATTATTTTTTTTATTATTGAAGAATAATTTTTTTTATCAATCTCTGGAGCTGTTATATAAAGAGTGATCGGCAAATGTATTGATTAGCGTAGCTGCGGGGATAATATATAAAGAGGGACCGGGGAATGTATTGATTAGCCTAGCTGCCGGGGTTAATATATAAAGAGGGACTGATAAATTTTTTGTATTATTGATTTGTTTTTAATATTGATGATTTTTTTGTTATCAATCTCTGGAGCTGTTATATAAAGAGCGATCGGGGAATGTATTGATTAGTCTAGCTGCCGGGGATAATATATAAAGAGGGATGGATTATTTTTTGTATTATCGTTTTTATTATTGATGATTTTATTTATTTTGATCAATCTCTGGAGCTGATATATAAAGAGTGATCGGCAAATGTATTGATTAGCGTAGCTGCGGGGATAATATATAAAGAGTGACCGGGGAATGTATTGATTAGCCTAGCTGCCGGGGTTAATATATAAAGAGGGACTGATAAATTTTTTGTATTATTGATTTGTTTTTAATATTGATGATTTTTTTATCAATCTCTGGAGCTGATATATTAAAAGTGATCGGCGAATGTATTGATTAGCGTAACTGCCGGGGCTAATATATAAAGAGGGACTGATTTTTTTTTTGTATTATTGATTTGTTTTTATTATTGATGAATTATTTTTGTATCAATCTCTGGAGCTGTTATATAAAGAGTGATCGGCGAATGTATTGATTAGCCTAGCTGCCCGGGGCTAATATATATATATTAAGATGGACTGATTAATTTTTTTATTATTGATGAATTCTTTTTTTATCAATCTCTGGAGCTGATATATAAAGAGTGATCGGCGAACGTATTGATCAGCGCAGGCCCTGGGAACCGAATGATCTTTTAATCGATCTGTGGATCCTATGTAGAGACAGCGATCATTTTTTTTTTTTTTTTTTTTAAAGTGTAACTACATGAAAGTAATTTGTTACAATGTCCCAATCGTGTAGAAGGGAGGAAATGCTGGGAATGGCGGTGTGGCCGGGATCTCTATGGAGTTGCGCACACACACACACACACACACTGGGGAGTAGTCAGCAGTCCCCTGCAGCTCCATATCCATGACTATAGGGCCATTTCCATTCCTGTGTTGGATGCTGAGGGCTGGGGGCTCTCCGGCCTGCCCCCTATACACATGCACATAGCTCAGATGCACTTCTATAGACCCCCTACAGAGCCCCCCTCCCCCTCTCCTTTGCTCTACTGCTTTGTCCTGCACAGGGAAGGGAGGGGGGTGGAGGTCTGTGTCCCCTCCACTGTCCCTGTGTCCCCTCCCCCACCCCTGTGTCACTCTCCATACTGAGCATCCAGCAAACATCTTCTCTGATTATAAGGGGGGGGGGGGGGGGCAGGGAACTGGGGGTCGGGGGAGGGGAGAGGGGATGGGGGGCACGGGGGGGAAACAAACAGAAAAAAAGGGGAAATAAAAAAAGAAACTTTACAAAACTTTATTAAACAATGCAAAACTTTACGACAGTAATTCTCAGTATGGACTCTGCACAGTACTACTTCTCCTGTCCTGTATGCCGGGTGTAATTCTCAGTATCTGTTCTTATTCTGTATGTATGGACTCTGCACAGTACTACTTCTCTTGTCCTGTGTGCCGGGTGTAATTCTCAGTGGGGTAGATTCAGGTACCTTTGCGCTTTTTTTTACGGAGGCGCAGGGCAACGTTTTTGCCCTGCGCCCCCGCAAATTTTCTGCGCTACCCGCGATTCACGGAGCAGTAGCTCCGTAAATTGTGTGGGCGCTCCGGCAAAATGCCCGGCGTAAGCGCGCGCAATTTAAATGATCCCGTAGGGGGCGGGAATCATTTAAATTAGGCGCGTTCCCGCGCCGATCGTAGAGCGCATGCTCCGTCTGGAAACTTTCCCGACGTGCATTGCGGCAAATGACGTCGCAAGGACGTCATTTGCTTCAAAGTGAACGTGAATGGCATCCAGCGCCATTCACGAATCACTTACGCAAAATACGAAAAATTTAAATTTTGCGACGTGGGAACGACGGGTATACGTAACACGCGAAAACTGCCGTACGCAAACGGCGTAAACTGCGTACGCAGCACTCGCGTAACGTTGTGAATCGGCGTTAGTATGCAATTTGCATACTATACGCTGAGCACAACGGGAACGCCACCTAGCGGCCATCGCAAGAATGCAGCCTAAGATATGCAGGCATAAGAGCCTTATGCCACGCATATCTTAGGCTGCAGTCGGCGTAACGAGGTTCCTGAATCAGGAGCATTCGTTACGCCGGCGCAAGTAAGCAATTGCGCTGCGTAACTATGGTTACGCAGGCGCAATTGCTCTTTGAATCCGGGCCAGTATCTGTTCCTATTCTGTATGTAGGGACTCTGCACAGTACTACTTCTCCTGTCCTGTATGCCGGGTGTAATTCTCGGTGGCCCGGATTCACAGACAGCGGCGCACATTTATGCCGCCGTAGCGTATCTCCTTTACGCTACGCCGACGCAGTGCAGAGAGGCAAGCACTGGATTCACAAAGCCAGTGCTGCCAAAACTGCGCTGGGTTTCCTAGGCGTAAGCCGGCGTAGGAGGAAGTAAGCGTGAGCCATGCAAATGAGGCGTGACCCCATTGCAAATGATGGGCCGAGCGCCAGACAGATACGTATAACGAACGGCGCATGCGCAGTACCGTGGACGCATTCCCAGTGCGCATGCTCAGAATCACGTCGGAACTACTCCCTAAGATACGCCTGATCACTGCCTACGGCGCGAACGTAACCTACGCCTAGTCCTATTCACGTCCAACGTAAAATACGCCGGCTTGTGTTCCCTGGTGCAGCCATTTGCATGGATGCTGCTGAGTTACACCTCCTTTATGGGGCTTAACTTTTCGCCGGACGTACAACTTTACGCGCACTGCGTCGGGCGCACGTCGTTCGTGAATCGCCGTATCTCCCTCATTTGCATATGTGAAAAGAAAATCAATGGGAGCACCAAATGCGTCCAGCGTAAATATGCGCCCACTCTACGCCGGCGTAGGCAAGTTACGTCGTTGGGATGAAGCCTGTTTTTAGGCGTATCTTATAGGTGGATTCAGGTACATTGCCGCATCTTTGCGGCGGCGTAGCGTATCGTATTTACACTACGCCGACGTAAGTTAGCTAGGCAAGTACTGTATTCACAAAGTACTTGCCTGCTAAGTTACGGCGGCGTAGCGTAAATGCGGCCGGCGTAAGCGCGCCTAATTCAAATTAGGCTGAGGGGGGCGTGTTTTATGTTAATGAGGGTGACCTGACATGATTGACGTTTTTTTACAAACGGCGCATTTGCGCCGTCCGTGTACATATCCCAGTGTGCATTGCGGCAAAGTACGTCGCAAGGACGTATTGGTTTCGACGTGAACGTAAATTACGTCCAGCCCTATTCACGAACGACTTACGCAAACAACGTAACATTTTCAAATTTCGACGCGGGAACGACGGCCATACTTAACATTACTAGTCCAGCTATTTGATGGAATAACTTTACGCCTGAAAATGCCTTACGTAAACGGCGTATCTTTACTGCGACGGGCGCACGTATGTTCGTGAATAGGCGTATCTAGTCATTTACATATTCTACGCCGAACACAATGGAAGCGCCACCTAGCGGCCAGCCTAAATATTGCACCCTAAGATAGGACGGCGCAAGCCGTCGTATCTTAGATAGGTTTAAGTGTATCTCAGTTTGAGAATACACCTAAACTTAGGACGGCGCAGATTCCGAGTTAGGTCGGCTACTACTGATACGCCGGTATAACTCTCTCTGAATCCAGCTACTAGTTTGTGGGCCCGGCGCATAGATACGACGGCGCATATTTGCACTTACGCGGCGTATCTGGATGTACGTCGGCGCAAGTGCTGTGCCAGTATCTGTCCTTATTCTGTATGTATGGACTCTGCACAGTACTACTTCTCTTGTCCTGTATCCCGGGTGTAATTCTCGGTACCTGTACTTGTATTGTGCTTGCGGACTGTGCACAGGAGGAGGACTTCTCTTGGTTGGTGATCTCGGTGGAGACCCCCAGCACTGTATTGTTATGCGTCCCCGGAGAGGGAGGGAAGCCTTTGCCTTCGGGTGACAATGAGTCGTCCTTGGAATGCGGTCCTTCCAGTCTGGCTTTGTGTGGTGGGGATGAAGAATTCTGTGGGATGTAGGAGGAGGATACAGTCGGACTCTTCTCGGGTTTCTCCTATTTCCTGTGGAAGTCACCACATTTCAAGCTATAGATGGCCCTGTTGGCACCACTTAGCTAAACAAAAGTCCATTTAAATATAGATTTGTGGAACATTGTCAGCTGACCGGTGACTGCCGGTATTCGGGTAGCCGTGTCTGCCATGGCTGTCAATGACCATCAAAGGTTTCTCCGTCCAAATGGTAAAATCTGGGGCCTCTTATGATGGTTCATTGATGTTCAGATATGAGGCCTACTATGATGGTTCATCTATGGTCAGATCGTCTGAGGCTCCCTATTATCATTTATTCATGGTCAGATATGAGGCCTACTATGATGGTTCATCTATGGTCAGATCTGAGGCCTACTATGATGGTTCATCTATGGTCAGATCTGAGGCCTACTATGATGGTTCATCTATAGTCAGATCTTCTGAGGCCCCTATTATCATTTATTCATGGTCAGATATGAGGCCTACTATGATGGTTCATCTATGGTCAGATCTTCTGAGGCTCCCTATTATCATTTATTCATGGTCAGATATGAGGCCTACTATGATGGTTCATCTATGGTCAGATCTGAGGCCTACTATGATGGTTCATCTATGGTCAGATCTGAGGCCTACTATGATGGTTCATCTATAGTCAGATCTTCTGAGGCCCCTATTATCATTTATTCATGGTCAGATATGAGGCCTACTATGATGGTTCATCTATGGTCAGATCTTCTGAGGCCCCTATTATCATTTATTCATGGTCAAATATGAGGTCTACTATGATGGTTCATCTATGGTCAGATCTTCTGAAGCTCCCTATTATCATTCATTCATGGTCAGATCTGAGGCCTACTATGATGGTTCATCTATGGTCAGATCTTCTGATGCCTACTATGATGGTTCATACATGGTCAGATCTGAGGCCTACTATGATGGTTCATCTATGGTCAGATCTTCTGAGGCTCCCTATTATCATTCATTCATGGTCAGATCTGAGGCCTACAATGATGGTTCATCTATGGTCAGATCTGAGGCCTACTATGATGGTTCATCTATGGTCAGATCTGAGGCCTACTATGATGGTTCATCTATGGTCAGATCTGAGGCCTACTATGATGGTTCATCTATGGTCAGATCTTCTGAGGCTCCCTATTATCATTCATTCATGGTCAGATCTGAGGCCTACTATGATGGTTCATCTATGGTCAGATCTGAGGCCTACTATGATGGTTCATACATGGTCAGATCTTCTGAGGCTCCCTATTATCATTCATTCATGGTCAGATATGAGGCCTACTATGATGGTTCATACATGGTCAGATCTTCTGAGGCTCCCTATTATCATTTATTCATGGTCAGATCTGAGCCCTACTATGATGGTTCATCTATGGTCAGATCTGAGGCCTACTATGATGGTTCATACATGGTCAGATCTGAGGCCTACTATGATGGTTCATCTATGGTCAGATCTTCTGAGGCTCTTTATTATCATTCATTCATTCATGGTCAGATCTGAGGCCTACTTTGATGGTTCATACATGGTCAGATCTTCTGAGGCTCCCTATTATCATTCATTCATGGTCAGATATGAGGCCTACTATGATGGTTCATCTATGGTCAGATCTTCTGAGGCTCCCTATTATCATTCATTCATGGTCAGATATGAGGTATCTTATGATGGTTCATACATGGTCAGATCTGAGACCTCCTATGATGGTTTATCGACAGTTAGATCTATGACCTCATCACTGCCTGCTGGTGCGGGTCCGATCTGTCCATTGCTCCGCCTCCTGCAGCCCTCGCCCCTTCACATCATGCGACTGAGTTGAGCAGCCAGGGGAACCAGGGGCGGGGCCACTTACGTCACTCACTGACGTAGGACGTAGGCGCCGCCAGAGCCGATCCTAGGGTCACAGGCGCCTGGGTGCAGAAATATTTCTGGTGCCCCCCGGTTTTTAATTTTACTAACTCCTCCCCTTTACAAATGTTTCTATGGCAAGGACTTAACCACAGAGATGCTCCTCCATGAAGTCTTCATTACCCTGGGATCCTTACATGATCTTTTAACAATAAATAAAATACAGGAAGAGAAGCAGAGTACTTTATTTGGACCTGGAGGGGGGCTTCTCTGATGGACACAGAGAGGGCTTCTGTTAGAGAGTCTGTTAGAAAGACCCCCAGACATACTACAGACATGATACAGAAGATGGTCAGAGACTGCAGACATAGTACAGGAGATGGTCAGAGACTGCAGACGTAGTACAGGAGATGATCAGAGACTGCGGACATAGTACAGGAGACAGTCAGAGACTGCAGGCATAGTACAGGAGATGGTCAGAGACTGCAGACGTAGTACAGGAGATGATCAGAGACTGCGGACGTAGTACAGGAGACAGTCAGAGACTGCAGACGTAGTACAGGAGACAGTCAGAGACTGCAGACATAGTACAGGAGATGGTCAGAGACTGCAGACATAGTAAAGGAGATAGTCAGAGACTGCAGACATAGTACAGTAGACAGTCAGAGACTGCAGACATAATACAGGAGATGGTCAGAGACTGCAGACGTGGTACAGGAGACAGTCAGAGACTGCAGACATAATACAGGAGATGGTCAGAGACTGAAGACATAGTAAAGGAGATAGTCAGAGACTGCAGACATAGTACAGGAGACAGTCAGAGACTGCAGACATAGTACAGGAGATGATCAGAGACTGCAGACGTGGTACAGGAGATGATCAGAGACTGCAGACGTGGTACAGGAGATGGTCAGAGACTGCAGACATAGTACAGGAGACAGTCAGAGACCACAGACATAGTACAGGAGACGGTCAGAGACTGCAGACGTGATACAGGAGACAGTCAGAGACTGCAGACGTAGTACAGGAGACAGTCAGAGACTGCAGACATAATACAGGAGATGGTCAGAGACTGCAGACATAGTAAAGGAGATGGTCAGAGACTGCAGACATAGTACAGGAGACAGTCAGAGACACATCAGTTCTGGACAGACACACACCTATGCTCAGTACGGAGCTCAGGACGGACACAAACAAGGAGAGAAGGAGGTAGGGGAGAACTCTGCCACTTCGGCGCCCCCACCTCTGCAGGCGCCTGGGTGCAAAGCACCCTGCCTAGGATCGGAGCATAGCGTAGCCAAGGACGAGACAGACAGTGAGACTGTCTGTCACACACTGAGACTGACAGAGTGACTCACTGCACAGGTCAGCGCCGCTGCGGGGACTGGGGGAGACTTATCCTTCAGATACCACCCGCAGTGGCAGCCCACAGACTGTACAGACACACTCTACGATCAGGCGGGCGACTGTCCCAGTCAATTTTCCGCCCTGTTCTCATGGCGGCGCTGGCGCCGTAAGGCAAGTGCCCATGTTGCCCTGCGCTAGCGCCGGCCCTGCTGAGAATCACAACGAGAAAATAGAGAGCAGGTTCTCTATTTTTCTCGTCGAGATTTTAGGCGGTTTTCTTGACGAGAAACCTCAAAGCCTCGTACACACGCTCGGTATACTCGGCAGTTTTCTTGCTGGTTCTTGCCGAGAAAACCGAGCGTGTGTACGAGGCTAGCAGGTTCTCTATTTTTCGCGTCGGGATTCACGTCAGATTTCTCGACGAGAAATCATACACACAAATGGTTTTCTCGGCAAAAAGCTCTGCCAGCAGTTTTTTTTGCCAAGAAAGCCGTGTGTGTGTACGATAGGGTGACCACGTGTCCCGGATTGCCCGGGACAGTCCCGCATTTTGCAGGTCTGTCCCGGGCACATTCATTCCGGGACACTACAGTGTCCCGGAATGAAACTGGCACAGCCACCCGCCGGGCCAATCTGATGCCCCCAAAAAAGGCCGTCACGTCACCTCTTTACTCATTGACAGTACTTGTCCTGGCCAGGAATGTCTGGAGGAGCACAATCCCACCCCCTGCTTATGATTGGAGAAATCATAAATCCCGCCTTGTGTCCAATCACTGTGCTCAGCACAAGCTGATTTTTGGGAAGGGAGGGTGTCCCTGAATGGTAGTCTGGAAATGTGGTCACCCTAGTAGGGTGACCACATGTCCCGGATTGCTCGGGACAGTCCTGCATTTTGCAGATCTGTCCCAGGTCCCGGGCACCTTCATTCCAGGACAATATAGTGTCCCGGAATACAGTGGGGATCCCAGCTGTCACTGGAGATGAGGCTGAGGGGCTGCCCGCTGTTTGTTAACCCCCCAAAAGTGAAGGACTACAGGTCCCAGCATGAACCCCTCAGAGCTGAAGATGTGATACCCTCCTTCCTCCCCAACTAGTGAAGAACTATGGTCCCAGCATGAATCCGTGAAATCTATGGTGGTCACACCCTTAAATCTCAGGGTTTCATGCTGGGATTTGTCATCCTTCAATTTGGGGGGGGGGGGGGGTCACATCCTTAGATATCAGAGGTTCATGCTGGAACTTGCAGTCCTTCACTTTGGAGGTATATAGTGAAGGACTACAGGTCCCAGCATGAACCCCTCAGAGCTGAAGATATGACACCCCCCCCACTGCTCCAACTAGTGAAGAACTACAGGAAATCTGTAGGGTCACACCCTTAAATCTCAGGGGTGCATGCTGGGACTTGTAGTCCTTAAATTTTGGGGCATGTGACCCCCCCCAAAGCAGTGCCATCTTCTTAGCATCATGGGCCCCCGGGCAAAGTAATGCATTGGTGCACTAACAATGAAGATGGTGACCTGCGGCGTGCTACGCTGTCTGAGTCAGAAGATGGCAGGGGAAGGGGATGGAGCTGATCTAGTTTTCCAGCCACATTGGCGGCACGCTATGAATGCTGGGGCGGCCATGGCACGCTCTGAATGTTGGGGCGGCCATGGCACGCTCTGAATGTTGGGGCGGCCACTGATGTCACTGGTTGCTAGGCACCAGGCGGCCGCCAATTCTAGCAACCAGTGCAGTCAAGTGGCATGCCACAGCTTCGGCGGCTTGGTGCCCCTTCTCTGTGGCAGCTTATAGCGTCGGGGCATGGTGCACCCATCTAGGATCGGCCCTGCCTGTCCTGATAGGGCCCCAGGGTGTGCCCACTGGATAAGATGGCCCTGCCCCAAAGTGAAGGACTACAGGTCCCAGCATGCACCCCTCTTAGCTAAAGATATGACACCGCCGCCCCCTCCAGCTAGTGAAGAATTACAGGTCCCAGCATGAACCTTTGAAATCTATGGGGTCACTTTCTTAGATATCAGGGGTTCATGCTGGGAATTGTAGTCCTTCACTTTAGGGGTGTGCGACAACCAAACCCCCCCCCCAAAAAAAAAAGTGACGGGCTACAGGTCCGAGCATGAACTCCTTTGGATCTGAAGACGTGAACCCCCCCCCCCCCCCAAAACAAAATGGCATAAAAGGTATCAAAAATCTTTTTTTTGGGGGGGCCTGAATGGCAGTTTGGAAATGTGGTCACCCTACTGCAGGGATCAGGAAATGTCTCCCTGGCTGTGATTAGCGCAGCGCCGTGCCGACTTCCTGGCGGGCTCTGCACGTGGAGTGTGCGAACACGCCGGAGCTCATCCTTACTCACCTTGCTAGTAGCAGGGTTGGACCCCTTTTTGCCTTAATTCCTCCTGGCATAGGTTCAACAAGGTGTTGGAAACGTTCCTCAGAGATTTTGGTCAATAGTGACACGATGACATCACACAGTTGCTGCAGATTTGTCAACCACCACATCCCTATGGGGCTCTATTGGATGAGATCTGGTGAGTGTGGTGGCCATTGGAGTACAGTAACCTCATTGTCCAGTGGTGAGATGCAGGGGGCGGTGCGTCCATAAAGAGCGCAGGAGCGCCGCCCCCTCTCTCCTGCACCGCTCTACCCCCAGAGATAGATTTATGCATTGCATGAATCTATCTATTGTCGCCGCTGACGCCCCCTATTCAGGTGTCCGGACCCTTTTCGGGCGCCGGCCACCTGAATTACAGCGGCGGGGGTGTTTTTTGGAAGCACCTGATTAGAGGCATTGGGCTAGATTCAGGTAGCTTTGCGCATTGTTACGGCGGCGTAGCGTATCGTATTTACGCTACGCTGCCGTAAGTAAGTGAGGCAAGTGCTGTATTCACAAAGCACTTGCCTCCTAAGTTACGGCGGCGTAGTGTAAATGGGGCCGGCGTAAGTGCGCCTAATTCAAATGAGGATGAAGGGGGCGTGTTTTATGTAAATGGGTGGTGACCCGACAGGATTGACGTTTTTTACGAACGGCGCATGCGCCGTCCGTGTACATATCGCAGTGTGCATTGCTCCAAAGTACGCCGCAAGGACGTATTGGTTTCGACGTGAACGTAAATTACGTCCAGCCCTATTTGCGAACGACTTACGCAAACGTCGTAAACATTTAAAAATTTGACGCGGGAATGACGTCCATACTTAACATTGCATACGCCTCATAATAGCAGGAGCGCCGGGCGTACGTACATTTGTGAATCGGCGTATCTACCTAATTAGCATATTCCTCGCGTAAATCGACGGAAGCGCCACCTAGCGGCCAGCGTAAAATTGCAACTAAGATACGACGGCGTAAGAGACTGACCCCACCATCTGAATGTCGCAGCTGAAATCCAGACTCATCAGACCAGGCAACGTTTTCCCAATTTTGGTGATCCTGTGACAATTGTAGCCTCGGTTTTCTGTTCTTAGCTGGTGTGGTCTTCTGCTGCTGTAGCCCATCTGCTTCAAGGTTCGGTGTGTTGTGCTTCCTGTGTCCCCCCCAGAAGGAAGATTTATCCTCACTTCCTGTCCTGGGAGCTGGTGTCAGAAACAGGACGTGAAGACTACATTTAAAATCTGGCAGAGCCTCTGACCATCCCCCCACCTTCTGTAAAACTAGATAAAAACATTTTATTTTGAGTTGACAGACAGTTGTCTATTAAGCCTTAAAAAACAACCCTTATAAAGAAAGTATGGGCTCATTTGCTTTAACTGAAGAAATTCCTTCCTGACCATGTAATGTATCCTGCTCTGTATTCCTAAAAATGTAGTTAACCTTTAACCTTGTATCATTTTAGGAAAGTGTACGCCCCTTGTTTGAATTTTATGGGCCTCCCACACCATCTGCTGCAAGAGCAGCCCCCCATGGGTGACTATTGAAGAGCCTCGCCACTCTTACCAAAAAGAACTCCTTCCATACCTAAGGATTGAAGCTGATCTCAAGGTAGACACAAAGTAATACAGCTTTGTATTCAATAGCTTAGTGGTTATCTACCCTGTAGCATTGGGGGTTCAAATCCAAACCAGGACCTTACCCACATGGAGTTTGCATGGTCTCCCTGTTCCACTATATAAAAACTCCTGTAATTAAAAAGTAATTTATTACATCCATAAATGGAAATGTTGGCACTAAAAAGTCCATTGAAGGAAACAGGAATTCAAATACACTCAGGTTATACTGCCACCCAGTGGCGGCTGGTGCTAATTTCTTTTTTGGGGGGGGGCACAAACAAACTAAAAAAAAAAAAAAAAAAAATCATCAAACGCTTCCACTGTGCCATCAAATGCTGCGACTGCGCCATCAAATGCTGCGACTGTGCCATCAAACGCTGCCACTGCGCCATCAAACGCTGCCACTGCGCCATCAAACGCTGCCACTGTGCCATCAAACGCTGCCACTGTGCCATTAATTGCTGCGACTGTGACCATTAAACCCTGCCACTGTGCCATCAAACGCTGCGACTGTGCCATCAAACGCTGCCACTGCGCCATCAAACGCTGCCACTGCGCCATCAAACGCTGCCACTGCGCCATCAAACGCTGCCACTGCGCCATCAAACGCTGCCACTGTGCCATCAAACGCTGCCACTGTGCCATTAATTGCTGCGACTGTGACCATTAAACCCTGCCACTGTGCCATCAAACGCTGCAACTGTGCCATCAAACGCTGCCACTGCGCCATCAAACGCTGCCACTGCGCCATCAAACGCTGCCACTGCGCCATCAAACGCTGCCACTGCGCCATCAAACGCTGCCACTGTGCCATCAAACGCTGCCACTGTGCCATTAATTGCTGCGACTGTGACCATTAAACCCTGCCACTGTGCCATCAAACGCTGCCACTGTGCCATCAAACGCTGCCACTGTGCCATTAATTGCTGCGACTGTGCCCATCAAACGTTGCCCCTGTGCCTTTAAACGTTGCCTCTGTGAAATCAAGTGCTGCGACTTTGCCATCAAATGCTGCCACTGTGCTATCAAATGGTGCAACTGTGCCCAAACTGCCCATCAAATGCTGCGACTGTGCCCAAAACTGCAGATAAAACACTGCCAGTGTGCCCATCAAATGCTGCCACTGTGCCAAATGCTGCCACTGTGAGTGTGCCCCCCCGCCCGCTCGCCGTCTGCCCGGCACTTATCCTGTCTTGTAGGGAAGCGGGTGATGGCGACGAGCTGGGTCCTTCATGTCTCCTGCACTTCTTCTCCGGTCCTCTCCTCCCGTCAGGCGTCCAATAGCGGCGCTTGTTGTTTCAGTCAATCAGGTGACAGATAACCAGACCTGAGCAACCTGATTGGCTGAGAGGCGGGTCAGAGGCAGGTCAGTGTTAGGGAAGCCTAACACACCACCACCACCACTGAGTAATCAGCGAACGCAAAGCAGTGCTCCCTGCTGTTTACCGTTTTGGAAGACTATTAGAGCCTACAGGCTCTAATCAGGAGGCCTATTAGAGACTATGGCCCAGATTCTCAAAGGGCTTACGACGGCGCAGCGCCATGTACGCCGTCGTAAGTCCTAATCTGGGCCGTCGTATCTATGCGCCTGGTTCTTAGAATCAGTTACGCATAGATATCCATTAGATCCGACAGGCATAAGGCTCTTACGCTGTTGGATCCCAAATGCATTTTTTTTTTTTTGCCGCTAGGTGTCGCCTCCGTCGTTTTCCCCGTCGAGTATGCAAATTAGCCAGATACGCGAATTTCCGCACGTACGCGCGGTCGACGCAGTGAATTTACGACGTTTGCGTTAGGTTTGCGCGGCGTAAAGTTGCCCCTGCTATATGAGGGGCAACCAATGTTAAGTATGGCCGTCGTTCCCGCGTCGAAATTTAAAAATTTACGTCGTTTGCGTAAGTCGTCCGTGAATGGGGCTGGGCGCCATTTACGTTCGCGTCGAAACCAATGACGTCCTTGCGACGTCATTTGGAGCAATGCACCCTGGGATATTCTCCGGACCCCGCATGCGCAGTAGGTTCGGCGCGGGAACGCGCTTAATTTAAATGCTCCACGCCCCCTACCCGGCTAATTTGAATTAGGCGGGCTTGCGCCGGGTGATTTACGCTACGCCGCCGCAACTTTACAGGCAAGTGTGAACAAAGCACTTGCCTGTAAAACTTGAGGGCGGCGTAACGTAAATGACATACGTTACGCCGCCGCAGAGATACGCCAAGAATCAGGTCCTATGGCTCTAATCAGGCGCTTCCAAAACACACCCGCCGCTGTAATTCAGATGCCCGGCGCCCGACAAGGGGCCGGGCACATGAATAGGGGGCAATGCAGTGTATGAATCTATCTATGGTGAGAAAAAGAGTGACAGGCGCCCTTTATGGACGCAGCGCCACTGCTGCCACCTACTGGATTACTGGCAATTAGAAAAATTGTAAGCCAGCCCACTCCTCTACTCTTTGGTCTCAGCGCAATACCAAGACCATGAACAGAAATAAGAGCGGTGGGATCTGCATCCCTCAATGGATTCCAAGTACAGGAAATACGATTCTATTGAGGGACACAGGTATCCACTATCCAGTTACAGTCAAAAAGCAGGCCAGCTGAGGGTGGGAAACACCTTAGCAACTAGTGTTGCTCACGAATATTCGTATCGCGAATATTCGGCTCGAATATGGCATATTCGAGTATTCGCGAATATCTCGAATTTCGCGGCCAATATTCGCTATTCCGAATATAAAAGAAAAAATTGCGAAATTTCGCTAATGCGAATTTATTGCGAACATTTTGCGAATTTTTTTTTTTTTTTTTTTCTGATTGGCTCTGATGCAAAAGAAGGGCGGAGAAAGTATTTTCGCGAATATTCGGAAATCGAATATTGGTGATATTTTATCGAAAATTTCGCTAATGCGAATGCGAAATTGATTGCGAGATTTTGACAACTCTGATTGGCTCTGATGCAAAAAAAGGGTGGAGAAAGTATTTTCGCGAATATTCGGAAATCGAATATTGGTGATATTTTATCGAAATTTCGCTAATGCGAATGCGAAATTGATTGCGAGATTTTGACAACTCTGATTGGCTCTGATGCAAAAAAAGGGTGGAGAAAGTATTCGCGAATATTCGGAAATCGAATATTGGTGATATTTTATCGAAATTTCGCTAATGCGAATGCGAAATTGATTGCGAGATTTTGACAACTCTGATTGGCTCTGGTGCAAAAAAAGGGTGGAGAAAGTATTTTCGCGAATATTCGGAAATCGAATATTGGTGATATTTTATCGAAATTTCGCTAATGCGAATGCGAAATTGATTGCGAGATTTTGACAACTCTGATTGGCTCTGATGCAAAAAAAGGGCGGAGAAAGTATTCGCGAATAATCGGAAATCGAATATTGGTGATATTTTATCGAAATTTCGCTAATGCGAATGCGAAATTGATTGCGAGATTTTGACAACTCTGATTGGCTCTGATGCAAAAAAAGGGTGGAGAAAGTATTCGCGAATATCTCGAATTTCGCGGCCAATATTCGCTATTCCGAATATAAAAAAAAAAATTGCAAAATTTCGCTAATGCGAATTTATTGCGAACATTTTGCGAATTTTCTTTTTTTTTTTTCTGATTGGCTCTGATGCAAAAGAAGGGCGGAGAAAGTATTCTCGAATATTCGGAAATCGAATATTCGGAATATTTTATCAAAAAAAAAATGTTGTGAAATATTTTGACAACTGTGGTAGGAGAACTCTGATTGGCTCTGATGCAAAAGAAGGGTGGAGAAAGTATTTTCGCGAATATTCGGAAATCGAATATTGGTGATATTTTATCGAAATTTCGCTAATGCGAATGCGAAATTGATTGCGAGATTTTGACAACTCTGATTGGCTCTGATGCAAAAAAAGGGTGGAGAAAGTATTCGCGAATATTCGGAAATCGAATATTGGTGATATTTTATCGAAATTTCGCTAATGCGAATGCGAAATTGATTGCGAGATTTTGACAACTCTGATTGGCTCTGATGCAAAAAAAGGGTGGAGAAAGTATTTTCGCGAATATTCGGAAATCGAATATTGGTGATATTTTATCAAAATTTCGCTAATGCGAATGCGAAATTGATTGCGAGATTTTGACAACTCTGATTGGCTCTGATGCAAAAAAAGGGTGGAGAAAGTATTCGCGAATAATCGGAAATCGAATATTGGTGATATTTTATCAAAATTTCGCTAATGCGAATGCGAAATTGATTGCGAGATTTTGACAACTCTGATTGGCTCTGATGCAAAAAAAGGGTGGAGAAAGTATTCGCGAATATTCGGAAATCGAATATTGGTGATATTTTATCGAAATTTCACTAATGCGAAATTGATTGCGAGATTTTGACAACTCTGATTGGCTCTGATGCAAAAAAAGGGCGGAGAAAGTATTCGCGAATATTCGGAAATCGAATATTGGTGATATTTTATCGAAATTTCGCTAATGCGAATGCGAAATTGATTGCGAGATTTTGACAACTCTGATTGGCTCTGATGCAAAAAAAAGGGTGGAGAAAGTATTCGCGAATATTCGATTTCCGAATATTCGCAAATACTTTCTCCGCCCTTCTTTTGCATCAGAGCCAATCAGAAAAAAAAAAAAAAATTCGCAAAATGTTCGCAATTTTTTCATTTTTTTTAAATATCACGAATATTCGATTTTAGCGAATATTTCACGAATATTCGGCTATATATTCGTGATATATTGCGAAATCGAATATGGCGTATTCCGCTCAACACTATTAGCAACCACTAAGAAAAGAAAAGGAACTGGAGACCACTGGCGTCACCAGTGTGGGGCCAGAGGGGGCCATGACCCCCCCCCCAACATTATACTGTGCCCCACTATGTTCCTCCCAGTTAAAATACCTTTTTGTTTTCACATCTGCTCCACATCTTTCTGGGGCCTCCGCCGAGTTATTGCATTTTTTTAGTTCGCCCCCCTACTTTTGTCCCTGTCCCCCCCCATGTGCCCCCCTGGAGACGCCACTGCTGGAGACTGCCTGAAGCCCAGGGGCTTTCTGAAGGACCAACACCGAATCTGAGCTGGATTTGGGAGCGCCCCCTATCAGATAGGGGAGCCACCAACACACCCAAAAGGGAGGGAAGGGAAATTCAACTTGAAGCTCAGACCAGAAGGCAAAGGTCACTGCCAATGGGGCATGATTCCACATGGAAGGGAATACTAACTAGAATCGGTGATCAGCTGATCAGCCTTTGACATAAAGTAGGGAAGAAAAGATCCACAACTTGATGTGGTTAACATAAAAAGGGATCGTGGGCCAGATTCAC
This sequence comes from Rana temporaria, assembly GCF_905171775.1. Taxonomy (NCBI): domain Eukaryota; kingdom Metazoa; phylum Chordata; class Amphibia; order Anura; family Ranidae; genus Rana; species Rana temporaria. Next base: position 485,165,017 of record NC_053491.1, on the reverse strand, counting down.
GTAGAATCGCGGCGGCGTAACGTATCGTAGATACGTTACACCGCCGCAAGTTTTCATCGCAAGTGCCTGATTCACAAAGCACTTGCGATGAAAACTACGCCGGCGGCCTCCGGCGCAAGGCAGGCCAATTCAAATGGGCGTGTGCCATTTAAATTAGGCGCGCTCCCGTGCCGGACCTACTGCGCATGCTCCGTTTCACAATTCCCGTCGTGCTTTGCGTGCCGTGACGTCATTTTTTTCGAACGGCGACGCGCGTAGCATAATTCCGTATTCCCGGACGTGTTACGCCAACGACGTTAAATTTAAAATTTCGACGCGGGAACGACGGCCATACTTTAGACAGCAATACGATTGCGGACTAAAGTTAGGGCACCCAAAACGACGACTTAATTTGCGACGGGAAAATAGACTAGCGGCGACGTAGCGAACGCGAAAATCCATCGTGGATCGCCGTAACTCCTAATTTGCATCCCCGACGCTGGTTTACGACGCAAACTCCCCCCAGCGGCGGCCGCGGTACTGCATCCTAAGATCCGACAGTGTAAAACAATTACACCTGTCGGATCTTAGGGATATCTATGCGTAACTGATTCTATGAATCAGCCGCATAGATAGAAACAGAGATACGATGGTGTATCAGGAGATACGCCGTCGTATCCCCTTTGTGAATCTGGCCCCAAGAGCCTAAAAAGGAACACGTAAAAAAAAAACACGCAAAAAAAAATAAAAACACATGTAGCCGGATTCAGGTATACTTACGACGGGGTATCAGTAGATACGGCGTCGTAACTCCGAATCCCCGCCGTCGTATATATTTAAGCGTATGTTCAAACTGAGATACGCTTAACTGTTGCTAAGATACGACCGGCGTAAGTCTCCTACGCCGTCGTATCTTAGCTGCATATTTACGCTGGCCGCTAGGGGCGTTTACGTGGATTTACGCCGAGAAATATGTAAATGAGCTAGATACGCCTATTCACGAACGTACGTACGTACATACGCCCGTCGCAGTAAAATACAACGTTTACGTAAGGCGTTTTTCAGGCGTAAAGATAAACCACCTAAAAGATGGCGCAGCCAATGTTAAGTATGGACGTCGGAACAGCCGTCGAATTTCACGTCGTTTGCGTAAGTCGTACGTGAATGGGGCTGGGCGTAGGTTACGTTCACGTCCAAAGCATTGACTATTTGCGACGTGATTTTGAGCATGCGCACTGGGATACGTCCACGGACGGCGCATGCGCCGTTCGTTAGGCGCGTCATTTACGTGGGGTCACGATTCGTTACCATACAACACGCCCACTACCAGCCTACTTTGAATTACGCGGGCTTACGCCGGCCCATTTACGATACGCCGACGTAACTTAGGGAGCAAGTGCTTTGTGAATACAGTACTTGCTTCGCTATGTTACGTCGGCGTAGTGCAAATGGGATGCGCTACGCCGAACTAAAGAAGCGCCGCTCTACCTGAATCCGGCTAATGGTCTCAAAGGGAAGGCCTGAAGCCTTACATCCATTGATGCCTATGGTCATGGGACGGAAACTATTGTCTAGGCATGATGGGACTTGTAGTTTTGCAACAGCTGGTGGTCCGCTAATTGCATATCCCTGAGGCAGACGACTAGCTTTGCTAAGCGAGACTCACCAGGGAAACTCCTGAACGCTCTTTCAAGCACAACAGCCTCAAGGGAATTTGGTGCAACTCCTAAGTCTGCCAAGGAACTCAAGAATTTGATCCCCTGAGGTCAACATGACTGAAAGAATATGGTGCATGAGGAGCGCCCTCACAAGGGTCAGCAGGAAATGGGATTGAGACCCAAAGCTCCAGACGGGTGAGATGAAAATAACCAAGTAGAACTGAGGATGAATCAGTGGCGGTGCGTCCTTAGAGGCCGCAGGGGTGCCGGCCCCTCTCTCCTGCACCCGTCTATCTATTGTCGCCGCTGACGCCCCCTTGTCAGGTGTCCGGCCCCTTGTCAGGTGTCCGGCCCCTTGTCGGGCGCCGGGCATCTGAATTACAGCGGCGGGGGTGTTTTTGGAAGTGCCTGATTAGAGCCATGGGCTCTAATAGGCTTCCAAATTGGTAAACAGCGGGCGCAACACTGTGCTGGCGGGTGCAACACAGGGCTGTGTTAGGGAATCAAATAAATCGCTTCCCTAACACTAACCCGCCTCGCAGCCAATCAGGTGCACCGGGTCTGGTTACCTGCCACCTAATTGGCTGAAATGGCAGGCGCTGTGATTGGACGCCTATTAGGCGTCCAATCATAGCAGAAGAGGGCGGGAGAAGACATCGAGGACTCGGAGGGAGCGTGGAGGAATGCGCTGACCTGAGACAGGTAAGTGGCATGCGGGGGGGGGACACTGGCAGCATTTGATGGGGCAAACTGGTGCCAATTGTTGGGGCACACTGGTGTAAATTGATGGGGCACACTGGTGCCAATTGATGGGGAAAACGGCTGGCAATTGATGGGGCAAACTGGTGGCAATTGTTGGGGCACACTGGCAGAAATTGTTGGGGCAAACTGGTGGCAATTGATAGGGCAAACTGGCGGCAATTGTTGGGGCACACTGGCGGCAATTGTTGGGGCACACTGGCGTCAATTGTTGGGGCACACTGGCGGCAATTGTTGGGGCACACTGGCGGCAATTGATGGGGCACACTGGTGGCAATTGATGGGGCAAACTGGTGGCAATTGATGGGGCAAACTGGTGGCAATTGATGGGGCAAACTGGTGGCAATTGATGGGGCAAACTGGCGGCAATTGTTGGGGCACACTGGCGGCAATTGATGGGCCAAACTGGTGGCAATTGATGAGGCAAACTGGCAGCAATTGTTGGGGCACACTGGCGGCAATTGTTGGGGCACACTGGCGGCAATTGTTGGGGCACACTGGGGGCAAACTGGCGGCAATTGTTGGGGCACACTGGCGGCAATTGATGGGGCAAGCTGGTGGCAATTGATGAGGCAAACTGGCGGCAATTGTTGGGGCACACTGGCGGCAATTGTTGGGGCACACTGGCGGGAATTGATGGGGCAAACTGGCGGCAATTGTTGGGGCACACTGGTGTAAATTGATGGGGCACACTGGTGCCAATTGATGGGGAAAACGGCTGGCAATTGATGGGGCAAACTGGCGGCAATTGTTGGGGCACACTGGCAGAAATTGTTGGGGCAAACTGGTGGCAATTGATGGGGCACACTGGCGGCAATTGTTGGGGCACACTGGCGGCAATTGTTGGGGCACACTGGCGGCAATTGTTGGGGCACACTGGCGGCAATTGTTGGGGCACACTGGCGGCAATTGATGGGGCACACTGGTGGCAATTGATGGGGCAAACTGGTGGCAATTGATGGGGCAAACTGGTGGCAATTGATGGGGCAAACTGGTGGCAATTGATGGGGCAAACTGGCGGCAATTGTTGGGGCACACTGGTGGCAATTGATGGGCCAAACTGGTGGCAATTGATGAGGCAAACTGGCAGCAATTGTTGGGGCACACTGGCGGCAATTGTTGGGGCACACTGGCGGCAATTGTTGGGGCAAACTGGCGGCAATTGTTGGGGCACACTGGCGGCAATTGATGGGGCAAGCTGGTGGCAATTGATGGGGCAAGCTGGTGGCAATTGATGAGGCAAACTGGCGGCAATTGTTGGGGCACACTGGCGGCAATTGTTGGGGCACACTGGCGGGAATTGATGGGGCAAACTGGCGGCAATTGTTGGGGCACACTGGCGGCAATTGTTGGGGCACACTGGCGGTAATTTATGGGTACAGTGGCTGCGTTTGATGGGTACAGTGGCTGCGTTCGATGTTTTTTTTTTCCGTTTGCACCCCCCCCCCCCAAATGTTGAGCACCAGCCGCCACTGGGATGAATATAATGCATTATCATTGGAGCCAAGGAGGTACCACTGGCGTTACTGAAGAGGAGTCCAGCTGAAGACCAACCCTGCCTGACCCCGACCTCAAGCCATAGGTCTTTGAATACTTCTGATCACCTAGATTAGGTGAAGCATCAGCATTCATGGAGGGACATGAACGAAAAGAGCCCAAAAACCTTTCTCAAAAAGCCATGAATCAGCCCAGGAAAAGGACCTAGCCCCCACAGGACATTTCCTGTTCTTGACAGAGGAAACATATGGCAGTGTTCTGCCTGCCACACTGGGCCCTCCAACAATGACCTTCACCTGTATATCATGTCTCTCTCTATATCATTTACAGATATGGCAGCAGTGGAGTCCATACTGACGCGTTTCGTCTCATTAGACGTCTAATGAGACGAAACGCATCGGTACGGACTCCACTGCTGCCATATCTGTAAATCAAGGCACTTTTTTAACCTGCCAAATTTAAGTTTTATAGCTTCATTAAAGTATTCTAATTTTTACGAAATTCCGCTATGTGGCCTTCTTCTTCTTCTTCTGTTTTTCCCTTCTGAACAGACCCCAGACGACATCTAATGGGACAAAACGCATCGGAATGGACTCCACTGCCGCCATATCTTACATTTTTTTAACCTGCCAAATGTAAGTTTTATAGCTTCATTAAGAGCCCTTTCACACTGAGGCGCTGCAAAAACGCCCTTTAGCGCTACTACCGCGTTTTTAGGGCGCCAGCGGTAAAATTAACGCAACGCTGCAGGCGTTTTAACAGCGCTTTTCCATCGTTATTGAAGCATGGGCAATTTCAGTGCTGTTGTTGTAGATGCTCTTTATTTTGCTTGCACGTTTACATTTTTGGGAGATCATGTGACTTTTCTACAGCTGAGCGGATTATAGGAGCTATTCAGGCGTTTTTACAGCACTTTGAATTCATTTCAATGGAGAGGGGCGTTTTTAGAGCGTTTTGTTTTTCAGCGCCCAAAAGCTGCTCCAAAGATGCTGCTTGCAGGACTTTTCTCCACGCCCCACCAGCACGGAATTACACTATGTGGCCTTCTTCTGTTTTTCCCTTCTGAACAGACCCCAGGCGACGTCTAATGAGACGAAACGCATTAGAGCCAGACAAAAGTGACTGTTTAAGAACTGAACCCACAACAGCAAAGCAGTGAGCTGTGTGTCCCATGAAGAGATGGGAGAAAGAGAGCCACCTCTGATGGGAGATGGGCAGCCACCTCTGATGGGAGATGGGCAGCCACCTCTGATGGGAGAAGGGGAGCCCCCTCTGATGGGAGAAGGGGAGCCGCCTCTGATGGGGGAAGGGGAGCCGCCTCTGATGGGGGAAGGAGAGACGCCTCTGATGGGGGAAGGGGAGACGCCTCTGATGGGAGAAGGGGAGACGCCTCTGATGGGAGAAGGGGAGACGCCTCTGATGGGAGAAGGGGAGCCGCCCCTGATGGGAGAAGGGGAGCCGCCCCTGATGGGAGAAGGGGAGCCGCCCCTGATGGGAGAAGGGGAGCCGCCCCTGATGGGAGAAGGGGAGCCGCCCCTGATGGGAGAAGGGGAGCCGCCCCTGATGGGAGAAGGGGAGCCGCCCCTGAAGGAAGAAGGGGAGCCGCCTCTGAAGGAAGAGTTCTCCAACACCCTATGCTCTTGTAAAGGTGAGAGGGGGTGACCTTTATCTCTTTGATAACGAGGTCTGAACGATAGACATGCTGTGGATCTTTTCCAGCAAGACACAATGGTTATCTCCTAAGGATGACAGACAAGTTTTAAAGCTGAAACCTGACAAAGCCAGATCTTGCCGGCTTTGATCCCTTCCCTAGGATCCATAACGATCTACTCACTTCAAAGGAGAGTCCCACAATGGGGATTGTAGGAAAAAGCCCCGGGCCAACCACAGGAGTAAACTATTTGAGAGGTATCAGGTGATCGTGAGCAACGCCAAGGATGTGGATCTCTATACAGTTGACCTTCGTAGTTCAGAGAATTCATGTGGAGAGAGATAGAGGACATGGGGGGTACAAAGGATCACTTAGGGGTCTACGTTTAGCCCAAGGGAAGGTTTTCCATCACGGTTTGACACACTAGGGTCACAGCCAGCAACGGACACACTGCAGACCCTGCCATAGAAAACTGGCATTTACAAAGGGATTGTCTTAAGAATGCTTAACAGGTAAGCAAGCCCTTTACCCGTTTAGCAGATTCCCTATTAAGTAGGTGACTGGTGGCAGGGCGGGTGCTACCACTAGGCAAACTGCTGCCTAGGGGGGGCGCCCAGCCACTGGTGTTCCTACTCTCTTCTCTCTGCAGCAAGCAAATAAGTCTCAGCATCAGCAGGCAACCGCCGCTCCATCCGCACATAGGGCCAGAGGCGCAGCGAAGGCGGAGAACTGTGTCCCGACTCATTGATGGGCGCTGGTGAGGCTGCATTGATGGGCGCTGGTGAGGCTGCATTGATGGGCGCTTTCGGGCGAAAGCCTGCCTTGTGCAATGCCAGCCTACCCTGTACCACCCAGCCTGCCTTGTGCAATGCCAGCCTACCCTGTACCACCCAGCCTGCCTACCCTGTACCACTCAGCCTGCCCTGTGCAATCCCAGCCTGCCCTGTGCCACTCCAGCCTCCTCTGTACCCCCCCAGCCTGCCCTCTACCACCCCAATCTGCCCTATGCCACCCCAACATGCCCTATACCACCTTAACCTGTCCTAAACCACCCCACTATACCACTCTATACTACCCTAACCTGCCACTATACTGCCCTATACTATCATTTACAGGGGCTGGTTTGGGGTGCGCCCCGTGCCCATGTGCTGCCTGCTTGGTGCTGGGCAGCCTAGACAGAGGGGGGGTGACACCATGTTTTACCGCACCGGGTGACACCAACCCTAGTGACGCCACTGCTGGTGGATCCAGTGATTAGGCATAGACCACAGATTCCCTCCTCAAGCGGAAAAATTCCGGCACACTGTCATGGGAGGCCGAGGACTAGGGTTGCCATCTCATCCCTTTACACCCCAAACACATATGAATTACACGGGTTCTCAGTGTATTGGGTGTATGTAGAAGTCGGGGGGCTCTCGGTGTATTGGATGTATATAGAAGTCGGGGGGCTCTCGGTGTATTGGTTGTATGTAGAAGTCGGGGGGCTTACAGTGTATTGGTTGTATATAGAAGTCGGGGGGGCTCTCGGTTTATTCAGTGTATTGGTTGTATATAGAAGTCGGAGGGCTCCCTGTGTATATAGAAGTCGGGGGGCTCTCGGTGTATTGGATGTATGTAGAAGTCGGGGGGCTCTCGGTGTATTGGTTGTATATAGAGGAAGTCGGGGGGCTCTCGGTGTATTGGTTGTATATAGAGGAAGTCGGGGGGCTTACAGTGTATTGGTTGTATATAGAAGTCGGGGGGGCTCTCGGTTTATTCAGTGTATTGGTTGTATATAGAAGTCGGAGGGCTCCCTGTGTATATAGAAGTCGGGGGGCTCTCGGTGTATTGGATGTATGTAGAAGTCGGGGGGCTCTCGGTGTATTGGTTGTATATAGAAGAAGTCGGGGGGCTTACAGTGTATTGGTTGTATATAGAAGTCGGGGGGCTCTCGGTTTATTCAGTGTATTGGTTGTATATAGAAGTCGGGGGGGCTCTCGGTGTATTGGTTGTATATTAAAGTCGGGGGCTCTCGGTGTATTGGTTGTATATAGAAGTCAGGGGGCTCTCGGTTTATTGGTTGTATATAGAAGTCGGGGGGCTCTCGGTTTATTGGTTGTATATACAAGTCGGGGGGCTCTCGGTGAACTGGTTGTATATACAAGTCGGGGGGCTCTCGGTGAACTGGTTGTATATACAAGTCGGGGGGCTCTCGGTGTACTGGTTGTATATAGAAGTCGGGGGGCTTTCGGTGTACTGGTTTTATATAGAAGTCGGAGGGGCTCTCGGTGTACTGGTTGTATATAGAAGTCGGGGGGCTCTCGGTGTATTGGTTGTATATAGAAGTCGGGGGGCTCTCGGTGTATTGGTTGTATATAGAAGTCGGGGGGCTCTCTGTGTATTGGTTGTATATACAAGTCGGGGGGCTCTCGGTGTATTGGTTGTATATAGAAGTCGCAGGGGTCTCTGTGTATTGGGTGTATATAGAAGTCGGGGGGCTCTCTGGGTATTGGTTGTATATACAAGTCGGGGGGCTCTCGGTGTATTGGTTGTATATAGAAGTCGGGGGGCTCTCGGGGGACATTGGTTGTATATAGAAGAAGTCAGGGGGCTCTCGGTGTACTGGTTGTATATAGAAGTCGGGGGGCTCTCGGTGTATTGGTTGTATATAGAAGTCGGGGGGCTCTCGGTGTATTGGTTGTATATAGAAGTCGGGGGGCTCTCGGTGTATTGGTTGTATATAGAAGTCGGGGGGCTCTCGGTGTATTGGTTGTATATAGAAGTCGGGGGGCTCTCTGTGTATTGGTTGTATATACAAGTCGGGGGGCTCTCGGTGTATTGGTTGTATATAGAAGTCGCAGGGGTCTCGGTGTATTGGGTGTATATAGAAGTCGGGGGGCTCTCTGGGTATTGGTTGTATATACAAGTCGGGGGGCTCTCGGTGTATTGGTTGTATATACAAGTCGGGGGGCTCTCGGGGGACATTGGTTGTATATAGAAGAAGTCAGGGGGCTCTCGGTGTACTGGTTGTATATAGAAGTCGGGGGGCTCTCGGTGTATTGGTTGTATATAGAAGTCGGGGGGCTCTCTGTGTATTGGTTGTATATACAAGTCGGGGGGCTCTCGGTGTATTGTTTGTATATGGAAGTCAGGGGGCTCTCGGTGTACTGGTTGTATATAGAAGTCGGGGGGCTCTCTGTGTATTGGGTGTATATACAAGTCGGGGGGCTCTCGGTGTATTGGTTGTATATAGAAGTCGGGGGGCTCTCGTTGTATATAGAAGTCAGGGGGCTCTCTGTGTATTGGTTGTATATACAAGTCGGGGGGCTCTCAGTGTATTGGTTGTATATAGAAGTTGGGGGGCTCTCGGTTTATTCGGTGTATTGGATGTGCATAGGAGCACAATTCCTGTCCAACAGGCCAGATTTTAAGTACTAGCTTTGGGGGGGGGGGGGGGGTGCAGATTAGAATACTGCAATCACTGAGCAGCAAATGTACTCACCTGTTATTTATCTCAGTTATCTTGCAAACCTGGCCTGTTAGTGGGTCCTGAGGAACAGGAGTTCAGAACCACCACCAAGAGAATTGTACAATAATAAAATTTATAAATAAATAATAATAATAATAATAATAATAATAATAATAATATAAAAAAAATAAAAAAAATATATATAAAAAAATAAAAAAAAATAAAAGACACAAAGTCGGGGGTCACTCGGGTTTAATCGATGCATTCATGGTATACAGAGAATTGTACATTGAGGACATGGGGGAGAGTCAGGAGGCTCTCAGTGTATTGGATGTGCATAGATAATAATTGTACATAGGAGACATGGAGGAGTCGAAAGGCTCACGGTTTATTGTGTGTATGCAGAGAACTGTACATGGGTAGTAGATACAGTTGAGGTCAGTCCGGTCATTGTGGCAGCTTCTTGCAGGTCGTGTATATTCAGTTATGCAGTAATCTCCTGGAATTGAAGAACATATATGATAAATCATCTATTTTAGCAGCACAGTGCCCTCTAGAGGGCAATATCTCTTGTACATCGTAGACAATTCAGCCCATGTACTGGTCATGTTTCCCCAAAAATAAGCCCCGGGTCTTATATTCATTTTGGCAACAAAAGACACAGTAGGGTTTATTTTCGGGGTAGGTCTTACCATGTAATAATGTGTGGTCTTCTCTCCCCCTCTCCCTCCCTGCCTGCCTGTCAGGAATCCCCAGTGTGAACCGAGTTAAAATGATTGAAAAAAGCACTCTTCCCCCACAATTATATTACAGAAACACACCCATTTTACATTATATAATACTATAATAGAGTGGATTTTACAAGCATTTTAAACTAGGGTTTATTTTCGGGGTAGGTCTTGCCATGCAACGAGATCTCTTCTCTCCCCCCCCCTCTCCCTGCCTGTCAGGAATCTCCAGTGTGAACTGCGTTAAAATATGTGTAAAATCCTATAATCCTCTCTAATACAGTATTATATAATGTGTGCGTTTCTGTAATATAAATGTGCCAAATACCTTCATTATAGCGCCACTCTGCGCTTCTGTGACCCGCCGGAGCTCTCTTCCCCGCAATTATATTACAGAAACACACACATTGTACATTATATAATACTGTAATAGAGTGGAATTATAGGATTTTAAACTAGGGCTTATTTTCGGGGTAGGGCTTATATTGCAACACTCCTGGAAAATAACTCTAGGTCTTATTTTCGGGGAAACACAGTATTCAAAAATGGAAAAAATGGTGCTCTTGCAAGCATTTGGACAATAGGGAGGAGAAGGAGAAGGATAAGGAGAAGAAACCTTGATTGGAAGGGGTGAGAGTGTAGGGAGTCACCTGGTGACGAATAAATAGATAACACAAGTCCAAATACCAAACTGCGCAAAGCCGTTCCAACTTTGTTACAGCACTGTTGAGGACGCTGCGTCCAGCTCCTCTCTATGATGCATTTCGCCCCCTACTGGTAGAGCTCAAGAGAAAAGGTCAGGCCGACATTCCATCTTGTACCAAATTAGGATTTTTACAGTTTATGTGTCTGAAGCCTAAAGGCAACCGCACTGTACAAGGTCATCTACACTGTCCAATAACTATGCCGTGTGAGGGACACCAACCCACCAGAGTGGATATAAAAAAAAAGGGGGGGGTGGGTAAGTTCTGTAGGACTGTTGGGAAATGTAATGAGATTTGTACAATGAGACTGTAAGGTGTTTACACATCGGGGGGGGGGGGGGGGGGGGGGGGGGGGGTCCCTTACCTTTATGTTGCTGCCCCTTGAGCGTCTCGCTCTGGCGTCTTTCTTTGGCGTCACAGAATCTGTTGGTGAGGCGTCATCTGATTTATAGAGGAGACAAATCAAAATAATGAATACGGCTTCATATCTCCTCTAGTGGATGGAAGGTGTAATGATCAGGAGCCTCATACCTCCCGTCCTCTATCCAATGTAATGATCAGGACCCCTCATACCTCCCAACCTCTATCCCATGTAATGATGAGGACCCCTCATACCTCCCGTCCTCTATTCAATGTAATGATCAGGACCCCTCATACCTCCCAACCTCTATCCCATGTAATGATGAGGACCCCTCATACCTCCCAACCTCTATCCCATGTAATGATGAGGACCCCTCATACCTCCCGTCCTCTATTCAATGTAATGATCAGGACCCCTCATACCTCCCAACCTCTATCCCATGTAATGATGAGGACCCCTCATACCTCCCGTCCTCTATCCCATGTAATGATGAGGACCCCTCATACCTCCCGTCCTCTATCCCATGTAATGATGAGGACCCCTCATACCTCCCGTCCTCTATTCAATGTAATGATCAGGACCCCTCATACCTCCCGTCCTCTATTCATAGTAATGATCAGGACCCCTCATACCTCCCGTCCTCTATTCATAGTAATGATCAGGACCCCTCATACCTCCCGTCCTCTATTCAATGTAATGATCAGGACCCCTCATACCTCCCGTCCTCTATTCATAGTAATGATCAGGACCCCTCATACCCCCTGTTCCCTGGCAATTATTGAGCAGGACCCCCAATTAGACTGTAATCTCTTCTGCACACTCACCAGTCTGTCTGTTCGGGGGTTGGCTGGCTGTGTCTCCTGAGTTGGACTGGTTGTGATTCTTGTGTGGTGGGGTCTTTGATCCATCATCTGGAAGAGAAATAGGAATAGATATATCCATTTGTAGAGGGCCCTTTTATGTGATGGAGGTTCAGATGTGACCCTCATATTCTACAACTATGGAGGTTCAGATGTGACCCTCAGATTCTATACATCTATGGGGGTTTAGTTGTGACTTTTTTTTTTTAAGGCACAAAGTATTCATGCCCCTTGAAATTTTTCACAGGTCACGTTACAACCAAAAACGTAAATGTATTATATTGGGATTTTATGTGATAGAAAAATTATAAATGGTTCTCAATTTGTTTTTATAGAGCTATATGTAACATGAGGGTCGCATCTGAACCTCCATTGAGTTATATGCATCTGAGGGCCACATCTGAACCCCCCATTGAGCTATATGTACCATGAGGACCATATCTGAACCCCCATAGAACTATATGTAACATGAGGATCATATCTGAACCCCCATAGAACTATATGTAACATGAGGATCATATCTGAACCCCCAAAGAGCTATATGTAACATGAGGATCATATCTGAACCCCCATAGAGTTGTATGTATCTGGGAGTCATATCTGAACCCCCATAGAACTATATGTAAAATGAGGGTCATATAAACCCCCATAGTTATAACTCAACGGGGGTTCAGCTATGACCCTCAAATTACATAAAACTCTATAGGAGGGTTTAGTTGTGACCCTCATGTTACATTTAACTTTAGAGGGTTAAGACCTGACCCTCGTATTACATATAACCAAGATGTGACCCTCATATTATTAAATATACCTCTATGCCTCAGCATGCTTCCTGCTCCCTCTGCTGGTCACGCTTGGTAAGGACATGTCCTGCCTATACAAGCTCAGCTTCCATTTTTATTGAATCATCTGAAGGGTTGCCATTAAAAACCATGCCCCCCCCCCCATACAGCCTACCCGACAGCCCGGGGCCCCCTGCTGACCCAATGGCCTGTACCCCCCCCCCCCCCCCCTTACTAGCAGCCCTGCTCTGATCAGGCCAATTTTTGTGTCCCGGGGGGACATCCTGTCTGAACCGATAAGGACAGACGGGTCAGTAAAATGATCAGAAGCTTCCCATACTGTGATTGGTTAAGAAAGAAAAAAAAAATAAAATAAGCATTTTTTTTTAAACAAATTCCATTACTAATGCTGCACCTCATGCTGAAGAAGTGCATTCTAGCTTAAAAAGAGACCCTGTAACCGCCTCAGTGAACGCCAAATAACAGCGACACAAACCAGCACACACCATATGGGGGTTTCATTTAGTTGGAAGGATTGGGTACTCCTAGAAGGCCTATATTATATATAAAAAAAATAATTACACACACACACACACACACACACAGTTTGCTTTCAGACTCTCTCTCTCTCCAATTGAATCTCCCATATAGAGCTACACAGCTCATTCACTTGTATGTAAAATTTCAAGAGGAAGAAAGAAGCCACTTACCTACTCCATTCTGGACTGGGTGTCCAGCCCCCCCATCCTGTTCACCCAATATCGTCCTCTCTTCATCCACGACTCTCCTGCGGGAAGGTCTCGGCCGGTTTACACCGCCACCCCCATTCCGAGAAGGGTAAGGTTGGTCCCCAGACCCTGGAGCTGCAAGGGCCAAAACAAAAGCCAGACGTTAACAATCCATAGAGATACACCGCACAAGACCTGAGCAGAGGAAGTTACACGGCTGCAGCCAAAACTCAAAAAGCTAAAAGGCGAAAGAAAAAATAAAATCATCAAATGCTGCTGCCCACCTCCTTGTGGAATTGCTAAAAAATTTTTTTTTTATAAATTTGCTTAGGGAGGAGAGATATAGCCATCAAAAAAATAAATATGTACAAAATTATATATATATATATATATATATATATATATATATATATATATATAATTCTATATTTCTATCTGTAGTATTTTTGAGAGATGGAGATTTTATATAATTCTCTATATCTCAAAAAAATACTACAGATAGAAATACTTATGTATATATACACACACTTTATTATTTTTATTACTAGATAGAAATCGTGTGTGTGTATATGTATATGTATGTATGTATGTATGTATGTATGTATGTATGTATGTATGTATGTATGTATGTATATGTATATATATATATATATATATATATATATATATATATATATATATATATATATATATAAAAATAAATAAATAAATACACACACACACACACGATTTCTATCTAGTAATAAAAATAAAGTGTGTGTGTATATATACATACATACATACATACATACATACATACATACATTAGGGAGGGAGGGAGGGAGGGAGGGAGGGAGGAAGGAAGGAAGGAAGGAAGGAAGGAAGGAAGGAAGGAAGGAAGGAAGGAAGGAAGGAAAGAAAGAAAGAAAGAAAGAAAGAAAGAAAGAAAGAAAGAAAGAAAGAAAGAAAGAAAGAAAGAAAACAACCCCAAGCAAGGGTGGTGGGGAAAAAAATAAAATATAATAATAATAATAATAATAATAATGTCTGGCTGCAAGTCTGCACTCGCCTGCAGTACCTATTCCCTGCCAGACGATGTCCTTCGCCTTCTCAGATGAATGACATCCACAGTCATTCAACCTAGAAACCTGAGGACTTCCTGTGAGCGCAGGGCGTCATGGATCCACCCCCTACGGGACATCACTGCAGAGCCATCCAATCACATAAAATGATGCACAAAAAAAAAAATGCGACAAAGTCATCAAATCAGCTCCGCCCTGCATCATAGAGAACCGCCCAGCCCTTGGAATGGGTTAAGAGAATTCTATTGAATAACAGGAAGTCAGTTTTGCGTCGGACATCTCCTGACATCACAAAATCCAGAAAACCTTACAAGTTACTCAAAAAAACAAAAAACAAAAAAAAAAACCTTCTTTTACCATAAAGTATTGTGTTTAGCGGCATCATAAACCCAGCATTATAATCAGCAGAGTCGCTAAAACTCACCGTAATTTCCTCGGCCTCTACCGGCGACAGAGGCGAAGGTGGTACCTCCTTCTACCTGCCCTCCGATCCTTTCCTTCTCCAACCGGGAGGGGCCAATACGAACCCCGCCTCCCAGGCCCTTCAGCTGATCCTCAATTTGCAGGCGTTGCATCCGAAGCTGATCCAGTTCCTGTATTTGGGGGAGGGGGAAGAGACAGAGGGGTGATTACCGGGGATAAGGGATGGGAGAGCAGAGGGCGACGCGTTTTGCAGGATAGTAACCGCCTTCATACAATTACTAAACTACTACAATTTTACATTAAAAAGCAGGCGCATGCCACAGGAACAGACCTAGACCGGAATACCCTTCAATAACCCCACACAGGCTCTTCATAGACCAGTCGAATATCCAGGGAGACCGAGGATAAAGAAAACTGAGCTGCACGGCTACCAAAACCGAAAGTCTGTCATTAAAACAAGGAGTACATTTCCTGCTAGAAGCAGACTCCAACTAACGCGTTGCGCCTGTAAATGGGCTTCGTCAGAGGAATTCCTCTTCAGTCATGGAAGGAGGACATTAGTCTAGGGGGGGGGGATCAGGTCCCATGAATGCCTCTTAAGGTACTCAGCAGGATCTTCTGACAATCTAGGGAAGCACAGGGACCTCCAGCGATGGCTTCTTTCAAGGAGTACCCAGGTGCTCAAGCCTATCCCTTTCAGTTTTGGGACTACTGGTTGAGGAGGAGCAGATGGCAATGCAATGTCTCCGGCAAAGACAGTGTGGTCAAGACTAGCACTCTCCGGCATAGGGACCGGGCCATTTGTTCTGTCACATGGAGAACTTCCAGACCATTCATGCAAGTCCGGACAATCTAGGGGAAGCACAGGGACCTCCAGCGAGGGTTTCTTGTGAGGAGCATCGAGGTGCACAAACCTATCCCTTTCATTTTTTGGGACTACTAGTTACATAGGTAATCTGGTTGGGGGAAACACACACACACACACACACACACACACGTCTAACCAGTTCAATCAACTGGTTTAGGAGAAGCAGAGGGCAATGTCTCCAGGAAAGGCAACAAGGTAAAGAGTACCACTCATAGTCCTGTCCCTGTATAGGGACCGGGCCAATTTGTTTTGTCACTTGGAGAACTCCCAGACCTTTCTGGGTGATGAAGTTCCTGCTACTCCTAAGCTGAAGTCCGACAGAGCCCAAATCGGGAACCTGTCTCAAGGGGGGGGCATTGTCCAAAGAAGCGGAGACCATCTGATTCTGGGAAGCCAGACTTGGGGACACCCAGCAAGTGAAGTCCCCCTGGAGCGGGGAAAGAAGAGCACCCCATTTAGCTCAAGAGACCGAAGAGTCATGCCAGGGATTTTTTGGTCTATAGCAGGGATATGCAATTAGCGGACCTCCAGATGTTGCAGAACTACAATTCCCATGAGGCATAGCAAGACTGACAGCCACAAGCATGAACCCAGAGGCAGAGGCATGATGGGACTTGTAGTTTTGCAACAGCTGGAGGTCCGCTAATTGCTTATCCCTGGTCTATAGAGACCATCAAGATGTCTCCGACCAGACATTGGCTCTGCTATTGACACATTTGCCTGTAATTGGGTCTGGTCATCGTGACCAGGCAACAGGGGTCGAGGAGAGCTCCTGCAATTGGAGGGGGCGGGACGGACGGACACAGAAACAAGGAGAGCTCCTGCAATGGGGGACGACACAGGAACAGGTTTTGAGGAGAGCTCCTGCAATGAGGGGGAAGACAGGAGCAGGGGTTGAGGAGAGCTCCTGCAATGAGGGAGACACAGGAACAGGGGTCGAGGAGAGCTCCTGCAATGAGGGAGGAACAGGAACAGGGGTCGAGGAGAGCTCCTGCAATGAAGGAGACACAGGAACAGAGGTCGAGGAGAGCTCCTGCAATGAGGGGGACACAGGAACAGGGGGTCGAGGAGAGCTCCTGCAATGAGGGAGACACAGGAACAGGGGGTCGAGGAGAGCTCCTGCAATGAGGGAGACACAGGAACAGGGGGTCGAGGAGAGCTCCTGCAATGAGGGAGACACAGGAACAGGGGTCGAGGAGAGCTCCTGCAATGGGGGAACGACACAGGAACAGGGGTCGAGGAGAACTCCTGCAATGGGGGAACGACACAGGAACAGGGGTCGAGGAGAACTACTGCAATGAGGGGGGGGGGGGGGGGACACAGGAACAGGGGTCGAGGAGAGCTCCTGCAATGAGGGGGGGGGGGGGGGGGGGACAGGAACGGAGGTTGAGGAGAGCTCCTGCAATGAGGGAGACGACACAGGAACAGGGGTTGATTAGACAAGGTGGCATTTCTCCTTCCTTTGTAGGAAATTTCCATTTCACTTCCTCTTCTTATGGGACAGAAAATGAAGGAGGAAATCTACTCCACGGGGTACATGGACAGTGGTCCTATCACTTCCACACCCCATTCTCACCTTTCCTCGTTCCCACGCTGCTGCATATAGGCCCCAGGAACCGGGGGAACGAAAGAAAGCTCTAAACCGGCTAGAACACATCGCTATGGACTTCTGGGCCAATCACGAGGCACCAGAACGGTCACATGGTAGAGCGGGAGCTGGTCACATGATAACCCATGAATGGTACAAATAGAATCTGGTCTTAATACAACACTCTGGGTAATATCTACTGGGGATCCCCTAAGATCCCTGCTATAGGATTGGGGTGAACTAGTCTAAAAATCTTCCAGTGTATGGTCAGCCTCTGCCCGTTATACAATATGGCGGTAATGTGCGCCTCCAGACTGATATAAAAAGAGAAGATCACAAATAGTCCTGAGGGCGGGAACAGATCATTCCATACATTGTAGAAGGAGAGAGACAGACAGACCTGAAGATGGGAGATCTGGTACTCCAGGAGGGCCAACGCCGTGCTGATACTGTCCTGAGTCCCCACAAACATGAACGGCACCATACCCTGCAATACAAGAGAGAAAGAGAAAGGTGAGCCGACAGTGTGATCATCAGAGGGGATCAGTGAGAAGAATGTCCCTTACATTGGTGATCAGTGGGAAGAATGTCCCTTACTTTGGTGATCAGTGGGAAGAATGCTCCTTACATTGGTGATCAGTGGGAAGAATGTTCCTTACATTGGTGATCAGTGGGAAGAATGTTCCTTACATTGGTGATCAGTGGGAAGAATGTTCCTTACATTGGTGATCAGTGAGAAGAATGTCCCTTACTTTGGTGATCAGTGGGAAGAATGCTCCTTACATTGGTGATCAGTGGGAAGAATGTTCCTTACATTGGTGGTCAGTGGGAAGAATGTTCCTTACATTGGTGATCAGTGGGAAGAATGTCCCTTACATTGGTGGTCAGTGGGAAGAATGTTCCTTACATTGGTGATCAGTGGGAAGAATGTCCCTTACATTGGTGATCAGTGAGAAGAATGTCCCTTACATTGGTGATCAGTGGGAAGAATGTTCCTTACATTGGTGATCAGTGAGAAGAATGTCCCTTACATTGGTGATCAGTGGGAAGAATGCTCCTTACATTGGTGATCAGTGAGAAGAATGTCCCTTACATTGGTGATCAGTGGGAAGAATGCCCCTTACATTGGTGATCAGTGGGAAGAATGCCCCTTACATTGGTGATCAGTGAGAAGAATGTCCCTTACATTGGTGATCAGTGGGAAGAATGTCCCTTACATTGGTGTTTAGTGAGAAAAGGGAAGGGGGGGGGGGGGGGGAGCCTTGTATCCGGTCTGACTAGTGGTTGAGATTCATTCAGAGCCGTGAATGTTTTTTACCTCTTTGGTCTCCTCGGTGGCGTCTCCTTCGGCTTCCACCCTCACCCGGACGACACCGGATTTATCTACGATGTCCTGGATGACGTTGCCGTTCTTCCCGATTACCTTTCCTGGAAGAAAACACGCATGAAAATGAGGTGGCCAAGTCACTGTAGGCCAGAAGTAGGGGGCGATGGCGGGAGGTGACCAAGTCACTGTAGGACTGGATAGCCGGAGGAGTGACGACAGACATGGAGACTCCTTTATAGGTAGGTTCATCCAGGAAGGACTGGAGACACTAACTGTAGCCTGGCAGTAGGGTCGGATGGCCGGAGGTGACCAAGTCACTATAGGCCGGCAGTAGGGTTAGGATGGCTGGAGGTGACCAAGTCATTGAAGGCCAGCAGTAGGGTCGGATGGCCGGAGGTGACCAAGTCATTGAAGGCCGGCAGTAGGTTCGGATGGCCGGAGGTGACCAAGTCACTGTAGGCTGGCAGTAGGGTTAGGATGGCAGAAGTTGATTAAGTCACTGTAGGCCAACAGCAGGGTCGGATGGCCGGAAGGTGACCAAGTCACTGTAGGCTGGCAGCAGGGTCGGATGGCTGGAGGTGACCAAGTCATTGAAGGCCGGCAGTAGTGTTAGGATGGTCGGAGGTGACCAAGTCACTGTAGGCCGGCAGTAGGGTCGGATGGCTGGAGGTGACCAAGTCACTGTAGGCCGGAAGTAGGGTTGGGTGGCTGGAGGTAACCAAGTCACTGTAGGCCGGAAGTAGGGTTGGGTGGCTGGAGGAGTGATGGCAGACATGGAGACTCCTTTATAAGTAGGATCATCCAGTGAAGACCGGAGACACTAACTGTAGGCTGGCAGTAGGGTCGGATGGCCGGAAGGTGACCAAGTCACTGTAGGAACAGAGCATGGGCATTCCACTTGGCTCTGGAAACTGGAGCAGCGAATGATACTGCCTCTAGTCTGAATGAAGGAAAAGAGCGTGCACAACACTCCACCCAGCGGCTAGGTGAGCATTTGACCCCCTTGATGTTAATGCCTTTTGCAGTAAAGCCCAGCAGAATTGGAAGATAAAAAAGGGGTGCCCAGCTGTGAAATAACCAAGGAAGCTCCTGGTGCAACTGGACTGAGGATGGGAGTCCCATGTGGTTCTGCAAAACAGGAGTAGCAGGTGACAGATCTTCACCTCCCCCCCCCCCCCCCCCACTAATCTTCAGCAGCTTTAGCCCCTTCCACAGTAAACCCAACGGCAGCCAGGAATTGAAAGGCCATCCAGTGGTAAAATGACCAAGGTAGCTGCAAGTCAGCCTGATCACTGATAGCGTGAGTCTTCATAGACAGGAACAGCGCCGGGACAAGGCTTTGGACCTAGAAAGTTCTTTATCTGGAAGGAGATCCTTACATAGAACCCAGGGCTACGTCCCGGCCAGTCCTGCAAAGATCAGCCCAGAGGGGTCCGGATACGGCACGCCTTAGGCGGAGGAGGATAATCCGGATAGCATGGAAGTCACCAAGAAAGGAAGTTCTATCATACATATACTAGAATACATCTGACAGACCACCACTTACCCACAAGGGCCTTCGGGACGTCCATTGAGGCCTCTGAAAACTCCAGATACCCCCGAGCCTTCCGAACGGCTTCCTCTGACTGCGGAGGGAGACAAAACGCAAACTATTATTTCACCGCCATTATACAGAGTAAGCAACTCCACCAATCAGCACATTGCATCACCTCTCCGTATATCCTGAATGTAAACGTCTCCTCGTCCAGCTCAACGGCGGCCACTCCGGGAACTTTCCGAGCCTGCTGGATGTTCACCCCGTGTGCCCCGATAGCCAGACCAATCAGATCTTCCCGAACTGCAAACTCCTCCCGATACGCCACCGCAATCTGTTTACTGACCTGTAATGACATCAGAGCTGCGTTACCCATCTGGTGCGCCCTCCCCCCCTACAGGCGTCCCCACCGACTCCTTCCCTCCCTCTACAGGCGTCCCCCGCCGACTCCTTCCCTCCCTCTACAGGCGTCCCCCGCCGACTCCTTCCCTCCCTCTACAGGCGTCCCCCGCCGACTCCTTCCCTCCCTCTACAGGCGTCCCCCGCCGACTCCTTTCCGCCCTCTACAGGCGTCCCCCGCCGACTCCTTTCCGCCCTCTACAGGCGTCCCCCGCCGACTCCTTCCCTCCCTCTACAGGCGTCTCCCCCCGACTCCTTCCCTCCCTCCACAGGCGTCCCCCGCTGACTCCTTCCCTCCCCCTACAGGCGTCCCCCGCCGACTCCTTCCCTCCCCCCTACAGGCGTCCCCCGCCGACTCCTTCCCTCCCTCTACAGGCGTCCCCCGCCGACTCCTTCCTTCCCTCCCTCCCTCCCTCTACAGGCGTCCCCCGCCGACTCCTTCCCTCCCTCTACAGGCGTCCCCCGCCGACTCCTTCCCTCCCTCTACAGGCGTCCCCCACCGACTCCTTCCCTCCCTCTACAGGCGTCCCCCGCCGACTCCTTCCCGCCCTCTACAGGCGTCCCCCGCCGACTCCTTTCCGCCCTCTACAGGCGTCCCCCGCCGACTCCTTCCCTCCCTCTACAGGCGTCTCCCCCCGACTCCTTCCCTCCCTCCACAGGCGTCCCCCGCCGACTCCTTCCCTCCCCCTACAGGCGTCCCCCGCCGACTCCTTCCCTCCCCCCTACAGGCGTCCCCCGCCGACTCCTTCCCTCCCTCTACAGGCGTCCCCCGCCGACTCCTTCCTTCCCTCCCTCCCTCCCTCCCTCTACAGGCGTCCCCCGCCGACTCCTTCCCGCCCTCTACAGGCGTCCCCCACAGACTCCTTCCCGCCCTCTACAGGCGTCCCCTGCCGACTCCTTCCTTCCTTCCCGCCCTCTACAGGCGTCCCCCGCCGACTCCTTCCTTCCCTCCCTCCCTCTACAGGCGTCCCCCGCCGACTCCTTCCTTCCCTCCCTCCCTCTACAGGCGTCCCCCGCCGACTCCTTCCTTCCCTCCCTCCCTCTACAGGCGTCCCCCGCCGACTCCTTCCCTCCCTCTGCAGGCGTCCCCCGCCGACTCCTTCCCTCCCTCTGCAGGCGTCCCCCGCCGACTCCTTCCCTCCCTCTGCAGGCGTCCCCCGCCGACTCCTTCCCTCCCTCTGCAGGCGTCCCCCGCCGACTCCTTCCCTCCCTCTGCAGGCGTCCCCCGCCGACTCCTTCCCTCCCTCTGCAGGCGTCCCCCGCCGACTCCTTCCCTCCCTCTGCAGGCGTCCCCCGCCGACTCCTTCCCTCCCTCTGCAGGCGTCCCCCGCCGACTCCTTCCCTCCCTCTGCAGGCGTCCCCCGCCGACTCCTTCCCTCCCTCTGCAGGCGTCCCCCGCCGACTCCTTCCCTCCCTCTGCAGGCGTCCCCCGCCGACTCCTTCCCTCCCTCTGCAGGCGTCCCCCGCCGACTCCTTCCCTCCCTCTGCAGGCGTCCCCCGCCGACTCCTTCCCTCCCTCTGCAGGCGTCCCCCGCCGACTCCTTCCCTCCCTCTGCAGGCGTCCCCCGCCGACTCCTTCCCTCCCTCTGCAGGCGTCCCCCGCCGACTCCTTCCCTCCCTCTGCAGGCGTCCCCCGCCGACTCCTTCCCTCCCTCTGCAGGCGTCCCCCGCCGACTCCTTCCCTCCCTCTGCAGGCGTCCCCCGCCGACTCCTTCCCTCCCTCTGCAGGCGTCCCCCGCCGACTCCTTCCCTCCCTCTGCAGGCGTCCCCCGCCGACTCCTTCCCTCCCTCTGCAGGCGTCCCCCGCCGACTCCTTCCCTCCCTCTGCAGGCGTCCCCCGCCGACTCCTTCCCTCCCTCTGCAGGCGTCCCCCGCCGACTCCTTCCCTCCCTCTGCAGGCGTCCCCCGCCGACTCCTTCCCTCCCTCTGCAGGCGTCCCCCGCCGACTCCTTCCCTCCCTCCGCAGGCGTCCCCCGCCGACTCCTTCCCTCCCTCCACAGGCGTCCCCCACCGACTCCTTCCCTCCCTCCACAGGCGTCCCCCACCGACTCCTTCCCTCCCTCCACAGGCGTCCCCCACCGACTCCTTCCCTCCCTCCACAGGCGTCCTCCCCGACTCCTTCCCTCCCTCTACAGGCGTCCCCCAACTCGAGTAGGAAGAGAACAGACTCGTAGCCATCTTCTATGTGGAGAACAGGAAAAGAGACTCATAGCCCTCTATGTGTGTCACCCTTCAGGAGGAGGGAGGAGAAGAAGAGAGAGGAGGAAAAGAGACTCATAGCCCTCTTCTATGTGTGTCACTCTTCAGGAGGAGAAGAGAGAAGAGGAAGAGGAAAAGACTCATAGCCCTCTTCTATGTGTGTCACCATTGAGGACGATAGACTCATGTCCTATGTGTGTCACTCTACAGGAGAGGAGAACAGAGGAAAGGAGAGGAGAGACTCATAGCCCTCTTCTATGTGTGTCACCCTTCAGGAGGAGAAGAAGAGAGAAGAGGAAAAGAGACTCATAGCCCTCTTCTATGTGTGTCACCCTTCAGGAGGAGAAGAAGAGAGAAGAGGAAAAGAGACTCATAGCCCTCTTCTATGTGTGTCACCATTGAGGACGACAGACTCATATCCTATGTGTGTCACCCTTCAGGAGAGGAAAGGAGAGGAGAGACTTATAGCCCTCTTGTATGTGTGTCACCCTTCAGGAGGAGGGAGGAGGACAGACTCATAGCCCTCTATGCGTGTCACCCTTCAGGAGGAGAACAGACCCCCCCTCACCTCAAGCTGTTTAGCTGCCTCCTCGTTGTGGGTGATGAACCTGAGTTTGGTACGTAGTGCACGTAGGTGGATGTCGCTGAGTAGGGACGACCGTTTGAGGACCGTCTCATCTGTGGACTGGAGGAAAAAGAAAAAGAGAAGGTTAGGTATCAGCTCTTAAGGCCCCTCAGGGAGACCCCCCTGTCCAATCCAATGTGACCCCCCCCAGATCCAGTCTCACCAGTACAACAAGTTCCATTCCAGTTTTGTCCATGAAGACACAGTTGGCCCCCACCACTCTCTTAAACTCCTTGTGGACCTCCACATTGGTTGAACTACAAAAGACAAAGAGGAGAAAAAAAAAAATGCAATTTAGGACTAAAACATGTTTATTATTTGTTGATCAGCAAGAGGCGTCCCTCCCCCACAGACCCCCCCCCCAATACTAAAAATATAAGGAGAAATCCAGTTTAGTTCACAACAAAGGGGGGCGATTTATAAGGAACTCGCATAGCCACCCAGTGTAGGTGAATGTACATTCATGGGGTGACAAAAGACTCATGTATATAGGCGAGATCCGGTGCGGTTTGAATGTAAATCACTGCATTTGACCACTAGATGGCGATACGTATAATCATTCATTATTAAAGTGAAAAGTATTGCATTTGGCCACTAGATGGAGCAATGTATAGGAATTTTGATATATGTAGCTCCCTCTAGTGGCCAAATGCCGTACTTGCAATTTAATAATCAAATTGAAAATACTGCATTTGGCCACTAGATGGCGATATGTATAATCAGCGCTTATTAACCACTTAAGCCCCGGACCAATATGCTGCCTAAAGACACAAGGTGTTTTTACAGTTTGGGACTGCGTCGCTTTAACAGACAATTTCGCGGTCGTGCGACGTGGCTCCCAAACAAAATTGGCGTCCTTTTTTCCCCACAAATAGAGCTTTCTTTTGGTGGTTTTTATTTTTTGCGCTATAAACAAAAATAGATATTTTTTACTTTTTGCTATACTAAATATCCCCCAAAAACATATATAAATTTTTTTTTTTCCCCCTTAGTTTAGGCCGATACATATTCTACCTATTTTTGTAAAAAAAAAAAAAAAAAAAAAAAAAAAATTCGCAATAATCGTTTATCGGTTGGTTTGCGCAAAATTTATAGCGTTTACAAAATAGGGGATAGTTTTATTATTATTTATTTTTTTTACTACTAATGGCGGCGATCAGCGATTTTTTTCGTGACTGCGACATTATGGCGGACACTTCGGACAATTTTGACACATTTTTGGGACCATTGTCATTTTCACAGCAAAAAATGCATTTAAATTGCATTGTTTATTGTGAAAATGACAGTTGCAGTTTGGGAGTTAACCACAGGGGGCGCTGAAGGAGTTAGGGTTCACCTAGTGTGTGTTTACAACTGTAGGGGGGTGTGGCTGTAGGACTGACGTCATTGATCGAGTCTCCCTATAAAGGGGATGACTCGATCGATGCAGCGCCACAGTGAAGCACGGGGAAGCCGTGTTTACATACGGCTCTTCCCGTTCTTCAGCTCCGGGGAGCGATCGCGACGGAGCGGCTATAAACGAATAGCCGCGCCGTCGTCCCGGATCGCTCCCCGAGGGGACCCGACCCCCGCATGTACCGGGGGGGTCCCGATCGGACCCCCCACCCATTTCAAGCAGAGGACTTAAATGTGCCTGTCCGTGCCATTCTGCTGACGTATATGTACATGAGGAGGTCGGCAAGTGGTTAAATAGAAAGTACTGCATTTGGCCACGAGAGGAAGCAGAGTATAGGGATTTTGATATGATATGTAGCTCTCTCTAGTGGCCAAATGCAGTACTTTCAATTTATAAATCGATGATTATACGTATCGCCATCTAGTGGCCAAATGCAGTACCATCAATGATATGTATCGCCATCTAGTGGCCAAAGGCAGCATTTTCAATTTATTGATTATTGCATTAAAGTACTGCATTTGGCCACCTGTCCTTCCTCCAATTTCCATGCAGACCGCCTACATTTCCATGCGGACAGATCCAAAGTTAAAACAGCAACAAGGGCAGAAGATTTAATAGATGGAAAGATGAAGAAAAATTACTGAAGGTCTTCCTTTAAATTGAAAATACTGTATTTGGCCACTAGATGGCGATACGTATAATCATTGATTTATAAATTGAAAGTACTGCATTTGGCCACTAGAGGGAGCAGAGTATAGGCATTTTGATATATGTAGCTCCCTCTAGTGGCCAAATGCAGGGCAATGTGTTGGGGGGGCTACAAGAGGCAGCAACAAGTTGATGGGGCTTTAAATATATGCAGAGCAATAAAAGGGGAAGTGGGGGCCTATGGGAGGCAGCAGAAATGTGAGAGGAGGAGGGGGGGGGGGGCTTTGAGATGCATGAAGAGAAACAGGAGATAAGCAGGGGTAAGTAGGGGGCTATGGGTGGCAGCAAAAATGGGTGGGTTTTAAAATGTATATAAAAAGAGCAATAGGAGGATAATGGGGGTGGGGAGGTCAATGGAGGGGAAGTGAGGGGGGCCTACAGGAGGCAGCAGACAGTTGATGGGGGGGGGGGCACTTTGAGATGTATGAAGAGCAACAGGAGACAATGAATCGGTAAGTTGGGGGCCAATAGGAAGAGAGCAGCATATATAAGGCCGGGTTGCCGTACAGCCCCACCCACTCCAGCCAATCACACGCTCCCACTCACATTTTGCGGAGGTCCTCTGGGATTGGCAGGCAGTATTTGAAGAAGATCCGGCCGACTTGGTTCTGGTTGACGGGTCGCAGGCGGTCAGCGGTGACGATCTCATTGTACGGGGCGTTGCAGACCGAATATTCTATCACATAAAACTGGAAGAGTGGAAGAGGATGGTGAGACTTGCGCCAACACCACCCCCCCAGCCCCGAGTACCCCTTCAATCCGAGTGCCCCTTCCTTGCCCCCTTCAATCCGAGTGCCCCTTCCCAGCCCCCTTCAATCCGAGTGCCCCTTCCCCTTCAATCCGAGTGCCCCTTCAATCCGAGTGCCCCTTCCCCTTCCCAGCCCCCTTCAATCCGAGTGCCCCTTCCCCTTCCCAGCCCCCTTCAATCCGAGTGCCCCTTCCCCTTCAATCCGAGTGCCCCTTCAATCCGAGTGCCCCTTCCCAGCCCCCTTCAATCCGAGTGCCCCTTCCCAGCCCCCTTCAATCCGAGTGCCCCTTCCCCTTCCCAGCCCCTTTCAATCCAAGTGCCCCTTCCCCTTCAATCCGAGTGCCCCTTCAATCCGAGTGCCCCTTCCCAGCCCCCTTCAATCCGAGTGCCCCTTCCCAGCCCCCTTCAATCCGAGTGCCCCTTCCCAGCCCCCTTCAATCCGAGTGCCCCTTTCCCTTCAATCCGAGTGCCCCTTCCCCTACAATCCGAGTGCCCCTTCCCCGCCCCCTACAATCCGAGTGCCCCTTCCCCGCCCCCCTACAATCCGAGTGCCCCTTCCCCGCCCCCTACAATCCGAGTGCCCCTTCCCCGCCCCCTACAATCCGAGTGCCCCTTCCCCTTCAATCCGAGTGCCCCCCTTCCCAGCCCCCTTCAATCCGAGTGCCCCTTCCTAGCCCCCTTCAATCCGAGTGCCCCTTCCCCTTCAATCCGAGTGCCCCTTCCCAGCCCCCTTCAATCCGAGTGCCCCTCCCCCTTCCCAGCCCCACACCCCTTCAATCCGGGTGCCCCGTGTACTCACATCGCCCTTTATCATCCGGACCTGAGCCAACCACCACCCGGACGGCTCCTGGTCGTTGGGGTGGGACAACACCTGGAAGGAAGGTCACAAGGTTACGTCATTCCAATACATACAAAGCTCCGTCCAATCGTATCGATCCCGCTATGGCGCCTCATTACCTCCACCTGGTCCTCCTCGGAGATCTCCAGAGTCTCAGCAGCAGGGGGCGGAAGTCTCACTTCACAGATGGGCACTTGTCTTTCGGGGAAGGAGCTGGTGGGGGAGGGGAGGCACAAAAGTTAGGAGATATAAATCCTGATAGGATGACATTACCTTCCTCCTGAGAGCTCCTGGTCACCGTTTTAGAGAGTTGGCTGTAAAGTCTCCTGATCATGTGATTACTATAATAGCCAATCACGATGATTGAAGAAGCTGCCCCCCTCCCCCATATTTTTCGGAAACCCTTAAAGGGCCAGCGGCCAGGCGTTTGGTTTACTCTCAGCACATGAAATCCTATTTTCATGTTTCCTCACCCCATTTTCCGACATCGACAAGAGTGTTGCCACCCTATAACAGGAAGTGGCTGAGCCAGCACCTTTCACGGCAGGATCACCAGGGATTATTTTATTTCCCGATGGGAACGGTGGTCCATGCCTGCATCTCTATCAAAGCCCATGACAACACAGGACCATACGAGGGAGACAGGGACAGAGCGTTGTCACCAGTGACGGCCCGTGCATTGTGGGCGCCGGCCTCACTAGCCCTGTGCCCGACCCCTTTCAGAGGCTCCAATAGGCTTAAAAAAAAAAGGGTGGGCTCGGGGAGCAGAGCACTACGTCCCGATTCTACCCAGTTGTGCGACGAGAGCAAATTACTTTTCACACTAAATCTCTCGCCAATCAGGAAGCAGGTGTGAAACCCGTTTCCCGATTGGCCAAAACGTCAGGTGATCCTATTGGACGCCCAACGTGAAGCCAGGGAGGAAGCTGCTGGAGCCGGAGAGGAAGCCTGCCACCCTGGGATCTGCTGCCTGGACCTCTAGAGATGCTGCCCGCACCCCGCCACCCTGGAGCTGCCGCCACCCTGGATGACACCCCCCCCCCCCATCTATCTGGATTAATCTATCTAGGTAAGTGCCGAACCAACCAGCAGACGCGTGGGTGTATGGCGGGAGGTGGTAGCGTTAGTGCTGCCCTGGAGCCGCTGCCCGCACCCCGCTGGGTGACACCCCCTATCTATCTGGATTTATCTATCCAGGTAAATGCCAAACCAACCGGCAGACGTTTGGGGGCAGGGGTGGGTGATAGTGCTACCCTGGAGCCGCTGCCCGCACCCCATCACCAAGGAGATGCTTCCCGCACCCCGCCACCAAGGAGACGCTGCCCGCACCCTGCTGGATGACACCCCCCCCCATCTATCTGGATTAATCTATCCAGGTAAGTGCCGAACCAACCAGCAGACGCGTGGGTGGGTGTATGGAGGGAGGTGAGAGCTTTAGTGCTACCCTGGAGCCGCTGCCCGCACCCCACCACCAAGGAGCCGCTGCCCGCACCCCGCTGGGTGAACCCCCCCCCCCATCTATCTGGATTAATCTATCCAGGTAAGTGCCGAACCAACCGGCAGAAGTTTGGGGGGTGGGCGAGAGTGTTACCCTGGAGCTGCTGCCCGCACCCCATCACCAAGGAGACGCTGCCCGCACCCCGCCACCAAGGAGACGCTGCCCGCACCCTGATGGGTGACACCCCCTATCTATCTGGATTCATCTATCTAGGTAAGTGCCGAACCAACCAGCAGACGCGTGGGTGGGTGTATGGAAGGGAGGTGGGAGCGTTAGTGCTACCCTGGAGCCGCTGCCCGCACGCCGCTGGGTGACACCCCCTATCTATCTGGATTTATCTATCCAGGCAAGTGCCAAATCAACTGGCAGACGTTTGGGGGCAGATGATATCGTTAGTGCTACCCTGGAGCCGCTGCCCACACCCCGCCACCAAGGAGACACTGCCCACACCCTGCTTGGTGACACCCTCTATCTGGATTCATCTATCCAGGTAAGTGCCGAAACAACTGGCAGACACGTGGGTGGGAGCGTTAGTTCCCCCGCCACCAGGATGGTGGTTGTTTGCCGCCCCCCAAAAAATAAAACCACACACACACACACACACACACACACACACACACACACACACACACACACATATATATATATATACATATATATATATATATACATATATATATATATATATATATATATATATATATATATATATATATATATATAGTTGTCGCACTATAACAGGAAGTACCTGAGCAAGTGCCTTTGATGGCAGGCATAGTCCACTGTTGTCACCCTCAGGAAATAAAATAATATCCGGTGATCCTGCCACAAGGGCCCTTGCTCAGGCACTTCCTGTTATGAGGTGACAACAACCTGTTCCCCGTCTCTCAAATATACCCCCCATGTTGTCACCCTGTCACATGGTCTTCCAATAGAGACTCAGGATCACCAGGGATGTTCCCCACCCCCCGATATTGGAAGCCCATGTGACAACACGGGAGGATATTTGGGAGACAGGGACAGAGCGTTGTCACCCTCTAACAGGAAGTACCCGAGCAAGGAGCCTTTGTGGCAGGATCACCAGGGATTATTTTATTTCCCGATAGTGACAGCAGTGGACTATGTCTGCATCTCTATCAAGGCCCAAAAGCATATTTGGGAGACAGGGACAGAGCGTTGTCACCCTAACAGGAAGTGTATTAACAGGGGCCTTTGTGGCAGGATCACCGGGGGTTATTTTATTTCCTGATAGTGACAACAGTGGACTATGTCGGTCTCTCCAACAGAAGCCAATGTGACAACACGGGAGGACATTTGAGAGACAGGGAACAGAGCGTTGTCACCCTCTAACAGGAAGTGGGATTATTTTATTTCCCGATAGTGACAACAGTGGACTATGCCTGCATCTCTATTGGAAGCCCATGTGACAACACGGGAGGATATTTGGGAGACAGGGACAGAGCGTTGTCACCCTCTAACAGGAAGTACCTGAGCAAGGCAGGATCACCAGGGATTATTTTATTTCCTCATAGTGATAACAGTGGACTATGCCTGCATCTCTATCAAGGCCCAAAAGCAGATTTGGGAGACAGGGACAGAGCGTTGTCACCCTAACAGGAAGTATATTAACAGGGGCCTTTGTGGCAGGATCACCGGGGGATTATTTTATTTCCTGATAGAGAGACCGACATAGTCTACTGTTGTCACTAACAGAAGCCCATGTGACAGGGTGACAACACGGGAGCATATTTGGGAGACAGGGACAGAGCGTTGTCACCCTCTAACAGGAAGTGGGATTATTTTATTTCCCGATAGTGACAACAGTGGACTATGCCAGCATCTCTATTGGAAGCCCATGTGACAGGTTGACAACGTAGGAGAGCAAATGGGGAGAGAGTTGTCACCCCATAACAGGAAGTGCCTATTACTGGAAGCCCATGTGACAGGGTGACAACGTAGGAGAGCAGATGGGGAGAGAGTTGTCACCCCATAACATGAAGTGCCTATTACTGGAAGCCCATGTGACAGAGTGACAACACGGGAGGATATTTGGGAGACAGGGATAAAGCGTTGTCACCCTATAAACAGGAAGTGCCTGAGCAAGGATATTTCATGGCAGGATCGCCAGACACTATTATATTTCCTGGTGGTGACAACCACGGGCCAGACTTTTGTCTCCATCGGGAACCTGTATGACAAGAGGTGACAACGTAGTAGCATGTTTTGGGGGGGGGAGAGGTGGACAAAGCGTTGTCACCCTATAACAGGAAGTGCCTAAAGGAAGGACCTTCACGAAGAGATCACCAAAAGATGCTTTTAATAGAAGTTCTTTTGAATCTTTTTTTATAATGATCCCCGACGATCCTTCCAAATGATGGTCTTTATTCAGGCACTTCCTGTTATTGGGGTGACAACCATCTCCCACTTCCTCTCCTGCGTTGTCACCCTGCCACATGGGCCTCCAATTAAAAGACTCCGGATCACCAGGGATCCCCCCCCCCGATAGCGACTACAGTGGACTATGCCTGCGTCTCTATTGGAAGGCCATGTGATCGAGTGACAACACAAGAGCATAATTTGGGAGACACAGCCCATGGTTGTCACCACCAGGGAATAGAATTATTCCCCAGTGATCCTGCCACAAAGACCCCTTTGCTCAGGCACTTCCTGTTAGAGGGTGACAACGCTCTGTTCCCTGTCTCTCAAACATGCTCCCGTGTTGTCACCCGGTCACATGGGCATCCAATAGAGATGCAGGCATATAGCTAGATTCAGAAAGCCCGCCGCATCTTTGCGTATCGTATTTACACTACGCCGCCGTAAGTTTGCAAGGCAAGTACTGTATTCACAAAGTACTTGACTGCCAAGTTACGGCGACGTAGCGTAAATGCGGCCGGCGTAAGCGCGCCCAATTCAAATGAGGATGTGGGGGGGCATGTTTTATGTATATGAAGTGTGACCTGACGTTTTTTTTTTTTTTTTTAAGAACGGCGCTTGCGCCGTCCGTGTACATATCCCAGTGTGCATTGCGGCTAAGTACGCCACACGGACGTATTGGTTTCGACGTGAACGTAAATTACGCCCAGCCCCATTCACGGACGACTTACGCAAATTTCGACGCGGGAACGACGGCCATACTTAACATTACTAGTCCAGCTATTTGATGGAATAACTATACGCCTGAAAATGCCTTACGTAAACGGCGCATCTTTACTGCGACGGGCAAGCGTACGTTCGTGAATCGGCGTATCTAGTGATTTACATATTCTACGCCGAACGCAATGGAAGCGCCACCTAGCGGTCAGCCTAAAAATTACACTTTAACATACGACGGTGTATGACACTTACGCCGCTCGTATCTGAGCCTAATTTAAGCGTATCTGGTTACCAGAATACACTTAAATTTGCGTCGGCGCAGATTCAGACTTAGGCTGGCGTATATATGGATATGCCGGCCTAAGTCTTTCTGAATCCACCTAATAGTCCACTGTTGTCCCTGTCAGGGGGGGGGGGAATATATAATCTCTGGTGATCCTGAATCTCTATTGGAAGGCCATGTGACAGGGTGACAACACGAGAGCATAATATGGGAGACAGGGAGCAGAGCGTTGTCACCTTATATAAAAAAAGGAAGAGCCTTTCATGGTAGGATCAGCAGAGATTTCGTTTTTTCTTCCCGATAGTGACAACAGTGGACTATGCCTATATAAAAAATATCAGAATTTATCCGAAGATAGTACTGATCCAAGCGCTCTATGGATATAGTGTGATATCTACTGAGATATGTGAAGTGGTAGTTTTTGGCAGAATAGCAGCTATTATAAAAGAAATGCTAGAAATTAGGAAAGGTGTCTCTATATGGAAACACTAACAGCGCTTAGGTAAAAGAAAAAAAATCTAAAATTACCCCTCTGCTTATGGTGATAGATATTCACCCTTGGTGAGAGCAATTGTCACTCCAAATCAATCATATACCATGAGTGAAAAAGAAGAGCACAAAACCTCACTGAAATGATAATGGTTGAAATTGCAAAAGAAACGATGATACAAAGTCCATTTACCAAAAAAACGCATTAGCATAAAAAAGTCTCTAAAATCATTGTAATTCCTGTGCGTTGTTATACTCCTGAAGTGTCCACACAAAGATCTTCACATACAGGTCTCCCTTATGCCGCGTACACACCATCGTTTTCTGCGATGGAAAAAAACGTCATTTTCAAAAACGTCAATTTAATTGACCGTGTGTGGGCAAAAACGTCGTTTTATGTCTTCTAAAAAACGACAGAAAAAAATTGAAGCATGCTTCAATTTTATGTGTCGTTTTTGGCCGACGTCGTTTTCTGTGTTCTAAACATTGACCGTGTGTACGTAAAAACGTCGATTTAAGCCCGCGCATGCTCAGAAGCAAGTTAGGAGACGGCAGCGCTCATTCATGTAAAACGACTGTTCAGAATGGAATCAGCACATTCGTTAAGGTGTTTTTCAGCTTATAGACAAGAAAACGAAATTTAAAGCACAGTCACTGAAAATCACGAATCGTATCTCACCAAACTTTTACTAACACGCAGCAACACGATATCAGCAAAAGAGGCCGTCTTCCGCATGGAAACGACCCTTTATAGTGACGTCGTGCGTGATTGACGGAACTGCGCTGTGCTAGAGCGTTGTGAAAAAGCGATGGTGTGTATGCTATGTCGTTGTTCAAATTGAAGTTTGAAAAATGACGTTTTTTTAAAGCACATAAAGCGTCGCATTTTTCCATCGCAGAAAACGATGGTGTGTACGCGGCATTAGGAGTTCTACTCACCAGATGCCTATGGTGTAATCAGCCTTGAGAACTCCTGTGATCCTGCTGGGCTCCTTCAAATGGTATGCCTAGGATGTATCCTGGAAGACTCTAAATATCTTTCCTCCTATTACCAGCGTCTCTCGGTGGAGTGGATGGGTAATCAAGGGCAGAGTATGATCATGGAAAATAAGCATAGGAAAGAAACATAGTGTGATACTGCTTTTTATTCAAACCAAGCCCCTCACAAAATGTTATGCTTACAATGTAATAGAAAAATACAGGCACATCAGATGTTAGGACTATTAGCTCACGTAGCTATGTTGCTTGTCAGCTCAGCTCCAGCTGACAAGTTGCTCGTTCTATACAACTGCTGTCTGTATGGGTGTAGACTCGTCGTGTAGCCACGCCCTGACGCGTTTCGGGATTGGTTCCCGTCTTCAGAGGGAGCAACTTGTCAGCTGGAGCTGAGCTGACAAGCAACATAGCTACGTGAGCTAATAGTCCTAACATCTGATGTGCCTGTATTTTTCTATTACATTGTAAGCATAACATTTTGTGAGGGGCTTGGTTTGAATAAAAAGCAGTATCACACTATGTTTCTTTCCTATGCTTATTTTCCATGATCATACTCTGCCCTTGATTACCCATCCACTCCACCGAGACACGCTGGTAATAGGAGGAAAGATATTTAGAGTCTTCCAGGATACATCCTAGGCATACCATTTGAAGGAGCCCAGCAGGATCACAGGAGTTCTCAAGGCTGATTACACCATAGGCATCTGGTGAGTAGAACTCCTAAGGGAGACCTGTATGTGAAGATCTTTGTGTGGACACTTCAGGAGTATAACAACGCACAGGAATTACAATGATTTTAGAGACTTTTTTATGCTAATGCGTTTTTTTGGTAAATGGACTTTGTATCATCGTTTCTTTTGCAATTTCAACCATTATCATTTCAGTGAGGTTTTGTGCTCTTCTTTTTCACTCATGGTATATGATTGATTTGGAGTGACAATTGCTCTCACCAAGGGTGAATATCTATCACCATAAGCAGAGGGGTAATTTTAGATTTTTTTTTTTTACCTAAGCGCTGTTAGTGTTTCCATATAGAGACACCTTTCCTAATTAGTGGACTATGCCTACATCTCTATTGGAGGCCCATGTGGCAACGTAGGAGAGCGAGTGGGAGACAGTTGTCACCCCATAACAGGAAGTGCCCGAACAAGGACCAGCATCGGAAGGATCGTCAGAGAAAGATCGTCAAGAGACAGATTCAAGCCAACTTCTATTAAAAGCATGCTTGGCGATCCCACCATGGAGGTCCTCCCTTAGGCACTTCCTGTTATAAGGTGACAACATCTGTCCATGTCCCCCAAGCATGCTCCCGACGTTGTCACCCTGTCATACAGGATCCCAATGGAGAAGAAAGCATGGCCCATGGTGGTCACCACCAGAAAATAGAATAATCCCCGGTGATCCTGCCACAAAGGCCCGTGCTCAGGCAACTTCCTGTTACAGGGTGACAACGCTCTGCTCCTGTCTTTTTCTGTGTTGTCACCTTGCCACACGCTCCCCCTGGTGGAGACCACAATGCAGGTAGATGTACAGCTGATCAGGGTGGATCATTGTCTATGCCCCCCCCCCCCCCACTCCTGCCCAAGTCAAGAATAAGCCCCACCCACTCCTGGCCCTAAGTCCCAACCCCCGGTCACACTACCTTTATAGTTGCTCAAGCTACAAAGTTCCACAGTGGAATGGCAGGGGAGGAGTGGCTTCGTTTTGACTTGGGTGGAAGTCAAGGGCCCCATGGAACCACCCAACAGAGGACGACAGGGAATCCAGCATGAGGGCCACACTTTAGCCTGGAATCTTTTTTTTTTGGGGGGGGGGGGGTAGTTAACTGCTAGGCTGCCACCTGCTGGCTTCTTCTACCCCTTGGGAACCTCAACTGGTGTTGCTGGTCAGTTTGGGATGTTCCGGGTCAGTTTGGGATGTTCCGGGTCAGTTTGGGATGTTCCATGGGGGATCTCCCAGTCCTCCTTGGTGGGGCCCGATACAAATCCCAATGGTGGTGTCCCCCTCCCCCAAAGGGCTCCCGCCACCCATAGACCCGGCCCTGCCATGTAGACTTACTTGTTGGGGAATGACACCGTGACGGTCTCCTCGTGAACATCCTGAACATAACCCTGGAAGACAGAGAGAGAGAGAGGAGGTGAGTGTCCCCGCCCTCCGATAGACAGGAAGTGACCCCACACCCCCAACCACAGGACATACATTCTACAAAGCCGTCCAAGAGGAAGAGGGGTCAGAAGGCTGCTGATGGGGTAGTAGGGTTAGGAACGGGCAGGAGAAGGGCCGTAAGAGGGAGCAGGGGTACAAGGGTCCGTGGGGTTAGGAGGGGGCAGGGGTACAAGGGTCCGTGGGGTTAGGAGGGGGCAGGGGTACAAGGGTCCGTGGGGTTAGGAGGGGGCAGGGGTACAAGGGTCCGTGGGGTTAGGAGGGGGCAGGGGTACAAGGGTCCGTGGGGTTAGGAGGGGGCAGGGGTACAAGGGTCCGTGGGGTTAGGAGGAAGGTGGTAGGAGGGAGCAGGGGTACAAGGGTCCGTAGGGTTAGGAGGAAGGTGGGGGCAGGGGTACAAGGGTCCGTGGGGTTAGGAGGAAGGTGGTAGGAGGGGGCAGGGGTCGGCAGATGGAAGGATCAGGGATCAGTTGGGTTAGAAGGAAGGTGAGGGGTCAGCAGATGATAGGAGGTGGGCTAAAGGGCCCATTGGGGGCAGGTGAAAGGTGATAGAATAGGGCATGGTGAGGGGTCAGCATATGATAGAAGGGGGGCAGGGGGTTGGCAGGGTCAGCAGATGATAGGAGACGGCAGGGGTCGGCAAGGTGGAAGGAGGGGGCAGGGTAAGGGGTCCGCAGAGTGGTCTAGGAAAAAGGTGGAGATCTATGTAGATGGTAGAAAAGGGACGGAGTCAGGGGTCCGCAGAGTGGGCTAGGAAAAAGGTGGAGATCTATGTAGATGGTAGAAAAGGGACGGAGTCAGGGGTCCGCAGAGTGGGCTAGGAGGAAGGTGGGGATATATGTAGGTGATAGAAGGAGAAGGGGGCGGGGTCAGGGGTCCGCAGGGTGGGAATATATGTAGGTGGTAGAAAAGGGACAGGGTCAGGGGTCCGCAGAGTGGGCTAGGAGGAAGGTGGGGATATATGTAGGTGGTAGAAGAGGGGCGGGGTCGGGGGGTCCGCAGAGTGGGCTAGGAGGAAGGTGGGGATATATGTAGGTGGTAGAAGAGGGACGGGGTCGGGGGGTCCGCAGAGTGGGCTAGGAGGAAGGTGGGGATATATGTAGGTGGTAGAAGAGGGGCGGGGTCAGGGGTCCGCAGAGTGGGCTAGGAGGAAGGTGGGGATATATGTAGGTGGTAGAAGGGGGCGGGGTTGGCAGATGATAGGAAGGTGCAGGGTTAGGGGTTGGTAGGGTGGGATTAGGGGTAGAAAGGAGCAAGGTTAGGGGTCTGCAGAGTGGAGTTAGGAGGAAGGTGGTAGGAGATCAGGGGGTCGTGCAGTAGAAGAGGGCACAGTCAGGGCGGGGTCGGCTGAGTAGGGAGGAGGGTGGTAGGAAAGACCATAGGGGGGCAGTAGTGTGGGGTATCTGGGGAAGGTACGGTAGGTGTTCCCAGTGATAGGAGGTGGTGTGGTGGGTAGTAGGAGTAGAATAGAAGGTATGGCGGTCATTATTGGGATAGAGTAGTGATGTTTGGACAGGGGGGGGGGGGGGGGGGTTATATGACGGCCAGTATTGGGGTACAGTAGTAGAGGTGGAGCTGTGGTAATCAGAGCGGAGTAGTAGGTAGGAGGGGTAGTAGGGGGAGGGGGTAGTAGTGGGCAGAGTTGAAGTATGGTGGGTAGTATTGAGTAGGGGGTATGGAGATCACTATTGGGGTACAGTAGTATGGATATTAGGGTGGAGTATTGGGGTGATGGTGGATCTGGTTTAGTGTGGTGTCAAGTAGATAATGGTAAGTGAACAGTGAAGTACGCTGGTCAGTATTGGGGGGATGGTACAGTCGTCAGTATTGGGGGGATGGTATGGTGGTTAGTGATGTGAGGGGGGGGGGAGATGGTACGGTGGTCAGTATTGGGGTGGGGTCGGGGATGGGGGACGACGACAGAGGAGCAGGGGGGCAATAGAGGAGCATGGGGGGAGGGGACAGACAGCTGACCCAACAGCTATGGCCTGGGAGTTTCTAACTTCTGCCTAATCTTGTCCCATAAGGGGGGGCACCGAACTGATTATTTGCCCCGGGTGAAATAATGTCTAGCTTCCCCACTGGTACTGCCTATAAGAGTACCAGTACCAGCCGTTCTACTCTAATAAAGTAGAATGACTAGTGGCTAGTGAAGGGGGAGAGGGGGCTTGGGTGGCCGGGGGGGTTCGGGAGTTGTCCGGCCGCCATGGGAGAGACCTGTCAAAGTGGGCCAGTCTGGATGAAGTCCAGGGCCAAATTTTTGTCCCAGTCCAGCCCTGGGGGGGGGGGGGGGTAGTATTAGGGTGATGGGGGGGGGGTTGTGATGTGTGGGGGGGGTAGTATTGGGGTGATGGTACAGTGGTCAGTATTGGGGTGATGGGGGGGGTTGTGATGTGTGGGGGAGGGGTAGTATTGGGGGGGGTTGTGATGTGTGGGGGAGGGGTAGTATTGGGGTGTACAGAGGTTATGGAGGTCAGTGAGTAGTATTGGGGGGTATAGTGATGTAGTATTGGGGTGATGGGGGGGGAGGGGTTGTGATGTGTGGGAGGGGTAGTATTGGGGTGATCGGGGGGAGGGGTTGTGATGTGTGGGAGGGGTAGTATTGGGGTGATGGTACAGTGGTCAGTATTGGGGGTAATGGTTGCGATGTGTGGGGGAGGGGTAGTATTGAGGGGGGTGATACAGTAGTCAGTATTGGGGTAGTATTAGGGTGATGGGTAGTGTGGGGGAGAGGTAGTATTGGGGTGATGGGGGGAGGGGTTGTGATGTGTGGGGGAGGGGTAGTATTGGGGTGATGGGGGGAGGTACAGTGGTCAGTATTGGGGTGATGGGGGGAGGGGTTGTGATGTGTGGGGGAGGGGTAGTATTGGGGTGTACAGAGGTTATGGAGGGCGGTGAGTAGTATTGGGGGGTGTAGTGATGTAGTATTGGGGTGATGGGGGGAGGGGTTGTGATGTATGGGGGAGGGGTAGTATTGGGGTGATGGGGGGAGGTACAGTGGTCAGTATTGGGGTGATGGGGGGAGGGGTTGTGATGTGTGGGGGAGGGGTAGTATTGGGGTGTACAGAGGTTATGGAGGACGGTGAGTAGTATTAGGGGTGTAGTGATGTAGTATTGGGGTGCAGTGGGGGAGGGGTGGTGCGGTGGGGATGGTATTTCCTCCCCTAGAGGGCTCCGTCCCCGGTACTCTCCCCTCCCCCCTCGGGGAGTCTCACTCACCGTGTAGAAGGCTCCGGTCTCGGCTCTCACTTCCACCTCGATCCCCTCCATCATACCGCACGCCGCTCTGCCTGCACACACACACACGGCTCAACCCTCATTGGCCGGAAGTTTCCTGACTCCGCCGCTGATTGGTCACGGGAACTTTCTCGCTCACCAATCACGGCTCCCAACAAAACCCCACGACCGGACGCCGAGATCCTAGACCTCCGATTGGCTCTTGGTGTAAAGATGGGGCCGCTGATTGGACACTTAGGCGCATGGGCACTGCGCTGACAGCTGCAGGGAGTCTCGGCCAGTGGGCGGGATTAAGCAATGGCTACGCCGTGATTGGTGGCGGCCGAGTTACTATAGCAACATAAACGTATAAGGACAAACTACAAAAATAGCAGCGTGCTTGGGAGATGATTGGGCTCTCCGAGACAGGGGTGGGGTCACCGCGAAAGCTCCGCCTCCTTTACGGTCCTAAGCAGATCAGAGGGAGGAGTTGTAGAGACTGACACGCCCCCAACTGCATACAATTACTGCTCCTCCTTATGCAGAGTATTACTACTATTATTTTCTGCAGATTATCACTATTATCCTATTCTGCAGAGAATTAGTATTCCCTTCTAGAGAGTATCACTCCCCCCTGCAGAGCATTAGTAGTATTATTTTCTGCAGAGTATTACTTCAATTCCTTCCTGCAGATTATTACTTCTATTTCTTCCTGCAGTGCAGAGTATTACTTCTATTCCTTTCTGCAGAGTATTACTTTTATTCCCTTCTACAGAGTATTTATTTTATTCCCTTCTGCAGAGTATTACTTCTATTCCTTCCTGCAGAGCATTACTTCTATATCTTCCTGCAGAGTATAACTTCTATATCTTCCTGCAGAGTATTACTTCTATTCCCTTCTGCAGAGTATTACTTCTATTCCCTTCTGCAGAGTATTACTTCTATTCCTTCCTGCAGAGTATTACTTCTATTCCCTTCTGCAGAGTATTACTTCTATTCCTTTCTGCAAATTAATACTACTATTCCCTGATGCAGAGTATTACTTCTATATGCCCTTCTGCAGAGTATTACTTCTATTCCTTCCTGCAGAGTATTACTTATATGCCCTTCTGCAGAGTATTACTTCTATTCCTTCCTGCAGAGTATTTCTTTGATTCCTTTCTGCAGAGTATTTCTACTATTCCTCTCTGCAGATAATTATTACTATTATTTTAGTATTATATTAGTATTATTTCTATGCCCTTCTGCAGAGTATTATTTATATTTCCTGCTGCAGAGTATTACTTTTATTCTGTTCTGCAGAGTATTACTACTTTTGCATGCTGCAGAACATTACTACTATTCCTTTCTGCAGGGTATCAGTGCTATTCTTTCCTGCAGAGTATCACTGCTATTCCTTTCTGCAGAGCATTGCCACTATTACATTCTGTGGTGTAGCACTGCTATTCCTTTCTGCAGAGTATTAACTTCTACACTGACAGAGTGTGAGGAGAGCTGATTAGAAGTATCTCCTCGCAGGGGAGACTGTACAGGAAATCAGGGCACTGATCATCAGTGCAGCCCCAGCAGTGCCTATCAGTGACACCAATCAGTGGCAGTCAGTGCTGCCTATCCATGCTCATCAGTGCTTGCCCATCAGTGCCACCTATCAGTGCCCATCAGTGCGGCATATCATTGCCCCATATCAGTGCTGCATATCTGTGGCACCTAATCAATGCCGCATATCAGTGCCGCATAGCAGTGCTGCATATCTGTGCCACCTAATCAGTGCTGTATATCAGTGCCAACTATCAGTTGCCATTAGTGCCCCATATCAGTCCCACCTATCAGTGCTCATCAGTGCTACCTAATCAGTGCCACTTAATCAGTGCTGCATATCAGTGCCACCTATCAGTGCCCATCAGTGAGACCTAATCAGTGCCGCATATCAGTGCCACCTATCTGTGCCACCTAATCATTGCCGTATATCAGTGCTGCATATCTGTGCCACCTAATCAGTGCCTTAAATCAGTACCACCTGTCAGTGCCACCTAATCAGTGCCACCTATCAGTGCCACCTAATCAGTGCTGCATAATCAGTGCCGTATAATCAGTGCCGCATATCAGTGCCGTATATCAGTGCCGCATATCAGTGTCCATTAGTGCAGCCTATAAGAACATAATCAGTGAAGAAGAAAAATTACTTATTTACAAAATTTACTGACAGAAACTGAAAGAAAAACGATTTTTTTTAATTTTCAGTCTTTTTTCGTTCGTATAGCCAAAAATAAAACCCTGAGGTGATTAAATATTATCAAAAGAAAGCTCTATTTTGGTAAAAATAATGATAAAAATTAAATTTGGGTACAATGTTGCGTGACATTGACCGCGCAATTGTCATTCAATGTGTGAGCACTGAAAGCTGAAAATTGGCCTGGGCAGGAAGGTGGTAAGACTCCTTTCTCACTGGGGCCGTGCCGTTGCGTTAGCGGTAAAGTGCCGATCGTTTTAGCAGTTTACCGCTGTTTAAGTGGTGCTTTTCGGCCACTAGCAGGGCACTTTTAACCCCAAACAAGGGGGTAAGACCCCTTTCTCACTGGGGCCGCGCCGGTGCATTAAAAGTAAAGCGCCAATCCTTTTAGCAGTTCACTGCTGTTTAAGTGGCGCTTTTCGGCCAATAGCGGAGAGCTTTTAACCTCAAAGAAGGGGTTAAAAACGTCCATGTTGCGGCGCTTCCAAAGCGCTGCCCATTCATTACAACGGGCAGGGGCGGTGGAGGAACGGTGTATACGACGCTCCCAAACTGCCCCAAAGATGCTGCTTGCAGGACTTTTTATAACGTCCCGCATGTTCACCGTCCCAGTATGAAAGCACTTGTTGCAATGAATGGGAGGCAGTTTTCAGGCGCTTTACAGGCACTATTTCTAGCGCTTAAATGCCTGAAAACTGCCTCAGTGTGAAAGGGGTGTAAATGTGCCCGATATTGAAATATTGATATATTATATGTAATATTATAATAAATATACAGTGTGTATGTATATATATTGGTTTTTTTTCTTTATATATATATATATATATAATTTTTTCATACGTATATACCGTATATATATATATATATATATATATATATATATATATATATATATATATATATATATATAATTATCGAGACACCTCACAAATACAGGGCTGTGTCTGTGAAAAAAAATGGTGGGAAAGATTTTTTCTTTATACATATATAATTTTTTTATGTGTGTGTGTGTATATATATATATATATATATATATATATATATATATATATACATACATATAAAAAAATTATATATGTATAAAGAAAAAAAAACAATATAAATATATATATATATATATATATATATATATATATATATATATATATATATATATATATATATATATTTTGTAACGGAAGTGATGTTCTGTCACGGCCATCTTGGTACACCCTGCACTCGTCCACAGTAAGCATGCAGTGAGAAGTAGGGTGACCACATTTCCAAACTGCCATTCAGGGACACCCGCCACCCCCCCCAGCACCCACGACAGCCCCCCAAAAAAAATATTTTAGATTTATTTTTTATTTTTAATAAAGTCACTTAGTGACAGTGGCGTACTTTGTACTTTACTTACTCTGGCAAGTTTATCAAATTCACCCTGTTTAGTGTCCCCTCAGGTCTCTCTGTCTCCTTCATCGATGTCCTCTCAGTTCCCTGTGTGTCACCTTTATTAACGTCCACTCTGTTTCCTGTGTCACCTTCATTACTGTTCTCTCAGTTGTTCCCCCTGTTACCTTCATATCCCCTCACTTGTCAGCTTCTTTACTGTCCCCTGCTTGTGTCACCTTCTCCTTCGTTACTGTCCCCAACTTGTGTCACCTTCTTCTTCATTACTGTCCCCAACTTGTGCCACCTTCTTCATTACTGTCCCCAACTTGTGCCACCTTCTTCATTACTGTCCCCAACTTGTGCCACCTTCTTCATTACTGTCCCCAACTTGTGTCACCTTCTTCATTACTGTCCCCAACTTGTGCCACCTTCTTCATTACTGTCCCCAACTTGTGCCACCTTCTTCATTACTGTCCCCAACTCGTGTCACCTTCTTCATTACTGTCCCCAACTTGTGTCACTACCTTCTTCATTACTGTCCCCAACTTGTGTCACCTTCGTCTTCATTACTGTCCCCCAATTGTTTCACCTTCTTCATTACTGTCCCCCACATGTGTCACCTTCTTCATTACTGTCCCCCACATGTGTCACCTTCTTTGTTACTGTGCCCCACTTGTGTCACCTTCTCCTTCATTACTGTCCCCTGCTTGTGTCACCTTCTCCTTCATTACTGTCCCCAACTTGTGTCACCTTCTTCTTCATTACTGTCCCCAACTTGTGCCACCTTCTTCATTACTGTCCCCAACTTGTGCCACCTTCTTCATTACTGTCCCCAACTTGTGTCACCTTCTTCATTACTGTCCCCAACTTGTGTCACTACCTTCTTCATTACTGTCCCCAACTTGTGTCACTACCTTCTTCATTACTGTCCCCAACTTGTGTCACCTTCGTCTTCATTACTGTCCCCCAATTGTTTCACCTTCTTCATTACTGTCCCCCACATGTGTCACCTTCTTTGTTACTGTGCCCCACTTGTGTCACCTTCTCCTTCATTACTGTCCCCTGCTTGTGTCACCTTCTCCTTCATTACTGTCCCCAACTTGTGTCACCTTCTTCTTCATTACTGTCCCCAACTTGTGCCACCTTCTTCATTACTGTCCCCAACTTGTGCCACCTTCTTCATTACTGTCCCCAACTTGTGTCACCTTCTTCATTACTGTCCCCAACTTGTGTCACTACCTTCTTCATTACTGTCCCCAACTTGTGTCACTACCTTCTTCATTACTGTCCCCAACTTGTGTCACCTTCGTCTTCATTACTGTCCCCCAATTGTTTCACCTTCTTCATTACTGTCCCCCACATGTGTCACCTTCTTTGTTACTGCGCCCCACTTGTGTCACCTTCTTCTTCATTACTGTCCCCAACTTGTGTCACCTTCCTCTTCCTTACTGTCCCCCACTTGTGTCACCTTCTTTATTATTGTCCCCTCAGTTGTTGTTCCCCTGTATCACCTTCAAATTTCCCACTTGTCAGCTTCATGTATTACTGTCCCCCTGACCCCCACTTGTCGGCTTTGTGTATTACTGTGACAGTAATACATGAAGCTGATAAGTGGGGGACAGTAATAAATTAGGCTGACAAGTGTGGCAAAGCAGTGGCAGGTGGTGCTCAAAATTTTTGTTGGTGGGAGAGCAAACAAATTGAAAAAAAAAAAACAGAAATTGCAGCCACTGTGCCCATCAAACGCAGCTACTGTGACCATCAATTGCCGCCACTGTGCCATCAAACGTAGCAACTGTACTCATCAATTGCCGCCAGTGTGCCCATCAATTGCCGCCAGTGTGCCCATCAATTGCCGCCAGTGTGCCCATCAATTGCCGCCAGTGTGCCCAATCAAATGCCGCTACTGTGCACCATCAAATGCTGCCAGTGTGCCGAACAATTGCTGCTACTGTGCCCCATCAGATGCTGCCAGTGTGACGATCAATTACCACTACTGTGCCCCATCAGATGCTGCCAGCGTGTCGATCAATTGCTGCTACTGTGCCCCATCAGATGCTGCCTGTGTGCCGATCAATTGCAACTACTGTGCCCCATCAGATGCTGTCAGTGTGCCCATCAATTGTCGCTAATGTGCCCCATCAGATGCTGCCATTGTGCCGATCCATTGTTGCTACAGTGCCCCATCAGAGTGCCAGTGTGTCCATCAATTGTCGCTACTGTGCCCCATCAGATGCTGCCATTGTGCCGATCAATTGTTGCTACAGTGCCCCATCAGAGTGCCAGTGTGTCCATCAATTGTCGCTACTGTGCCCCATCA
Source organism: Rana temporaria (assembly GCF_905171775.1). Taxonomy (NCBI): domain Eukaryota; kingdom Metazoa; phylum Chordata; class Amphibia; order Anura; family Ranidae; genus Rana; species Rana temporaria. Next base: position 485,120,486 of record NC_053491.1, on the reverse strand, counting down.
GATGCTGCCATTGTGCCGATCAATTGTTGCTACAGTGCCCCATCAGAGTGCCAGTGTGTCCATCAATTGTCGCTACTGTGCCCCATCAGAGTGCCAGTGTGCCAATCAATTGCCACTACTGTGCCTCATCAGAGTGCCAGTGTGCCAATCAATTGCCGCTACTGTGCCCCATGATCAAATGCTGCCAGTGCCAGTGTGAGTGTGCCCATCAATTGCCGTGACTTTGACACTGTGCCCCATCAGAAGCTATTTGTCACCTGATCATCTGCTCTGGTTTCATTTGCTTTGCTAACCTTTTAATCCTGGACTCTGTCACTCTGGTCTCGTGGGGCAGACTTCTTCTTGGTTCCCTGGTCCTGCAGGCAGTTGGGCTGCTCGGGCGGGAGGAGGAGGTCGGATGTCGTGCGGCCACGGGTTGCAGCCTGAAATGCACTGCAGGAGCGGGAGGTCGGGATTCGGGACGGACCGGGGACAGCTGAGCCGAGCCGGTGGATCTAAGGCACTGCAGAATGCCGCCGCCCACCAGCGCCGCCGCCGAGAGGCCACTGGACTGGAGGTTAAGGTCTGGCCGGAGGACTCGGATTCAGCGTTGATGTGAGTGACTTGCGATGCTGCTCTCTCTGCTGCTGCTGCCGCGGCCGGAGGTGGAGTCGGAGGAAGTACTGGTAAAGGCCTGTTCCCTCGGCGGGCCGCCTCCCTTTGCCCTCTCTGCATGTGACGTCACTGGTTGCTACACGCCAAGCGGGTGCGGCCGTAGCAACCAGTGAGTTTGGCAATATTTTATTACAGTGGCACTGTGGCAGGCTGGGAGCCAGTCCTTTTTTCATTCCGGGACAATGTATTGTCCCGGATTGAAGGTGCTCGGGACACGGGACTCACATTTTAATTACGGGATAATCCCGGGCAGTCCGGGACACGTGGTCACCCTAGTGAGAAGGTGGCAAGCGGACATCTTGTTACACCCACCGTAGTAACGCATTTCACACTTATTTTTACCACTAAACTCAGCTTAACCACTTAAGGACCGGACCAATATGCTGCTAAATGACCCAATGGGTTTTTACAATTCGGCACTGCGTCGCTTTAACAGACAATTGCGCGGTCGTGCGACGTGGCTCCCAAACAAAATTGGCGTCCTTTTTTCCCCACAAATAGAGCTTTCTTTTGGTGGAATTTGATCACATCTGCGTTTTTTTTTTTTTTCCCGCTATAAACAAAAATAGAGCAACAATTTTGAAAAAAATACAATATTTTTTACTTTTTGCTATAATAAATATCCCCCAAAAACATATATAAAAACATTTTTTTCCTCAGTTTAGGCCGATATTCTTCTACATATTTTTGGTAAAAAAAATCGCAATAAGCGTTTATCGATTGGTTTGCGCAAAATTTATAGCGTTTACAAAATAGGGGATAGTTTTTTTTTTTTTTACTACTAATATATATATATATAATATATATATATATATACATACATATAAAAAAATTATATATGTATAAAGAAAAAAAAACAATATAAATATATATATATATATATATATATATATATATATATATATTTTTTTTTTTCAGCCATATTTTCCCATAGAGACATGAGCCCTGTAGCTGTGAGGTATCTGTGTCCTCAACAAAATGGCCGTCCCGACTGAGCCATTTTGCACAGATGGTCCTCTAGTGCCTAGGACTCTTTCTCCTATTACTCGCAATGCAATATTGTCCACAACAAAATGGCCGCTGCCGGTGGGAGACTCAGTCAGGGACAGATTTGCCTCAGGAGTGTGTGCGTCACGAGGAGGCTGTTAGAGAAGTTCAGAACAGGTGGAATGTATGGAGAGACATGGAGGGGAGGTAAGGAGGCAACTTATAGGGTTTTTAATGGAAGAAATAACATTTATAGTAGGAGGAGGAGAGGTAAACATACAGATAGGAGGATGTTATACTGGGAGGCACAGCAGATGGAAGCTGACACTATGTGCTGAGGTTCCTACTTGTATTTGTCATTATTACATTTTTCTTTTTTTCTTTTAACAGGTGACCGAGGCCGGTGGGACGAGCTCGCAATCATGTGACAGCGAACTATAGCGATCACATGACCAGGATGACCGTGACGATGTCCTGTCAGATATGGTAGACATGGTAACGGAAGTGACGTTCTGTCGCCGCCATCTTACTACACCCCGCACTCGCCCACACTGAAAAGGCGACAAGCGCACATCTTGTTGCACCCACCGGAGTTTTGCATTTCACACTTATTTTTAACATTAAACGCAGCTCATAAGGTCAAATATAGTATTTAGAAATCCGTCAGGCTCTTTAGATGTTGAATTATAAAATCAGCGGTGTTCTATCCGAGTAAAAAAAAATTGTGAGATCGGCAGGTTTGCCGCTGCTTTTACAATTCAACGGCGTCACGGATTTCTAAATCCTGTATTTGACCTTATAAGCTGCGTTTTCTGTAAAAAATAAGTGTCAAATGCAAAACTCCGGCGGGTGTAACAAGATGTCCGCTTGCCCCCCCTTCTCGGTGTGTATACTTACTGTGGAGGAGGGTGTAGCAAGATGGCGGTGACAGAACGTCACCTCCGTTACAAATTCTGGCACCGGTGTTCTGTCAGATTAGGCGAACCCGTCAGAATTTTGTAACGGAAGTGATGTTCTGTCACGGCCATCTTGGTACACCCTGCACTCGTCCACAGTAAGCATGCAGTGAGAAGGTGGCAAGCGGACATCTTGTTACACCCACCGTAGTAACGCATTTCACACTTATTTTTACCACTAAACTCAGCTTAACCACTTAAGGACTGGACCAATATGCTGCCTAAAGACCCAAGGGGTTTTTATAATTCGGCACTGCGTCGCTTTAACAGACAATTGCGCGGTCGTGCGACGTGGCTCCCAAACAAAATTGGCGTCCTTTTTTCCCCCACAAATAGAGCTTTCTTTTGGTGGTATTTGATCACCTCTGCGGTTTTTATTTTTTGCGCTATAAACAAAAATAGAGCGACAATTTTGAAAAAAATGCAATATTTTTTACTTTTTGCTATAATAAATATCCCCCAAAAATATATAAAACATTTTTTTCCCCCTCAGTTTAGGCCGATACGTATTCTTCGACCTATTTTTGGTAAAAAAAATGGCAATAAGCGTTTATCTTTTTTTTTGTGCAACATTTATAGCGTTTACAAAATAGGGGATAGTTTTATTTTATTTTTTATTTTTTTTATTTTTTTTACTACTAATGGCGGCGATCAGCGATTTTTTTTTGTGACTGCGACATTATGGCGGACACTTCGGACAATTTTGACACATTTTTGGGACCATTGTCATTTTCACAGCAAAAAATGCATTTAAATTGCATTGTTTATTGTGAAAATGACAGTTGCAGTTTGGGAGTTAACCACAGGGGGCGCTGTAGGAGTTAGTGTTCACCTAGTGTGTGTTTACAACTGTAGGGGGGTGTGGCTGTAGGAATGACATCATCGATCGAGTCTCCCCTATAAAAGGGATCACTCGATCGATACGCCGCCACAGTGAAGCACGGGGAAGCCGTGTTCACATACGGCTCTCCCCGTTCTTCAGCTCCGGGGAGCGATCGCGAGGGGGCGGCTAGAAACGAATAGCCGCGCCCTCGTCCCGGATCGCTCCTGAAGCCACGGGAACCGCCGCATGTACCGGGGGGGGGGGTCCCGATCGGACCCCCCACCCACGTCTAGGCAGGCACGTACAGGTACGCCAATGTGCCTGTCCGTGCCATTCTGCCGACGTAAATGTACATGCGGCGGAGGAGTGCGAGGTGTAGCAAGATGGTGCTGACGGAACGTCACTTCCGTTTACAAAATCTTACAAAACGCCGCCTTCCCAGGGTATCCTTACCGTGGACGAGTGTGGGGTGTAAGCAAGAGGGGCGTAATAGAAGGGAAGTTCTGTCGCCACCATCTTGCTACACCCTGCACTCCTCCACAAGTAAGGATACAGTGAGAAGGGGGCAAGCGGACATCTTGTTACACCCACTGAGGCCTTGCATTTCACACTTATTGGCCCGGATTCAGATCCAATAGTGTATCTATCGGCGGGCGTAACGTATCTCAGATAGGTTACGCCGCCGTAACTTAGGGCGCAAGTTCCGTATTCATAAAGAACTTACGCCCTAAGTTACGGCGGCGGATTAGCGTATGTGGTCCGGCGTAAGCCCGCCTAATTCAAATGAGGATGATGTGGGCGTGTTTTATTTAAATTAATTGTGACGTATTTGACGTTTTTTACGCCGTTCGTGAAAGGATCCCAGTGCGCATGCTCGAAATTACACAGCAAATCGTCAATGCTTTAGACGTGAACGTAACTTACGTACAGCCCTATTCGCGAACGACTTACGCAAACGGCGTAAAATTTTCAAAATTCGACGCGGGAACGACGTCCATACTTGACATAGGATACCCCTCATATAGCAGGGGTAACTTTACGCCGGAAAAAGCCTAACGTTAACGACGTAAAAAAATGCGCCGGGGCGGGCGTAAGTTTCTGAATCGGCGTATCTACCTAATTTGCATATTCCTCGCGTAAATCTACGGAAGCGCCACCTAGCGGCCAACGTAAATATGCAGCCTAAGATACGATGGTGTAAGACACTTACGCCGGTCGGATCTTAGGGAAATCTATACGTAACTGATTCTCTGAATCAGGTGCATAGATACGACCACGCACACTCAGAGATACGACGGCGTATCCGGAGATACGTCGTCGTAACTGCTATCTGAATCCGGGCCATTGTTAACAGTAAACGGAGCTTATATGGTGAAATTCAAGGCTACGGTGGGTGTACAAATATGTCCGCTTACCGCCTTCTCACTGTATCCTTACTGTGGATGAGTGCGGGGTGTACCAAGATGGCCGCAACGGAAGTGATGTTCTGTCGCCACCATCTTGTTACACCCCGCACTCCTCCACAAGTAAGGATACAGTGAGAAGGGGGGAAAGCGGACATCTTGTTACACCCACTGAAGCCTTGCATTTCACACTTATTTTTAACAGTAAACTGAGGGCTAGATTCAGCAAGAATTTACGCCGGCGTATCTATAGATACGCCGCGTAAATTCAAAGCTGCGCCGGCGTATCTTCTTTCTGTATTCAGAAAGCAAGATACGCCGAAATTAGGCTAAGATCCGACTGGCGTAAGTCTCTTACGCCGTCGTATCTTAGGGTGCATATTTACGCTGGCCGCTAGGTGGCGCTTCCGTCGTTTTCGGCGTAGAGTATGCAAATGACCTAGATACGCCGATTCACAAACGTACGTGCGCCCGGCGGAATTTTTTTACGTCGTTTGCGTAAGGCTTTTTCCGGCGTAACGTTGCTCCTGCTTCTATGAGGCGTACGCAATGTTAAGTATGGACGTCGTTCCCGCATCGAATTTAGAATTTTTTACGTCGTTTGCGTAAGGCTTTTTCCGGTGTAACGTTGCTCCTGCTTCTATTCGGCGTACGCAATGTTAAGTATGGACGTCGTTCCCGCGTCGAATTTTGAATTGTTTGCGTTAGTCGTTCGCGAATAGGGCTGGACGTAATTTACGTTCACGTCGAAAGCAATGGAGATTTGCGCCGGAATTTCGAGCATGCGCACTGGGATTCTTTCACGAACGGCGCTTGCGGGGTCAACAATAATTTAAATAAAACACGCCCACATCATCCCCATTTGAATTAGGCGGGCTTACGCCGGCCCACATACGTTACGCCGCCGTAACTTAGGGCGCAAGTTCTTTCTGAATACGGAACTTGCGCCCTAATTTACGGCGGCGTAACATATCGGAGATACGTTACGCCCGCACTAAATTACGCAGGGCTATCTGAATCTAGCCCTGAGCTTATATGGTGAAATACAAAGCTGTGGTGGGTGTACAAATATGTCCGCTTACCACATTCTCACTGTATCTTTACCGCAGAGGAGTGCGAGGTGTAGCAAGATGGTGACGGAAATGTCGCTTCAGTTACAAATTCTGACGGGTCGCCTAAATCTGACGGAACACCCGTGTTAGGCCCGCTAAAAGGCTGCCAAGAGGGGGCAGGAATGGTGTTTTATTTTTTATAAAGGGGGCAGGGTTTATTGTTTAACCCTTTTGCTACCATGGAACGCGAGGCTCAGGGACCGATCAGATGTATGGCAGATTGAAGAGCGATCTGAGGTGTGTAAGTGAGGGGGGCAGAATGTATATAAACCCTTACATAGGTGTCAGCGGCGGGGGGTGTACAGCGGGCCAATCGCTTCCTCACACACCTTAGGAATGGTCAGCCTCCCCCCCACCCCCTGCCATGTTTCCTGGGCTCAGCAGACTGGGGACTGGCATGGTGGGTGTCGTAGGATAGAGGGTAGGGGGGGTGAGTCAATATCTGTTCACTGACCCCCTTCCTGCTAAGGAGCCCAGGGCCAGTGTATAAAACCTCACCTCCGGGTCCCGATGTCTCTTTCTCTTTCGTTCATAGACGGACACAGCCTTCATTGACCTTAGGGTTATGCTTCTTCCTACCAGGAGATTTAGAAGAAGCATAACCCTAAGGTCAATGAAGGCTGTGTCCGTCTATGAACTCAGAGAAATGGATTTTACGGTGAGTACAAAAATCCTTTTTTCTCTTTCGTTCATAGACGGACACAGCCTTCATTGACCTTAGGGTTATGCTTCTTCTAAATCTCCTGGCAGGAAGAAGCATAACCCTAAGGTCAATGAAGGCTGTGTCCGTCTATGAACTCAGAGAAATGGATTTTACGGTGAGTACAAAAATCCTTTTTTCTCTTTCGTTCATAGACGGACACAGCCTTCATTGACCTTAGGGTTATGCTTCTTCTAAATCTCCTGGCAGGAAGAAGCATAACCCTAAGGTCAATGAAGGCTGTGTCCGTCTATGAACTCAGAGAAATTGATTTTACGGTGAGTATAAAGATCCTTTTTTCTCCGGTTGGGGAAGAAGCTAATAGAGCCCAGTCTGCCCTCTATTAGCTTCATTATAGGACAGCTGAGACATCAGGGGGTCTTTTAGATCCCTGATGTCTCATTAAAGTGGTTGTAAAGGGCTAAAGTTTTTTTTTTTTTATTTTTTTTTTTTTTTTAGTGCATTCTATGCATCAAGATAAAAAAAATCTTCTGTGTCCGTCAGCCCCCTCCTAGTACCTACCTGAGCCCCATCTCCATCCAGCAAGAGTCTCAGCTGCTGATTGGCTAAGACAGCGCCATTGGCTCTCGAGCTTTTATTCAGAGTCAGTGAGCCAATGAGGAAAGGGGTAACATGTTTGTTATGAGACTTTACAATCACTTCAAAGAGAACCTGTCACCATTTTTTTTTTTTTTTTAATAAATGCCTCACACAGGAGACTTTTGTCACCTTTTGAGATGAAAAATAAAGTTTAGTATAAAAAAAAAAACAATTTGTTAGTGCCAGCGCGGGGAAGCAGTATCACATGCGATGTGTGACATCACACGAGTGTGAACCCTTAGGCTGCATTCACACCTGAGCGTTTTCAGCTCATAAAACGCTCGTAAAAAACGCCCAACAAACAAAATCCCATTCGTTTCAATCACATCTGAGCGTTTCGTCACCTGAAGCAAAACGCCCTGAGCTCAAAAAAAGAACGCAAGAGTCTTTGGGGAAGATTACAGGCGTTTTTTGGTGACCTGAACAAAATTGTGGTAAAAACGCTACAAAATCGCAGTAAAAAACGCACGAATTTGAAACACAGGTGTGAATGCAGCCTTACACCCAAACACTTGAACTGCCCAACTTTGAAAGTACTGATACTTACCCCACTCCCCTTCTCTCCCCCAGCAGATGGCGCTCCAGCGGCGGACCGTCCCGTAGATTCCTCACGTCCTACACTTGCATCGGTCTCGATGACGTCGGGAGCTCAGACTATAGAAGCGTGACACAGGGGCCGGGTCTAGCAGCAATGAGGACTGAGTAAGTAAATCTTTTCTTTTTCTATGCCTCCTTAGGCTCCGGTTCTCACTGCCGTGACTTCAGAGTTTAGCGACTTTCTCACGACTTCTTCTTTAACAGAAGCCAATGCAGGTCGTGCCGAAAGTCGCACCAAAAGTAGTGCAGGAACCTTTTTTTTCTATGTATGAGCGACTCAAGTCGCTCCTATTAGAACGGTTCAATTGCACGTAAGTCCGGGTTCACGCTTGTGCTATGCGGGAAACCCTGCGAATCCACTGCAGTGTGGTGCGAATCACATGCGTTTTTTTATTTTTTTTTGCACCACGCAGCAGTGTGAACCAGCCCTTAAGCGGAACTTCAGTCATTTTTCCATCTATTAAATCTTCTGCCCTTGTTGTTGTTTTAATTTTGGATAGTAAAACAGTTTTTTGTTCTGCCAGTAAATCCCTAATACAGCCCACTTCCTGTTTCCTTATACAGCCCACTTCCTGTTTTCATTATACAGCCCGCTTCCTGTTTCCTTATACAGCCCACTTCCTGTTTCCTTATACAGCCCGCTTCCTGTTTCCTTATACAGCCCGCTTCCTGTTTCCTTATACAGCCCACTTCCTGATTCCTTATACAGCCCGCTTCCTGATTCCTGGATAGTAAAACTGTTTTTTGTTCTGCCAGTAAATCCCTAATACAGCCCACTTCCTGTTTCCTTATACAGCCCGCTTCCTGTTTCCTTATACAGCCCACTTCCTGATTCCTTCTACAGCCCACTTCCTGTTTCCTTATACAGCCCACTTCCTGTTTCCTTATACAGCCCACTTCCTGTTTCCTTACACAGCCCGCTTCCTGTTTCCTTATACAGCCCGCTTCCTGTTTCCTTATACAGCCCGCTTCCTGTTTCCTTATACAGCCTGCTTCCGGTTTCCTTATACATCCCGCTTCCTGTTTCCTTATACAGCCCGCTTCCGGTTTCCTTATACAGCCCACTTCCTGATTCCTTATACAGCCCACTTCCTGATTCCTTATACAGCCCACTTCCTGATTCCTTATACAGCCCACTTCCTGATTCCTTATACAGCCCACTTCCTGATTCCTTATACAGCCCACTTCCTGTTTCCTTATACAGCCCACTTCCTGATTCCTTATACAGCCCACTTCCTGATTCCTTATACAGCCCACTTCCTGATTCCTTATACAGCCCACTTCCTGATTCCTTATACAGCCCACTTCCTGTTTCCTTATACAGCCCACTTCCTGTTTCCTTATACAGCCCGCTTCCTGTTTCCTTATACAGCCCGCTTCCTGATTCCTTATACAGCCCACTTCCGGTTTCCTTATACAGCCCGCTTCCGGTTTCCTTATACAGCCCACTTCCTTATACAGCCCACTTCATGGTTCCTTATACAGCCCACTTCCTGTTTCCTTATACAGCCCACTTCCTGTTTCCTTATACAGCCCACTTCCTGTTTCTTGTCTGGTCATTAGCCTAGACTTATGACATCATGCACAGCTTAGGACATCATGCACAGCTCTCTCTCTCTCATTATTTTATGTCTGTGTGCAATATAATGTGCTTGGCTCGGTTCACATATATGCGAATTGCATGCACTTTGCACCGCATCCGATCCGCATAACAAGTGATCTAAACGGCTTTTAATAGGGCCGGTTCACATATGTCTGAGAGGGGGGAGGGGGGCATTTTTTATTGACGAATACTGTGCATTTTTCAGTCCAGTTCAGGTCCAGATTGGTTCACACCAATCAGCTTCCAGGTTTTATTGTCAAGGCTCAATTGGACAAGCTGAAGTTAGAAGCTGATTGGCTGCCATGCACAACTGCACCAGATTCCGAGCGCTCAACTTTTAGTAAATCCCCCCCCCCCACCTCCAAGAGTCACGTTACACCAGCTGCTGCTTTACAACTGCTATGTGCTGCAGGCAGTGCTGATATGCCGAACCACTGTTCAATTTTTTTTTTAAACTCAAACTTTATGAAATGTCACTGGCCCGGATTCAGAGAGCAATTGCGCCCGTGTAACCATAGTTACGCAGCACGATTGCTTACTTGCGCCGGCGTAACGAATGCTCCTGATTCAGGAACCTCGTTACGCCGACTGCAGCCTAAGATATGCGTGGCATAAGGCTCTTATGCCCGCATATCTTAGGCTTCATTCTTACGCAGGCCGCTAGGTGGCGTTCCCGTTGTGGTCAGCGTATAGTATGCAAATTGCATACTAATGCCGATTCACAACGTTACGCTAGCCCTGCGTACGCAGTTTACGTCGTTTCCGTACGGCGGTTTTCGCGTAAGGCTGCCCCTGCTATTAGGGGCAGCCAATGTTACGTATACCCGTCGTTCCCGCGTTGCGAAATTTGAATTTTATGTAGTTTGCGTAAGTGAATCGTGAATGGCGCTGGACGCCATTCACGTTCACTTTGAAGCAAATGATGTCCTTGCGACGTCATTTACCGCAATGCACGTCGGGAAAGTTTCCCGACGGAGCATGCGCTCTACGCTCGGCGCGGGAACGCGCCTAATTTAAATGATTCCCGCCCCCTACGGGATCATTTAAATTGCACGTGCTTACGCCGGGCATTTTGCCGGAGCGCACACGCAATTTACGGAGCTACTGCTCCGTGAATCGCAGGTAGCACAGAAAATTTGCGGGGGCGCAGGGCAAAAACATTGCCCTGCGCCTCCGTAAAAAAAGCGCAAAAGGTACCTGAATCTAGCCCACTGTTGCTAAATTTTAATAAAGTCCTATCGGCCAGCGTGCGGTGTTAACTTTTTTTTGTTTTTACAAAAACAAACTTTATTGAAATGTCACTCAGTGTGCAGTGGCTGCACTGTGCTGAAAAAAAAAATGTGAAAGCTGCACATACACCAGGAAGTCGCTGATTAATATCGGAGGGATTGGAGTCAGTTTGTAAAATAATCAGGAAAAGAGAGGAGTAGACGTAAGAGGAAATATTTATTGGAACAGATCTGGTTGGCGATGGTGGAACTTTCTTCCTCTTTCTGGCTCCTGTATTGTCTTCCATTGGTCGTTGAGAAACGAGAAGCTGCAGAACATCCGGGGCTGCTGTTAGAAATCATAGGGCCCCGTACAACCTACCTGACAGGGCCCCGTACAACCTACCTCACGGTCACACTTGTAGGTGTGAACCAAGTCTGACAGGCGGCTCCAGCTGCATGAAAAAAAAAATATTTATTTTTAACAATTTCTATATTTTTTTTAAATATTCCATTACATTGCAATACATGTTTAAGCCGGCCAACTGCGTCAAAGTAATCCCTCTCTGGCCAGTCCCTACTCTACTCTACTGCAAAATGCAAATGCTCCAATGTATATAGTGCCCCCTATGGAATGTTCAGTGTATATAGTGCCCTCTATGGAATATCCAGTGTATATACTGCCTCTATGGAATATCCAGTGTATATAGTGCCCCCTATAGAATATCCAGTGTGTATAGTGACCCCTATGGAATATCTAGTGTATATAGTGCCCCCTATGGAATATCCAGTGTGTATAGTGCCCCCTATGGAATGTCCAGTGTATATAGTGCCCTCTATGGAATATCCAGTGTATATACTGCCTCTATGGAACCTCCAGTGTATATAGTGCCTCTATGGAATATCCAGTGTATATAGTGCCCCCTATAGAATATCCAGTGTGTATAGTGACCCCTACGGAATATCTAGTGTATATAGTGCCCCCTATGGAATATCCAGTGTATATAGTGCCCCCTATGGAATATCCAGTGTATATAGTGCCCCCTATGGAATATCCAGTGTATATAGTGCCCCCTATAGAATATCCAGTGTGTATAGTGACCCCTATGGAATATCTAGTGTATATAGTGCCCCCTATGGAATATCCAGTGTATATAGTGCCCCCTATGGAATATCCAGTGTATATAGTGCCCTCTATGGAATATCCAGTGTATATAGTGCCCTCTATGTAATAACCAGTGTATATAGTGCCCTCTATGGAATAACCAGTGTATATAGTGCCCCCTATGGAATATCCAGTGTCCCTGGTGGAATATCCAGTGGATATATATATATATATATATATATATATATATATATTATATACTACTATATTCACTGGATATTCCATAGGGGGCACTATATTATTGTTATATAGCGCTGTTAATTTACGCAGCGCTTTACATATACATTGTGCATTCACATCAGTCTTTATCTAACATTCATATATTAGGGCCAATTAACCTACCAGCATGTCTTTGGAGTGTGGGAGGAAACCGGAGTACCCAGAGGAAACCCACGCAGACACAGGGAGAACATGCAGACTCCAGGCAGGTAGTGTCGTGGTTGGGATTCAAACCAGCGACCCTTTTTACTGCTAGGCGAAAGTGCTACTCACTACACCACTGTGCTGCCCATACTATATACACTGGATATAGCGCCCCCTATGGAATATCCAGTGTATATAGTACCAATAACTTATACACATACAGTGCATATATATGTAACCCATCAGATGCTAGAGGGGTGTGATCACTTGCTAACACTATAACAATTCTGGTTGAACCTTCTTCTGCACACTGCTCTGCTTTCTAGAAAACTTTTTGCAAAAAAACAGGGATTTTTAGTTCACATATATTGCAATGCAAGTATAACCACTTCCCGTATAACAAAACCACGTGCGCAACCTGGAGCCAGATCCAATGCTCTGCGTTCCAAGCCCACCCTATTTTGAAGCCTATTAATAATAGCTTATAACCCCAACCCTAGCCCTTAACTTTACCCCTAGCCTTTAACCCCAACCCTAGTCTAACCCTAGCCTTCAACCCTAACATATAACCCCAACCCTAGCCCTTAACTTTACCCCTTTAACCTCAACCCTAACTTAACCCCATCCCTAGCCCTTAACTTTACCCCTTTAACCTCAACCCTAACATATAACCCCAACCCTAGCCCTTAACTTTACCCCTTTAACCTCAACCCTAACATATAACCCCAACCCTAGCCCTTAACTTTACCCCTTTAACCTCAACCCTAACATATAACCCCAACCCTAGCCCTTAACTTTACCCCTTTAACCTCAACCCTAACATATAACCCCATCCCTAGCCCTTAACTTTACCCCTTTAACCTCAACCCTAACTTAACCCCATCCCTAGCCCTTAACTTTACCCCTTTAACCTCAACCCTAACATATAACCCCAACCCTAGCCCTTAACTTTACCCCTTTAACCTCAACCCTAACATATAACCCCAACCCTAGCCCTTAACTTTACCCCTTTAACCTCAACCCTAACATATAACCCCATCCCTAGCCCTTAACTTTACCCCTTTAACCTCAACCCTAACATATAACCCCAACCCTAGCCCTTAACTTTACCCCTTTAACCTCAACCCTAACATATAACCCCAACCCTAGCCCTTAACTTTACCCCTTTAACCTCAACCCTAACATATAACCCCATCCCTAGCCCTTAATGCTCACCCCAAATCTTAACCCTAAAATTTAGCCCTATCCCTCAACTATAACCCCAGGTCTTAACCTATGTCGAAGCCGGGAAGAATCTGTAGGAATCTGTGAAGGAGCAGAGAGGAGTCTGCATGCCATGCATCCCTCCCTCCCTGGCAGACTCCTCTCTGCTCCCATACAGACTCCCATCGCTTCCCTGCAGACCTATCCCTGCTCAATTGTAGACTCAGTCCCCTCTTCCTGGAAGACTCCTCTCCAGTTCCTGTAGACTCCCCAGCTCTCCGACACTCTTCCGTGCTTCGGTGTAGGCTCTGCCCTGGCTCCCTCACAGTCTCAGTCTGACTCCCTTGGAGACTACGTCACGGTTCCCTTGTGGTGGTAGATGGTTGAGAGGGGAACACCAGGTGTGAAATTCCTTGCAGTGTTTTATATATCGGTTACAATAACCTTCATCCTGGCGTGTTTCGGCTTTAGTTCACCTTCTGTATGGCTCTCCATTGATCACTCTCAAATGAAAAGCCATCGTATAGCTTCTGCTTCTCGTCGTCTGGAGTATCCTCATCGTATAGGAGGACATCCAGTGGTATCTTTTGCTTTGTAATGTGTTTGAGGCCCTGAAATAGAAAAAAAGAGAACAATGAGATTAATGAATGATTGGAAGAAACCCCTCTATGTAGGGATGCACCGATATATGCGAAGAATAGGGTTATCTGCGTTTTGCCGATAGAAAAAAAAAGGTGCCGATAATGGCATGACGCCTCCTATTGATTTCAATGCATAATCGCGTCCTATTGACACACTGATCAAATACTTACCTTTTGACGTACAAAGAATGGGGGGCGCGTCTCTCTCGCCTCCACCTCCTCCCAGTTTATTCCTTTGAAAAACGGGTGATATCTGATGTTCCTGAAGGCCACTTTGCGCTGCTCTTTGTCTTCCTGCTGGAGCTACGGGAAGGAAAGCAAACAGAAAAACATTAGATGACAGTAATGGCGCATGAAGAGCACTGGCTCTCTGGCGGAGCCTATATGTCTACTCTCCTTGTCCCGCTGGGACTGTGTCACTACTTACCTTTTCTATCAGGTTATTGAAGTCAGTGTAGGCCGTGTAAGTGGTCCTTGAAGTCGGTGTAAGTGGAATGAAGTTTGAAGAATTAACGAAGGCCAGGTCACATAAAGTGATCCCCAACATGTAATAATCCATCCCTGGGTCAAACGGCATCTGTGGAGAAATCAGAGAGAGAAGGATAAGGATGAAAGGTGAGGCTAGAGACCAACAGCATCAACATCACAACAAGTATTCAGTTTCAACGTGTAAATGTTAATCCCCAGGGGTGGGTGGTAGCTGGATGTGGCCTCCAGGAGTGGACAGGACCCCCAGAACCAGATGATGGTTAGACAGGACCCCCAGAACCAGATGAGGGTTAGACAGGACCCCCAGGACTGAACAGGGCTGGATAATAACCTCAGGGCCAAATGGTAGCTGGAAAGGGCTCCCTAGGATCAGACAGGACCCTCAGAGCCCGATGGTAGCAGCAAAGGTCTCCCAGGGGCATAAGGTAGCTCAGGGGCGTAACTAGAAATCACAGGGCCCCATAGCAAAATGTTGTATGGGCCCCCCCCCCCCCAGATTTACTTCCTTTGCCGCCCCAAGGCCGGGTCCTTCAATGATGCCCCCCCCCCGCCCAAAAAAAACTAAAAGTCCCCCAACCCTGAAAGCGCACATATACTAACAGAAAAATCATACGGGTGCACCTACATATAACATTTATAAGGATTGAGGGGTGAGCTGTGTATATGGGGGAATTTAGGGGTGATCTGTGTACGGTGTGCAGGATTTAGGGGTGATCTGTGCACATGCAAGTACCCTCCTTCCCGAGCTCTCCTCTCCCCAGA
Source organism: Rana temporaria (assembly GCF_905171775.1). Lineage (NCBI taxonomy): Eukaryota > Metazoa > Chordata > Amphibia > Anura > Ranidae > Rana > Rana temporaria. The sequence continues at coordinate 485,105,220 of NC_053491.1, read as the reverse complement.
TTAGTTTGGAGCCCACCCTCCATCAATACACATTCCTCTGGCATCAACCCCCCTTCTTCCCCCTTTCAGTAGTGAGCATTCCGGTCACCCAACTAACATCAGAGATGAGCTGCAGAAGAGAAGCTGTAACTCACTGCATGTCCGTGGAGCCTAGGGTGACCACGTGTCCCGGATTGCCCGGGACAGTCCCGCATTTTGCAGGTCTGTCCCGGGCACCTTCTTTCCAGGACAATACAGTGTCCCGCAATGAAACTGACACAGCCACCCCCAGGGCCAATCTGATGCCCCAAAAAAGGCCGCCACATCACCGCTTTACTCACTGACAGTACTTGTCCTGGCCGGGAATGCCTGGAGGAGCACAATCCCCGCCCCCTTCTTGTGATTGGAGAAATCATAAATCCCACCTGATTTTTGGGAAGGGAGGGTGTCCCTGAATGGTAGTTTGGAAATGTGGTCACCCTAGTGGAGCAGCTCCTGTCTGTGTACAACCCCCACCCCTTCCCCCCCTCCCCTCTCTGCTTTCACATAGAGATAGATAGACAATGGCCCAGATTCAAGAAGCAATTGCGCCCGTGTAACCATAAGTTACACGGCGCAATTGCTGACTTGCTCCGGTGTAACGAGTGCTCCTGATTCAGGAACCTCGTTACACCGACTGCAGCCTAAAATCTGCGCGGCATAAGGCTCTTATGCCTCGCAGATTTTAGGCTGCATTCTTGCGGGGGCCGCTAGGGGGCGCTCCCATTGTGATCAGCGTGTAGTATGCAAATTGCATACTACCAACTAATTCACAAACTTGCGCGGGCCCCGCGCAAGCCAGGTACGGAGTTTCCGTACGGCAACTTTAGCGCAAGGCTGCCCTTTCTAATAGCAGGGGCAGCCAATGCTAAAGTATAGCCGCCGCTCCCGCGACGTGAAATTTGAATTTCACGGCGTTTGCGTAAGTGATTCGTGAATGGCGCTGGACGTCCTTGCGGCGTCATTTGCCACAATGCACGTCGGGAAAGTTTCCCGACGGAGCATGCGCTGTACGCTCGGCGCGGGAGCGCGCCTAATTTAAATGATTCCCGCCCCCGGCGGGATAATTTACATTGCGCGCGCTTACGCCGGGCAATTTTGCCGGCGCGCCCTCGCAATTCACGGAGCTACTGCTCCGTGAATCGAGGGCAGCGCAAAATATTTGCACGGGCGCAGGGCAAAATCGTTGCCCTGTGCCCACGCAAATATAGCGCAATTCTACCTGAATCTGGGCCAGTGTGTTTTGTAGAGCAGAGAGGGTTCTAAACGGCTGTCGGGAGGAGAGCGCTGTCACTTGTAAATACAGCAGCGCTTCTGTATTGACAAGTGACAGTAGAGAGGATTTTTTCACCCCTGTGTTGCCGCAGCGCCCAGGGCTGCTGTTAGAAATCACGGGGGGCCCGTACAGCCTACCTGACAGGGCCCCCCTAAAAAAATATCAAAACAAATATTTTTGCTAACAATACACCACAAAAATGATTTTTAGCATACACAAGCACAAAAAAAAACGTATAAACTTACAGGGGAACTGGGCTAAATATACAACAGGAATGACAATTTCCCTCTTCCTTCCCCATCAAAGTTTCTGTCTCTCTTCTGGTGCTTTGCAGGGGTTAAAGGGGAGTTCCACCCACAATTTCACTTTTTAAATATAAATACCCCTGTAATACACAAGCTTAATGTATTCTAGTAAAGTTAGTCTGTAAACTAAGGTCTGTTTTGTTAGGTTGTTAGAGCATTTAAATAGTTTATAATCTAGAAATAGACCGTGGCCATCTTAAGTGTGGGCATCATGAAGCCAGACTGTAGACTTCCTGGATTTCAGCTTTGCATATCTCGCACATGCTCAGTGCACAAGCAATGTAATAGGTTTCAGTCAGGTTTGCAAGGACTACTGGGAAACATGATGCCTATCCCAGAAACCCTTGCAAATAGCCTAGGCAAATAAGGAGGAGGAAGTAATGAAGGACTACAAAATAAAGGTATTTACAAGCAACAAATTAAATAAAAATTGTCCATTCTGAACACTATGAGATTAGAGCATGCAGCACAGACAAACATAAAAAAATGGGTGGAACTCCACTTTAAAGAAGGATCCTGAGGTGGAGCATCTTACTACTGCTGCTTGTGCGGGTGGGATGTGTACTGCGCCAATCACATGGGATGGAGAAGAGGGTCAGCAGGGATTGGCGCAGTACACAGTACACATCTCACCCACACAAGCAGCAGTAGTAAGATGCTCCACCTCGGGGTTCTTCCTTAAGCCCTAAAAAAAAAATGGGGTGGGAATGAGAACCATGGAGTAGGGGAGAAAAAGGAGGGGGGGGGGTAAAAGTGGGGGTGGGTATGAGGTGGGGGATGGGTAGAGAAGAACTCAAATGAGACTGGGGAAATCCTGGTCTGTATAGGGATTAAAAAGGAGGAGGATTTGTGCTGGTAGGGGGGGGAGGGAGGGCAGATAGATCGCTGTCAAGGAGACTGGAGAGGGATAATCAGAGATGGGCATGGGGCATAGTCTCAGCTGGTAATAAATAGCCATAGTATAAAAAGTAAATGGGCTTGTCTGACAGGAAGGGGAGAGGGAGTGATCTCCATTGCCTAGTAAAGAAACAGTGTTGGGGGTGTGCAAGGTGGGGGGGGGGGTTGCAGACATGTGTAATGTTTGTAGATCCTGGGACACACACACACACATGTGTGAAGGTAAAGTGTCTGCAGGGGAGAAGTCAGGGAAGGGAGGGGGGAGAGATAACAAGCATCTGAGAGGAGCAGTGTGACAGGCAAAGAGGAATGGATCTGTGTGAGGATGACAGGGAGGAGCAGGACGGCCAGGCAAGCCCTCCCCCGCTCTCACAGTGTCCTGACGAATCCCCCAGCTTTTAGGGAGAGGAAAGCAGGCAGCGCTGGGGGGAGACCAGGCACCTATAGGAGGATCACATGTAGCTAGAACAGGGAGGCAGATCGGTGCGCTGTGACAGTTACAGAAATGATGCCGACAGGAGGGAGAGATACACAGCATCGGTTCTGTAACTGTCAAAACGCACCGATCTGCCTCCCCATCGACGGGCCCCACTCGGCTGTGGGCCCCATAGCGCCCGCGTGGGTCGCTATGGCGGTAGTTCCGCCACTGAGGTAGCTGGATGGGACCCCCAGGTCCAGTTGATGGTTAGACGGCCCCACCCCCAGGACTGGACAGGGCCCCCAGGACTGAACAGGAAACTACGAGCCAGACTGTAGCTGGATGGGACCTCCAAGGCCAGATGATGGTTATACAGGGCCCCTCAGGACTGGACAGGACCCTCAGGGCCAGTTGGTAGCTAGACAGAGCCCCCCAGGTGCAGGTGTTAGCTGGACGAGATCCCCAGAACCAGATAGTGGCTGGATGAGGCCCCCAGGACAGGACTTGATATCCAGAACCAGATAGGTAACTGGACCAAGGCCATTAATCCAACCCTAATCTGATAATTGCCCTGTATATAAAGGTTCTGGTTAATCCAGGCCTAGTATGGTTGATAATTGCCCTGTGTACAGGCACATTGGACTTACCCTGCTTTCGGGCGTGAAGAGAGCTGCAATTCCGAAGTCTGCGATTTTGATGTGACCGGTGGCATCTATGAGGATGTTGTCAAGCTTCAGGTCTCTGTGGAGAAAAAAAAAGAGTGTCAGTTCTGCAGTTCAGACAATGATCCCTCCCATATATCCCGAGAGTTACAGATCCATAGAGGGGTGAATAATCACAAAACTCCCTTTCCTAGCGCCACCCAACGTTTCCTATGATCCGGTCCACGTTCCTCCGTCCTCCTCTCCTTATGTGTGTGTCCATTGGATGAGGGAGGAGGAGGAACGGGTCACCATTGGGTGTTCAGGCAGTGGGAATTGTAAAGTAAATAATAGTACTTACCTGTGTATGATACCTCTGGAGTGGATAAACTCCAAACCACACACGAGCTCCGCTGCGGCCAGTCTGAGAGTGGTGATGTCACATCTTCCCGCCTTGTCCACTAGATCTCCTCCGCTTAGATACTCCATGACATAGAAGAGTTGGCTCTGGGGGGGAAAACAGACAGGTCAATCGATGCATTTCACTTATAAGGTCCAAATCAGTCACATGTTATATATATCTACCCAAATATACTACACGATGTCTACCTATACCTACCTGCAGTCCATCCATCCATATCTACCTACACTATATCCATCCATCTATATCTACCTACACTATATCCATCCATCTATATCTACCTACACTATATCCATCCATCTATATCTACCTACACTATATCCATCCATCTATATCTACCTACACTATATCCATCTATCTATATCTACCTACACTATATCCATCCATCCATATCTACCTACACTATATCCATCCATCCATATCTACCTACACTATATCCATCCATCCATATCTACCTACACTATATCTATCTATATCTATATTTATGTCCATTTATCTATATCTACCCAGCTATCTATATCTACCTATATCCTTCTATATATATCCATCCATCTGTATCTACCTATATGCTTCTGTATCCATACATCCATATCTACCTATATCCTTCTATATATACTATATTGCACTATTTTATATACATGCCGTTCATTCTATACTTTGTTCTGTTCCGAAAAATAGACTTACCTCTATCTGGAATGTGGCGTAGGCGTGGGTACAGTAATGGCTGCCCCCCACCCTCTCCAGGGAACGACGCTCGCACAGGGCAAAGTCATCTCCGTATGAAGCTACTTGATACTTCTGAACGATCTTCACGGCCACCAGCATGCCGCTGTCAATGTGAGTCGCCAGCACCACCTGTAGGAGAGAGAGAGAGAGAGACGGTTAGTACATTTTTTTTTCCCATGCTCTCTAACTGCTAGGTCTGGTTCACATCCCCTTTGCTGTTTGAAATGCATTTTTCATTCGGATAGCACTTCAAAAAACAATACCGGGGAACCACGCATGTTGTGCATGGTTGTGTGGAGGGCGGTTGCAGCAGAGCATCATTTATTCAAATGGGTCAAGGTGGGCCACAGAGCATGACAAGGGGGTATCATTCCTGCTGCTGCAGCGGTGAAGGAAAGCATTCGTATGCCCCCAGCAACAGGGGGAGCGGTTGAGGGGTGGCGTTTTAAAAGAGGAGTGTGTGCAGCTGTCAGTGTGGAAAGATGTGTCAGCTGCTACAGAAAGCTGATCGCTGCTTGTAGGACCCCGGGTGGCAGATGTCCCGGGTGCCTACGCTAGCGCACCCCTGTCTGGCCAGTTACTGGAGCTCAGTGCCGGAACTTGTTATGGCACTGGGCTTCGGGATTCAGCTGTACTCCCCTGTCAGCGGATCTGCATGCAGGAGGTGGGAGGAGGGTGCGAGTGTGTTTTTTTTTGCCACACCCTAGGCCTGGGCCTTGTCGGCCTAGGCCAAAACACAGCACTGGCCCCCCCAGTGTCTATGGGCCCCTCATGAATCTCTGCTTACTTACCTTCCCATAGGCTCCTGATCCAAGTATCTTGTGGAAGATGAAACTCTCTGGAGTCAAGTTGGTCTCTTTGTGTCCTGTAGGGGCCGCTACGCGTTCTGTAGGGTCCGCTACGCGTTCTGTCGTCCCGTCGTCTGCTAGAGAGAAGAAAGAGAAATAACGTTTATTGCCAACATACAGGTTTTATCACTGATTTCTACTGGTAATTGAAGTCTCCAATACAGAGAGAAGAGCTGACCCTGGAAGTTTACATTTACACAGGGAAATTATCATTCGATCACTGACTATACTGCAGGCTTAGAGCAAGTCTATAGGTGTGTTCTAGGTCATTGTATGGGGTTTACACTCTGAATATCATGCCTAGGAATGTGGGGAGATTTTATGGGGGGTTAAACATTCACTGTCATTCCCAGCATTGGAGGGGGGTTAAACTTTTATAGCAATGCCCAGCTGGGAGGTAATTGGGGGTTGAGTTTTCATTGCCCTAGGGAGGGGGGCAGAATATGGCGGGGGTTAAACTTTCACAGCCTTGCCCAATAATATGGGGGGATTAGACTTTAACTACCATGCACAGCAATTGGGGGAGAGATTATAGGGAGGTTGAACTTTCCCTGTCATGCCAAGCAATGGTGGGGTGAAATTAGACTTTCTCTTCCGTTCATAGACGGACACAGCCTTCTTTGACATTAGGGTTATGCTTCTTCCTACCAGGAGAGTTTAGGCAGAATTTAAAAGCACTTAAAGTGTTAAAACCTTTCCTTTGTGCCGCTCCACCCAGGGGGCGTGGCTCCCCCAGGCATAACCCACACCCTGCTCTAGGAGCCTCAGTCTTTTTCTGCCTAACGACAGGAGAGTCAGGCCCTCTCTGGAGTTCCTGTACTCTGGATTTTTTTTCTGGCGATTTTTCTTGCTTTTATTATTTTTGTTCCTGCATTTTTGAATCCTGCGATTCTTCTATCAACAGCCTACTGGGTGACAGGCTGGGTCCTCGACTCTTGTAGTCCCCCCATGTTCGGCCATCAAGCGTGTGCCGGCCCTTAACTCAGCTTTGGGACGTCCACGACAGGCCTCGTTGCTCCAGGGGCGGCCAGGGAACTTCGGTTCTAGGGCCCACATATGACCGGTCTCTATGGCTGTGTCACAGTGTGTCTGGCCGACAGCCATGCCGTTTACGGACGTTGGCTCTGTCTGGGATACCTCCAGCTGGGTAGTCGCAGGACGGGTAAGTAGTGGCCCCTTACTCAGGTAAGTGGTCTGGCTGGAATGTTTCCCTGGGGAGGTCGACTGAGGGTCCGCCCTGCTTTCCTCTCTCCCCTTCCTCTCCCTCCTTCCCCTGACTGGGTAGTGGCTGTGAAGGGGGCCTCCTGGGTTTTCTTTATTACCACCGGGGCCCGTGTGTTGTTGGGGAGACTGTGTTGTTACTCTGGGGGGTGCTGCTGTGTGCTGCTGTGTTGTATGAGGTGATTTTTACCTCAGACAGCGGCCATCTTGGAAATCTCTTGGTCTCTTGTGACAGTTTTTAGTGCTGTGAAACGCTGTGATTCTTTCCTGAGGTGACAGACACAGCACAGCCTCTGGTCTCTTGTGACGATTCTTCCCTGAGGTGACAAACACATCACAGCCAGCACATCAGAGCACACCTCAGGTTTTCTCTCTGCAGCTGGGTGGGGTGGTGAGTACTAGGGGCCCCCATGCTCTGCATTAGCTGCAAGGAGGTGACCAGTGGGGATTTTTTTGTCCTGCCTTGCAGGGTGGGTGACTCAGCGCTGGCGCTATGGAACCTGAGCCAAGTCTCCCTCTCCACTAGGCCTGAGTTAACCCTTCACGCCCCTTCCCCTGCCACATCTGTTATGTTGGCTGTCCTGGGTTTCTTGCCAGGTTTGAAGCAGCTAGTGCCCGGATGGGGGGTTAAAAAGCGCCCCCTCCCTGAGCCTGCTTCTGGGGATGTCTCTGACATGGAATCTGGTTCTGGTATGTCAGAGGCTGCAGGCTTGACCCACATGGATAGTGAGGATGTCTATGCTGCAGTGTCAGTTGCTGGCAAGATTTTGTTGGAGCTCTTGTTTCTGCGGTGCGTGAGACTCTAAAAATTGAGGTTGTGGCGGAGACACCACCGTGTCAGTTCCTTTTGGATTCCGCAGACCGCCACGCACCGCTGAAGTGTTTCCTTGTGTTCCTTATTTGGACAATATGTTATGCAAGGAATGGGATGCACCGCAAAAAGTTTGTCAAAAAACTTTGCAACCCATTACCCCCTTGAGGGGGACTTTAAAAAAAAAAAAAAGTGTGTTTCTCCTCCGCCAGTGGACCCCCTATGTCCAGACTGAGCAGGGCTGCCACATTGCCTGTGGAAGGGGCTCCTGCATTTCAGGATCCCGCTGATAGGAGAGTGGAGGCCGTGGCCCGCTCCCTATTCACGGTGGTGGGTTCGGCGGTGAGGCCGGGCCCTGGTCAGGCCCCGACTGACAGGGCGAAGCTCCTGCTGCAGGAGCTGGAAGAAGGGGACGCTTCTGAGTCCTCTAGGGCCCTGGCTGAACGATTAGTTTGGGGTCAGAAGTTTCTCTGCGAGGCGGCCATGGATACGTTCCGGGGCTTCCGTCTATGCAGGGTTCCTCCGCCGCCTTGTGTGGCTGAAGAGCTGGTCTGCGGACTAGTCCTCTAAGGAGGCCTTGGTGATGGCCTTTAAGGGTGAACGGTCCTTTTGGGACTTCCCTTGATGGCATCATTGTGGATGCCACGGGTGGTAAGCGCATGCTGTTCCCACAGTCTGGGAAGGGCTAGGGACCTCGCCCTGTGCAAGGACCCTCCTTGACTACCTCCGAGCGTTTTTTTTGCCCGCCCTGTGCGGTGGGGGTAGGTCTACATGGTGCTTAAATCCCCGCCCGGGGTAGCAGCGCACCTGATACCGCATGCCTAACAAGTCTGCGGACGTACCTGCTTTCGCCTGTAGGTCTGCTCCTGCCCGTCTCTCGGGTGGGAGACTGGCTTCGCACGTTCATGGCTCAGTGGAGGTCTCTCCTCTCCGACCGTTGGAGTTGCGAAGTGGTTTCCTTGGGGTACAAGATTGAGTTTCTCTCTTGTCTGCCAAACAGGTTTTTTCCCTCCGGCGTCTGGCCTCCTCTGGTTTGCCGGTTGGCTCTGCCAGGGGCTGTCCAGGATCTTCTGGTCAGGGGAGTGATTGTGCCAGTTCCCTCGTTGGAACGGTCTCAGGGGTTTTACTCCATTCTGTTTGTGTCCCCACGGAGGATGGGGCCCGGTCAATCCTGGGCCTCAAGTCCCTCGTTTGTTTTGTCAAGGTGCAAACTTTCAGGTGGTGTCGATTCGCTTGGTAATAGCGACACTCCATCAGGGGGATTTTTTCTGGTATCCTTGGATGTCATGAACGTGTACCTACATGTTCGGGTATCCTCAAAGCACCAGAGTTTCTGTGCTTTGCGGTCGGGGGGGACCATTTTTAATTGGTGATCTTCGCATTCGGCGGGTTTTCGCCAAGGTGCTCGTCCCGATAATGGCCCTGATGTGTCAGCGGGGGTTTGTTATCATGGGATGTCTGGACGACATTCTCCTTCGAGCTTCTTCGAGCTCTGCATTGGTGGAGCCGTGTCTATCACGTGTTACCTGGGCTAGTCCTGGATTCCACCGGGGCGGGAGTGTCTTTCTCCTAACGGACAAACTTCAGACTCTGTTATCTGCTGTGCAGCAGTTGCCGACCCAGAAGCGGTCATCTCTGCATTTCTGCAGGAAGGTTCTGGGTCCGTTGGTGGCCTCGTTCGAGGCGGTTCCGTATGTCCGATTCCACGCCAGGGTACTAAGGAGGGAATTGCTGTCACGATGGGACTAGCTTCTGTCATCTCTGGATTGCCAGATTCAATTGAGTTAAACTGATCATGTCTCCCCTGGTGTGGTGGCTGGCATTTCCGGTGCAAAAGGGTCCGTTCCGGCTCTATCGGTCGGGTACATTCCGGGAATACGGAATTGGCTAGCCGACTACCTAAGTCGCACTGCACTGGGCCAAGGAGAGTGGTCTCTCCACCCGCAGGTGTTTCAGGGTCTGTGCCGAAAGTGGGGCACTCCGGACGTGGACCTTCTAGAGTCCCGTCTCTATCGGTAGGTGCCACGGTTCGTGGCCAGGTTTAAGGACCCGTGGGCGGACGCGTCAGGCGCGTTGGTAGCTCCTTGGGGTCACTGTCGCCTACTTTACACCTTCCCTCCTCGGAAGCTTCTTCCTCGCCTGCTGCGCAGAGTGGAAGCTGTAGGGATTCTATTAGTCCTGATTGCCCCAGATTGGCCGAGACGCTTCTGGTACGCGGACCTGATGCGTCTGGCCCCCTAGCGTCTTCCCCTGGGAATTGATCTTCTGTTACAGGGTCCGATCTTCCACCCTGTATCACAGCCACCGGCCTTAGCGGCGTGGCTGTTGAGAGCCAGGGGCTTAGGGACCGAGGCCTATTGGGCTCGGTGGTCTCTGCCGTGCTGCGTGCACGGAAGTCTACCTCACGTAGGTTTTTTCCTCATACATGGAAGGCCTACGTCTCTGTGTGTGGGGAGATGAACTGGCACTCTCGTACATGCGTTGTGTACAGGGTTCTGCTGTCTTTGCAGCAGGGTGTGGTTCAGGCTCTCGCCTTTACGTACGGTTAGGAGCCAGATTTCTGCTCTGGCTGTTCTTACTTGCAGCGACCCTTGGCGTTGCACTCCTGGGTGCGTACATTGGGTCAGGGGGTCTGGCAGGTGGCCCCTCCGGTGCGCCCTCCATTACCCCCATGGGACTTGATTTTAGTCCTTTCGGTGCTTCGGGATGCTCCCTTCGAGGACATTCGGGAGTTTTTTTTTATTTATTGTCACAAAAGGTGATTTTATTTCTGGTAGCAATTACCTCGATCAGACGTGTGTCTGTCTGATCTGGCGGCCTTGTCTTGCAAGGCTCCCTGCTTGGTCATCCGTAAGGATGAGGTGGTGCTGTGGCCGCAGCCGTTTTTTCTCCCTAAGGTCACTTCGGCTTTTCACATTGATGTGGACATTGTTCTTCCATCCTTATGTCCTTGGCCGAAATGCCAGGAGGAGGCCACTTTGCATCCTCTGGATGTGGTTCGGGCCCTACGAGTGTACTTATATGTTACGGTTCTGTTCCCCAAAGTCGGGCTCACTGTTCGTGTCGGTGGCTGGCCCTACAAGAGGGCCTGGCAGTCTCGTCGGCCACCGTTCCTAGGTGGTTCCGACGGATTGTGCTTCAGGCCTATACCCTGAAGGAGCGTGCACTCCCCTTTCGGGTTATGGCGCATTCGACCAGGGCGATCGGGGCCTCTTGGGCTTCCGGCATCATGCCTCTGTGTTACAGCGGTGTTAGGATGCATCCTGGTCGTCAATCCACGCTGTTTCAAAGTTTTATGTTTGGAGTTTCTCCGTTGAGCAACTCCGGTTTTTGTTTGGGGTGTAACCTGGTTTGCTGTGTTACTTTCCCACCCCTCAAATTTTTTGACACTGCTTGGAGACGTCCCTAATGTCAAAGAAGGCTGTGTCCGTCTATGAACGGAAGAGAAAATAGGATTTTTGTACTCACCGTAAAATCCATTTCTCTGAGTTCATAGACGGACACAGCACCCACCCCTCCTTGGTTTGTACTGCTTGTTACGGACTGAGGCTCCTAGAGCAGGGTGTGGGATATGCCTGGGGGAGCCACGCCCCCTGAGAGGAGCGGCACGAAGGAAAGGTTTTAACACTTTAAGTGCTGTTAAATTCTGCCTAAACTCTCCTGGTAGGAAGAAGCATAACCCTAATGTCAAAGAAGGCTGTGTCCGTCTATGAACTCAGAGAAATGGATTTTACGGTGAGTACAAAAATCCTATTTTCTCTGCCATGCCGGGCAATGGAGGAAGGAGATTATGATTGGGGGTAATCTTTAGCCACCTTAGCCAGCAATTGGGGGAGATGGGGTGAACAATTCAGTGCCATTGCCAGCAATGTGGGGGAGATTATGGAGAGGGGGTTAAAACTTGAAGTGCCTCCCGCTGCCATATTGGGAGGACGTGAGCCCCACTGAGACTCGCTAGTGATAGATGCCAAATGTGAAACCACTACGCCTTATGTTTTACTGCCTTCCTTTGATTGTATGTTGACTCCACTAACTACGTTGAAATGTCTGTATATGATGCGGTCCGACCAGGACCAGCTCCTCTGTTTATAAATAAAACTTTTGAAAAAAAAAAAACTTGAAGTGCCATGCGTAGCCATGGTTAAACTTTCACTGATATGGCCAGCAATGTGGGGGGAGATAATGGGGGGTTAAACTTTCAGTGCCAAACCTAGAAGTTTGGTAAGGAGAGGGGGTATGGGGAGGGAGTCCAGGTGATAATTTCTCTGCTTAATGATAAGTAAAATTGGTATTTGCTTGCTATCACAGAGCGAATGTCTCCTCCTCTGAGCCCAGTTCCTCTTTAGGGAGGAATTTGGTGGAGAAATTCCTTGTTCTCTTCTCCTATGTACTATATGAAGATTTACAACTAATACTTACCTCCTCCTTCACTCCTCCTCCTCTTGCTGGGAGGCTGGCCTGTCTGCTCAGCAGAGCTCCCTTCCTCCTCTCTCTTCCTCTTTCTGGGAACCTGGCCTGCCTGCTCTGCAAGCATCTCCAGTTCCTCACTGGTGCTGTAATAGATTTCCTTGCTGCTCCTCTTCCTGGGAGTCTGGCCTGTCTGCTCAGCAGAGCTCCCTTCTTCCTCCTCTCTGCTCCTCTTCCTGGGAACCTGGCCTGTCTGCTCTGCAAGCATCTCCAGTTCCTCACTGGTGCTGTAATAGATTTCCTCGCTGCTCCTCTTCCTGCTCCTCTGATTGGACATTGTGGATGTTCCAATGCAAAGTTCCTCTCTGTTGATCTCCTGTCCTCTCTGCATAGCAGCTTTTATAATTTAATTAGATATGAAATACTAAAGAAAAGTGATAATAGAAACTCCTCCTCCTCTTTCTGCGCTGTGTACAATATATACAATCTATATATGAAGGTTATATATGGAATATTCTCCTATAATAAAATGCTGATAGAGAGCTCAGAATTATGTGTCTGCACTCGTCTGTCTCCAGTACACAAATGACTCTCCTCCTCTCCTCACTCTATTTATAGCCTGTGAGCCAGCCCTTTGTGATGTCACAGCACCTTTGTCACATGACCAAATTCAAATTTCCAGCCACAGCCGGATCTTCCAACTGACACTTATGCCCATATATGGTAAACAGCCCAGAACAAGTAAACAAGCACTGATCATGTGATACAGATCTGACCTATACCAAAGTGTTGTACAATTTTACACATTATTCATACACATATATATGGTGCTGACATATTCTGTAGCGTTGTACAATTCAAAACTATTATTATTACTGATCTATATATAAATAGCTCTGATCTATTCTGTCACATTGTACAATTCTATATTATTATTATTCAAATCTCCAGCCACAGTCTGATCTTCTAACTGACACTAACTGACACTTCTGCCCATATAAGGTAAACAGCCTAGATCATGTAATATGGATCTGACATATACCAAAGTGTTGTACAATTTTACACATTATTCATATACATGTATATAGTGCTGACATATTCTGTAGCGTTGTACAATTACATATTATTAATATTTCAGATTTCTAAAGCACTGACAGCGTTGTACAATCACTGATTGGTAATTATTATAAATATATATTTTATATAGCACTGACATATACCACAGCGTTGTATAATCACACATATTACTATATATGTTATATGGCACTAAGATATACTGTAGGGTTCTACAATCACTCATTAATTATTATAATTAAAAATGTCATATGGCGCTGACTTATACCATAGCATGGTACAATCCCTCATTATTACTATCTATTCATACAGCGCTGACATATACCATAGCGTTGTACAATCACTCATTATTACTATCTATTCATATAGCGCTGACATATACCGTAGTGTTGTACAATCACTCATTATTACTATATATTCATATAGCGCTGACATATACCGTAGCATTGTACAATCACTCATTATTACTATTTCTCTTTCGTTCATAGACGGACACAGCCTTCTTTGACATTAGGGTTATGCTTCTTCCTACCAGGAGATTTAGTCAGAATTCTACAGCACCTAAGGTGTTAAAACCTTTCCTTCATGCCGCTCCTCCCAGGGGGCGTGGCTCCCCCAGGCATAACCCACACCCTGCTCTAGCAGCCTCAGTCTTTTTCTGCCTAACGACAGGAGAGTCAGGCGCTCTCTGGAGTCCTGTACTCTGGAGTTTTTTTCTTGCGATTTTTCTCGCTTTTATTATTTTTGTTCCTGCATTTTTGAATCCTGTGATTCTTCTATCAACAGCCGACTGGGTGACAGGCTGGGTCCTCGACTCTTGTAGTCCCCCCATGTTCGGCCATCGAGCGTGTGCCGGCCCTTAGCTCAGCTTTGGGACGTCCACGACAGGCCCCGTTGCTCCAGGGGCGGCCGGGGAACTTTGGTTCTAGGGCACACATATGACCGGTCTTTTATGGCTTTGTCACAGTGTGTCTGGCCGACAGCCATGCCGTTCACGGACGTTGGTTCTGTCTGGGATACCTCCAGCCGGGTAGTCGCAGGACGGGTAAGTAGTGGCCCCTTACTCAGGTAAGTGGTCTGGCTGGAATGTTTCCCTTGGGAGGTCGACTGAGGGTTTTTTCCCTGCTTTCCTCTCTCCCTTATTCCTCTCCCTCCTTCCCTTTTGGGTGACGGCTGTGAGGGTTTTTTTTTTTCTGGGGCTCATGTCACTGGGCCCGTGGTGTAGCAGGGGCTGTGTGTGTCACTGCAGGGGGCTGTGGTGTTCACTTCTGGGCCTTTGCAGTGTGCTGTGAGGTAATTTTTTTGTATGACAGTTGCTGTGTCACTGTCTTTTTAAATCGGCGTCATGGCGGCCATTTTGCCGGAGCCGCGCCTTATATGGCTTCGTGGCCATTTTCTTGTGGTCCTATGCTGTTTTTTCAGCATTCGGCGGCCATTTTGCCTTTTTGCTTGGCCTTGTGTGACGGTTACGGCGGTGGAAAAAGACCGCAAATCTGTCTGAGGGGACACAGACGCAGCGCTGCAGGCTTCTCAGCACTGCAGGCTTCTCAGCACTTCAGGTCCTTCACAGACCGCGCTACACCGGGAGGGTGGTGAGTCCCAGGGGCCCTCATACTCTGTATTTAGCGCCCAGGAGGTGACCAGTCGGGGTTTTTTCCTGCTTTGGCAGTGGGTGTGACACAGCGCTGGCACTATGGAGCCTGAATCAGGTCCCTCATTCCTAACAATGCCTGAGTTAACCCTTACGCCCCTTCCCCATCTGTTGAGGCAATGTCGGCTGTCCTGGAGTTCCTTCTCACCAGGTTTGAAGCAGCTAGTGCCCGGATGGGGGGTAAAAAGCGCCCCCTCCCTGAGCCTGCTTCTGGGGATGTCTCTGACACAGAATCTGACAATGCTATTGCTGCTTCTGGTTCTGTAATGTCAGAGGATGCGGGCTTAACCCACATGGACAGTGAGGACGACTCTGCTGCAGAGTCGGCTGCTGACAAGGAATTTGTTGGAGCTCTTATTTCTGCGGTGCGTGAGACTCTAAATATTGAGGATGTGGCGGAGACGCCAGCAGTGTCGGTCCCTTTTGGGTTCCGCAAACCGCCACGTACCCCCCAAAGTGTTCCCTTGTGTTCCTTATTTGGACAATATGTTATACAAGGAATGGAATACACCGCAAAAGGTTTTTACTGTTCCTAAAAACTTTGCAACCCGTTACCCCCTTGAGGAGGACTTCTTGAAAACGTGGGTCTCTCCTCCGTCAGTGGACCCTCCCGTGTCCAGACTGAGCAAGGCTACTACTTTGCCTGTGGAAGGGGCTCCTGCATTCAAGGACCCTGCTGATAGGAGAGTGGAGGCCGTGGCCCGCTCCCTATTCACGGTAGTGGGTTCGGCGGTGAGGCCGGGACCCTGGTGGCACAGACCCTGACTGAAAGGGCGAAGCTCCTGCTGCAGAAGCTGGAAGACCAAGGCACTTCCGAGTCCTCTAGAGACCTGGCTGAACAATTGGTTCAGGGTCAGAAATTTCTCTGCGAGGTGGCCATGGATACGATTTCTTTGCTTTCCAGGACTTCCGTCTACGCAGTGGTTCTGCGCCGCCTTGTGTGGCTGAAATGCTGGTTGGCTGACCAGTCCTCTAAAAAGGCTTTGGTGGATTTGCCATTTAAGGGCGAATGGCTTTTTGGGGCGTCCCTGGATGACATCATAAAGGATGCCACGGGTGGTAAGAGCACGTTGCTCCCACAGTCTGGGAAGGGTAAGGAACCTCGCCGCATGCAAGGCCCTACCTTTACTACCCCTAAGCGTTTTTTTCATGCGCCCAGCACAGCGGGAAAGGGTCCGCAAGGTGCTAAAGCCCCCGCTGCAGGGCAGAAGCGCACCTGGTTCTGCAAGCCCAACAAGCCTGCGGACAAGCCTGCTTCCGCATGAAGGTCTGCCCCTGCCCGGGTCTCGGGTGGGGGGACGAATTTGCGGATCGGTGGAAGTCTCTTCTATCCGACCATTGGGTTTGCGAGGTGGTTGCATCGGGGTACAAGATAGAGTTTCTCTCTTGTCCCCCAAACAGATTTTTTCCCTCCAACCTCCAGCTTCCTCCGGATCGTCGGCTAGCCCTGTCCGGGGCTGTCCAGGGTCTTCTGGACAGGGGGGTGATTGTGCCGGTTCCCTCGCAGGAACGGTTTCAGGGGTTTTACTCCAATCTGTTCGTGGTCCCCAAGAAGGGAGGGGTTCGCCCTATCCTGGACCTAAAGGCCCTCAACTCCTTTGTCAAGGTGCAAAGATTCAGGATGGAGTCGGTCCGATCGATCGTAGCGGCCCTCCACCAGGGGGACTTCATGGCGTCCTTGGACATCATGGATGCATACCTGCATGTTCCCATTTGCACAAGACACCAAAGGTATCTGCGCTTTGCGATCGGAGAGGACCACTTTCAATTTGTGGCCCTCCCGTTCGGTCTGGCTTCGGCACCGCGGGTTTTCAACAAGGTGCTCGCCCCGATCCTGGCCTTGCTGAGGCAGCGAGGGATCGCTATCGTGGGATATCTGGACGACCTTCTCCTGAGAGCTTCCTCAGGCTCAGAGTTAGAGGAGGACGTGTCTATCACGTGTCAGACTCTCCAAGAGTTTGGCTGGCTTCTGAATCTCAGAAAGTCAGTGTTGGTTCCGTCCCAGTGACTGAAACACCTGGGTCTGGTCTTGGATTCGGTGGAGGCGAGAGTGTTCCTCCCGACAGACAGACTACAGACCCTGCAATCTGCAGTAAGACAGTTGTCGACCCGAAGGTGGTCATCCCTTTGTTTCTGCATGAGAGTTCTGGGCATGATGGTAGCCTCCTTCGAGGCGGTTCCGTATGCCCAATTCCACACCAGGGTACTACAGAAAGAGATTCTGTCACGTTGGGACAAGATCCCATCTTCTCTGGATCACCAGGTTCGGTTGAGCCATCTGGCCAAGTCTTCCCTGGCGTGTTGGCTGACGTCTCCGGTGCTTCGGTCCGGGAAGTCTTTTCTTCCGTGCCACTGGACAGTGGTCACGACGGATGCCAGCCTCTTCGGCTGGGGGGGCGTTTGGGGCACCCAGTCTGCCCAGGGGCGATGGACTCGGGAGGAGTTCCACCTGCCGATCAATATTCTGGAGCTCCGAGCAATCAAGCTGTGCCTTGCCAGGTGGTCCCTGGAGCTGCAGGGCCGTCCTGTCAGGATCTAGTCCGACAATGCCACGGCCGTGGCGTACGTCAATCATCAGGGCGGCACAAGGAGCTCAGCTGCAGCGACGGTGGTCGCACACATACTTCGGTGGGCCGAAAGTTCCTTTCCGGCCCTATCGGCCGTGTACATTCCGGGAGTTCAGAATTGGCAAGCCGACTTCCTAAGTCGCACGACTCTGGATCCAGGAGATGAAGTGGCACCCCCGTACATACGTGGTGTCCCGGATCCTGCTGTTCCTGCAGCGGGGAGTGGACCAGGCTCTTGCCTTGAGCACGATCAAGAGTCAGATTTCTGCTCTGGCTGTTTATTTTCAGAGTCCCTTGGCGGCGCACTCCTTGATTCGCACGTTTGTGCAGGGGGTCCGTCATGTGGCCCCTCCGGTGCACCCTCCACTGCCTTCATGGGACTTGAATTTGGTCCTCTCGGCGCTTCAGCGTGCCCCCTTTGAGGACATTCGGGAGATCCCTTTGCTGACTCTGTCGCAGAAGGTGGTCTTTCTGGTAGCTATTACCTCTATCAGACGGGTGTCTGAATTGGCGGCCTTGTCCTGCAAGGCCCCCTACTTGGTCATCCATCAGGATAAGGCGGTGCTGCGCCCGCAGCCCTCTTTTCTTCCGAAGGTCGTTTCGGCCTTTCACATTAACGAGGACATTGTTCTTCCATCCTTGTGTCCTCAGCCGAAGAACCCGAAGCAGGCCACTTTACATTCTCTGGATGTGGTTCGGGCCCTTCGAGTTTACTTGTCGGCGACGGCTCCGTTCCGAAAGTCGGACTCACTGTTCGTGTCGGTGTCCGGTCCCAGTAAGGGCCTGGCAGTCTCGTCGGCCACCATTTCCAGGTGGATCCGACAGGTTGTGCTTCAGGCCTAGGCCCTGAAGGGGCGGGCGCCTCCTTTTCGGGTCATGGCGCATTCGACCAGGGCGATCAGGGCCTCTTGGGCTTTCCGACATCAAGCCTCTGTGTTACAGGTGTGTAAGGCAGCGACCTGGTCGTCGGTCCACACTTTTTCAAAGTTTTATAAGGTGGATGTGAGTGCATCTTCTGATGCCTCCTTCGGCCACAGGGTGTTACAGGCGGCAGTTTATGGTTGGAGTTTCTCCGTTGAGTAACTCCGGTTTTGTTTGGGGTGTAACCTGATCTGCTGTGTTATTTTTCCCACCCCTCGGCATGAAGGAACGGTTTTAACACCTTAGGTGCTGTAGAATTCTGCCTAAATCTCCTGGTAGGAAGAAGCATAACCCTAATGTCAAAGAAGGCTGTGTCCGTCTATGAACGCAGAGAAATGGATTTTACGGTGAGTACAAAGGGCCAGATCCACAAATATCGGGCGTAACTTAACTTTTCCCATTTAACCAGTTCCCGACCCCCGCATGTACATATACGTCCACAATATGGCACGTACAGGCACATGGGCGTACACGTACGTCCTTGCCTATTAGCAGGTGGGGGGTCCAATCGGGACCCCCCCCCCCGCTACATGCGGAGGTCGGGTCCGCTCGGGGAGCGATCCGGGACGACGGCGTGGCTATTTGTTTATAGCCGCTCCGTTGCGATCGCTCCCCGGAGCTGAAGAACGGGGAGAGCCGTATGTAAACACGGCTTCCCCGTCCTTCACTATGGCGGCGCATCGATCGCGTCATTCCCTTTATAGGGAAGACACGATCGATGACGTCATTCCTACAGCCACACCCCCCTACAGTTGTAAACACATACTAGGTGCACCCTAACGCCTACAGCGCCCCCTGTGGTTAACTCCCAAACTGCAACTGTCATTTTCACAATAAAGAATGCAATTTAAATGCATTTTTTGCCGTGAAAATGACAATGGTCCCAAAAATGTGTCAAAATTGTCCGAAGTGTCCGCCATAATGTCGCAGTCACGAAAAAAATTGCTGATCGCCGCCATTAGTAGTAAAAAAAAAAAAAATAATAAAAATGCAATAAAACTATCCCCTATTTTGTAAACACTATAAATTTTGCGCAAACCAATCGATAAACGCTTATTGCGATTTTTTTTACTAAAAATAGGTAGAAGAATACGTATCGGCCTAAACTGAGGAAAAAAAATGTTTTTATATATGTTTTTGGGGGATATTTATTATAGCAAAAAGTAAAAAATATTGCATTTTTTTCAAAATTGTCGCTCTATTTTTGTTTATAGCGCAAAAACTAAAAACCGCAGATGTGATCAAATACCACCAAAAGAAAGCTCTATTTGTGGGGGGAAAAATGACGCCAATTTTGTTTGGGAGCCACGTCGCACGACCGCGCAATTGTCTGTTAAAGCGACGCAGTCCCGAACTGTAAAAACACCTTGGGTCTTTAGGCTGCATATTGGTCCGGGGCTTAACTGGTTAAGTTACACTGCCGCAAATTGGCCAAGTTAATGCCCGATCCACAAAGCACTTACCTTGAAATTTGCAGCGGTGTAACTTAAATGTGTCCGGCGCAAGGCGTGCCGAATTTAATGGGGCAAGTCCCATTTAAATTAGGCGCGCTCCCGCGCCGGACGTACTGTGCATGCTCCGTCGGGTAACTTACCCGACGTGCATTGCGCTAACAGACGTCGCTCCGACGTCATTTTCTTAGACGGTAACGTAAATGGCGTCCATCGCCATTCACGGACGTCTTACGCAAACGACGTAGAGTTTGAATTTTCGATGCGGGAACGACGGCCATACTTAATAGGGCTTAGTCAAATAGGACTCAGCCCTATTTTTACACGGCGTAACTCAGCGTAAACGACGTAGATTTAGAGCGACGGGCCCGTCGGAGCGTTCGTGGATCGCCGTAAGTGTTCATTTGCATATTCTACGCCGGCCGCAATGGCCTAGCCACCTAGCGGCCGGCCTAGAATTGCATCCTTATGGTCCGACAGTGTAATTCAATTACACATGTCGGATCTTCTGTCTATCTATTGGAAACTGATTCTGTGGATCAGTTCCAAAGATAGAAACAGGGATACGCCGGCGTATCCCTTTTGAGGATATGGCCCAAAAATCCTATTATCTTCATATAGCGCTGACATATACCGTAGCGTTGTACAATTTAACACCTTGTTCATATACATTTATATAGTGCTGACATATTCTGTAGCGTTGTACAATTCAAAACTTTTATTATTGTTATTACTATTATATATTTAAATATCACTGACATATTCTGTAGCGTTGTACAATTACATATTATTGTTATTAATATTACAGATTTCTAAAGCACTGACAGCGTTGTACAATCATACATTATTATTAAGCATTATATATAGCACTGACATATACCGTAGCGTTGTACAATCACTCAATATTACTATTATAATTAAACATTTTATATAGCACTGCGCTTGGCAAACTGTTGGCGCTATATAAATCCTGTATAATAATAATATACTGTAACGTTGTACAATCACCTATTGTTACTATTTATTCTAAATAGCGCTGACCTATACCGTAGCTTTGTATAACACATTATTACTATTCATTTTCTATAGCGGTGACATGTACTGTAGCGTTGTACAAACACTCATTATTATTATTATTATAATTAAACATTTTATATAGCACTGATATATACGGTAGCATAGTATAATCACCTATTGTTACTATTTATTCTAAATAGTGCTGACATATACCGTAGCGTTGTACAATAACACATTATTACTATACATTTCATATCGCACTGACATATACCGCTGTGTTGTACAATCACACATTATTACTATATATTCATATAGCGCTGACATATACCGTAGTGTTGTACAATCACTCATTACTATATCTTCATATAGCGCTGACATATACCGTAGCTTTGTATGATCATATTTTTTTTTTTTTTTACTTGGGGGGGGAAAAAAAACTTTATTGATGTAAAGCACAGTTTACAAGCCATTTAGGTACATTTAGTCATAGACAATCATACATTGTTACTATATACTCTATATGATCTAATATAATTTATCCCATCAGAAGACCCCTCATCATATCAGAGGTCCCCCATCACCAGGGATGGACTGGCCATTGGGACTACAGGGAGTTTCCCGGTGGGCCGATGGCTCAGTGGGCCGGCTTCAGTGACAGTGGACCGCTGCCCCCCCTCTGCTTCTCTGTCTCTCCCTTCCCGTAGCGCTCACCCCCTCTCCCTCCCTGCAGCGCTCACCTAGGGGGAACAGAGAAGCAGGGGGAGGACCAGAGGAGCATGGGGGAGGGGACAGACAGCTGACTCAACAGCTATGGCCTGGGGGTTTCTCACTTCTGCCTAATCTTGTCCCATAAGGGGGGGCACCGAACTGATACTTTGCCCCGGGAGAAATAATGTCTGGCTTCCCCACTGGTACTGCCTATAAGAGTACCAGTACCAGCCGTTCTACTCTAATAAAGCAGAATGGCTAGTGGCTAGTGAAGGTGAAGAGGGGGCTTGGGCAGGGCCGTCTTAATAGCATCATGGGCCCCTGGGCAAGGTAATGCTCTGGGGCCCCTAAAATGATTTCAGTGCAGGTAAACAGACATCAAGTAGGTAGGAGGCCGACTGCCTCCCCTGTGTATCTCTCACTCTCAGTGACATCATGGGGCCCCCAATTTCGGGGCAGCGTGGGCTCAAGGACCAGCTGCTTTGGGGAAAAACAGGGCCCCCCATGAAGCTGGGGCCCCTGGGCAGTGCCCAGGTGTGCCCTCTCATTAAGACAGCCCTGGGCTTGGGTGGCGTGGGGGGGGGGGGTGCGGGAGTTGTCCAGTCGCCATGAGAGAGACCTGTCAAAGTGGGCCAGTCTGGATGAAGTCCAGGGCCGAATTTTTGTCCCAGTCCAGCCCTGCCCATCACATCGGAGACCCCCCAGTTCTCATTAGAGGCCTCCTATCACATCAGAGGACCCCCCATCACATCAGAGGACCCCCCATCACATCAGAGGACCCCATCACATCAGAGGACACCCCATCACATCTGAGGGCCTCCCTTTATATCAGAGGACCCCCCATCACACAAGAGAACCTCCCATTACATCAGAGGACCCAACCCCCCCCCCATTATATCATAGGACCCCATCACATCAGAGGACCCCCCATCACATCAGAGGACCCAACCCCCCCCCATTATATCATAGGACCCCATCACATCAGAGGACCCCCATCACATCAGAGGGCCTCCCATCACATCACATCAGTGGACCCTCCCATCACCTCAGAGGACCCCCCCCACCCATCAGATCAGATATACCCCATCACATCAGAGGACCCCCCCATAGAATCAGATATACCCTCTTTACATCAGAGGACCCTCCCCATCACATCAGAGGACCCTCCCCATCACATCAGAGGACCCTCCCCATCACATCAGAGGACCCTCCCCATCACATCAGAGGACCCTCCCCATCACATCAGAGGTCCTCCCATCATATCAGATATACCCCCATCACATCAGAGGACCATCCCCCATCACATCAGATATACCCCATCACATCAGAGGACCCCCCCATAATATCAGATATACCCCTATCACATCAGAGGACCCTTTATCACATCAGAGGAGCCTCCCCATCACATCAGAGGACCCTCCCCATCACATCAGAGGACCCCCCCCCCATCATATCAGAAGACCTCCCATCACATCAGATATTCCCCCATCACATCAGATATTCCCCCATCACATCAGAGGAATCCTCATCATATCAGAGATACCCCATCACATCAGAGGTCCCCACCATCACATCAGAGCTTCCCCTATCACAGGGGTGCCCAACCTTTTGAGGAGCGAGAGCCACTTTAGCAACTTGGTAACCGGTCGCGGGCCACAATGAGTGTAGCGGGCGGATGGCAGGTCCATGTCCACCCTGCATATGTAGAGCAGACAGGGATGCAGGCTACTCTACCCTAAGGGCCTTCGATCCGCCCAGACAGAAGGGGACAGATCCCCTTCTGTTTTTTTAAGCAGATCGGATTGCAGATAGGCGGGGTGTAAACTAACACAAGTCTGTTTACATCTGCCGCTCTATAGAGGTAAATGGAGGGTCCGATTGGGTACGCCTGAAAAATAGACATGCAGACCCGATCGGACCGATCGTGTGAAAGAGGCCTAAGGCTGCTTTCGCTCTGGTGCACAGTGGTTTACCTCAACTGACCTCGATCTTCACTTCTTTCTCAGGATTCCTGCAGCTGGTTGCTGCTGTCCCCCAGGCGGTTATGGCTGGTGGCTGCTGCTGGCTGTCCCCCAGGGCTGGCACTGGTACTGCTCGCTGATACTGCTGTTGAGTACTGATGGCTGGTACTGCTGGTGGGTACTGCTTTTGGGTACTGCTGGCTGGTACTGGTGCTGCTGGTTGGTACTGGTACTGCTGGTGGGTATTGGTACTGCTGGTGGGTACTGGTACTGCTGGCGGGTACTTTGGGCTGGTACTGGTACTGCTGGCAGGTACCACTGGCTGGTACTGCTGGTGGCTACTAGAACTGCTGGCAGGTACTGTTGACTGGTACTGCTGGTGGGTACTGGTACTGCTGGTGGGTACTTTTGGCTGATACTGCTGGCTGGTACTGCTAGTGGCTACTTGTACTGCTGACTGGTACTGGTACTGCTGGCTTGTACTGATGCCGATACTGGTGACTGGTACTGGTACTGATACTGGTACTGGCAAAGCTGCTGGCTGCTGTCCCAGATCGCGGGTTTCTGTGCATTAATTTGACAGAAGCATGCGCCTGCAGTAGAGAGCCGATGCTTCCTGTCACAGGCGGAGTACATTTGGTATCAAGGTGAAGGAGCCTGCACTATACAGGAAGCATCGGCTCTGCTTCCTGTAGCGGCGGCTCCGCTCTTCACACTGATGCTCGGAGATGGCGAGTCTGGAACACAGGATCTGGGCTCGCCGACCCGCCATCTGAGAGCAAGACACGGCAGCCACATCACATCAAAATGACTCCCTATCACATTAGAGATCCCCCTTTCACATCAGAGGTCCCCCCATTATCAGAGAACCCCCCATCATATCAAAGGACCCCCTATCACATCAGAAATCCCCCATCACATTAGAGGACCCCCCATCACATCAGAAATCCCCCATCACATCAGAGGACCCCCCATCACATCAGAGGACCCCCTATCACATCAGAGGACCCCCATCACATCAGAGGACCCCATCACATAAGAGGACCCCCCATCACATAAGAGGACCCCCCATCACATCAGAGGACCCCCATCACATCAGAGGTCCCCCATCACATTAGAGGACCCCCCCATCACATTAGAGGACCCCCCATAACATCAGAGGACCCTCCATCACATCAGAGGACCCCCATCACATCAGAGGACCCCCCATCACATCAGAGGACCCCCTATCACATCAGAGGACCCCCATCACATCAAAGGTCCCCCATCACATCAGAGGACCCCCCATCACATCAGAGGACCCCCCATCACATCAGAGGACCCCATCACATAAGAGGACCCCCCATCACATAAGAGGACCCCCCATCACATTAGAGGTCCCTCCCACCTCACCCTGTATGATGAATAATCAGAATCAGCAATGGAACCTTCAGTCTATGTAGGGAATGAGAACTCCATACACACGGTTGGACTTCAAAGGAACTTTTCCATGGATTTTTGTTTGAAGGGCGTTGGCCGTGAACTTGGTTTGCGTACACACGACAGGACTTTTTCATCGAATTTTCCCAAAATCACATGGTTTTTCTTCTCTTTACCGCCACCCTTTGGTCAGCTGCTATTGTTGGTTGATTTTTGGTTCTGAGAATGCGTACTTGTACTTCGGACTAAAGTCCGATAGATTTCTGTACACACTATAGGACTTTGCACAGTAGGACTTTTTGTTGCCGAAAAGTTTGTCTGTTTGCAGAGCGAACTTTTGTCTGATGAAAACCGAAAAAGTTTGTCACAGAGCGTACACACGGTCGGATTTTTTTGAAAACGTGCTCATTTTGAAGTTTGTTTTACGGTGCAAAGTCCTATCGTGTGTACATAAATCCATCGCACTTTTGTCCGAAGTACAAACACGCATGCCCAGAACCAATGTTAAAATTAAAAAAAAATAGCAGAAGTTGACCAAAGGGGAGCGGAAAAGAGCAGAAAAACCACATGATGTTGGGAAAGTTTGCAGAATAGTCCTGCCGTGTGTATGCTATGGGTGTGCCCGGCCAACTCCCTTCGGACAAAAATCCACGGAAAAGCTTGTTTGAAGTCCGATCGTGTGTATGAGGCTTTATACTGACCGAGGATTGTAATATTCCGCTTCTGTCATTCTATATATTAGTTTGTGTGGCGGTATATTGGTGGTTCAGGGATTTTGCACTTTGCTGTCATATTTCCCTTTTCTTATCACACGCTGCGGTGCTGGGGGGAACCCAAATGACACTCTGGGGGGACCAAATTACACCCCGGGGGAATTTAAATAGCAACCATAGGGGAACCCAAATGGAAGCCTGGGGGAAACCAGTGAGATCCCAAATGGCAACCCAGGGGTGAACCCAAATGGCAGCCCAGTGAGATCCCAAATGACAACCCAGGGGTGATCCCAAATGGCAGCCCAGTGAGATCCCAAATGACAACCCAGGGGTGATCCCAAATGGCAGCCCAGTGAGATCCCAAATGACAACCCAGGGGTGATCCCAAATGGCAGCCCAGTGAGATCCCAAATGGCAACCCAGGGGTGAACCCAAATGGCAGCCCAGTGAGATCCCAAATGACAACCCAGGGGTGATCCCAAATGGCAGCCCAGTGAGATCCCAAATGGCAACCCAGGGGTGATCCCAAATGGCAGCCCAGTGAGATCCCAAATGACAACCCAGGGGTGATCCCAAATGGCAGCCCAGTGAGATCCCAAATGACAACCCAGGGGTGATCCCAAATGGCAGCCCAGTGAGATCCCAAATGACAACCCAGGGGTGATCCCAAATGGCAGCCCAGTGAGATCCCAAATGACAACCCAGGGGTGATCCCAAATGACAACCCAGGGGTGATCCCAAATGGCAGCCCAGTGAGATCCCAAATAGCAACCCAGGGGTGAACCCAAATGGCAGCCCAGTGAGATCCCAAATGGCAACCCAGGGGTGATCCCAAATGGCAGCCCAGTGGGATTTCAAATGGCAGACTGGTGGTGAACCCAAATGACACCCCGGCAATCCCAAACAGGAACAGGGCAACCCCAAATGCCCTCCTTTGGGGGAACCAAAATAGCAGCCCGGGTGGAACCCAAAGCGAAACCTAAATTGCAGCCTGGGGGATTCCCAAATGGCACTCCAGGGGTGAAGCCAATAGCACCTCAGCGGGGGAAATCTAAATGGCAGCCTGGGGGGATCCCAAATGGCACTCCAGGGGTAAAGCCAATAGCACCTCAGCGGGGGAAATCTAAATGGCAGCCTGGGGGGATCCCAAATGGCACTCCAGGGGTAAAGCCAATAGCACCTCAGCGGGGGAAATCTAAATGGCAGCCCGGGGGAATCCCAAATGGCAGACTGGGGTAACCCAAATGGCACCCCGGCAAACCCAAGTGGCACCCCAGGGGTGAACCCAAACTGGCACCCGGACAAACCCAAATGCACCCTAGGTGGAACCAAAATGGCAGCCCTGGTGGAACCCAAATAAGTCCCCGGGGAGGGGGGGGAGTTATAAGACATCTTGTTTGAGAGACTCCGGCTGAGACTATTGGATAACTCATTGTGATTTAAACCCCAGCTCCACCCAGAAGTAGATGTGAGGAGGGCATTTAGTAGATTACATCTGTACTGGAGACTTCAACGTGCTTTACCCCGTGACACCGGGACAAGAATACAAGGGGGACACAAAGTATGGGGGTCCTCCCTTCAGTCTTGTTTTATACTTGTTTATCATCTTTATCTTCATTAGATATACTTACCAGGGCTGTTGTGGCCCCATGAGATATACCCACGAGTGACTCGGTGTTCACGGTGCATGCAAAGGGGAGGACGTCTATTGATGTCCTACCAGATTATCAGGTCCGCGCTGTAGCCATCCATCAGCTATAGCGCGGGCCTCTAGTGGTTAAGGGGGTAATTTCCCTTCAACGTGTATATAGAAGGAACCTTTCATCTCCATAAAATACAGAAGATCTGTATCTTCAGATTTCTCCATTGGCTCAGCATGAGCAAGGCGAGTATATCGCCCCCTAGATCACAGACTGTTAGCACTCCCCGAGTCTCTTCCACTAGAATCAATATATATATATATATATATATATATATATATATATATATATATATATATATATATATATATATACAGTAAGTGAGTACACCCCCTCAGTCACATTTGTGTAAATATTTTCTTGTATCTTTTCATGTGACAAAACTGAAGAAATGACACTTTGTATCTGCAATGTTGTGTAGTGAGTGTACAGCTTGTATAACAGTGTAAATTTGTTGTCCCCTCAAAATAACTCAACACACAGCCATTAATGTCTAAACCGCTGGCAACAAAAGTGAGGACACCCCTAAGTGAAAATGTCCAAATTGGACCCAAAGTGTCAATATTTTGTGTGGCCGCCATTATTTTCCAGCACTGCCTTAACCCTCTTGGGCATGGAGGTCACCAGAGCTTCACAGGTTGCCACTGGAGTCCTCTTCCCCTCCTCCATGATGACATCATGGAGCTGGTGGATGTTGGAGACCTTGCGCTCCTCCCCCTTCCGTTTGCTCTGCAGAGAAACCAATCAGCTTCCAGGTTTTTTTATCAAAGCTTAACTGCTTGCCGGCGGCAGGTCGGCTCTGCTGGGCGAGAGCACGTAATATAACGTCGACTCGCCCAGCAGCCAATAGGGGCGCGCGCGTGCCCGGCGGGCGCGATCGCCGCCGGGCACTCGCGATCGCTCGTTACAGAGCGAGGACCGGGAGCTGTGTGTGTAAACACACAGCTCCCGGTCCTGTC
This sequence comes from Rana temporaria, assembly GCF_905171775.1. Taxonomy (NCBI): domain Eukaryota; kingdom Metazoa; phylum Chordata; class Amphibia; order Anura; family Ranidae; genus Rana; species Rana temporaria. Next base: position 485,077,090 of record NC_053491.1, on the reverse strand, counting down.
AGGGGGAGAAATGCCTGACTGTCTGTTCATACAATGTATGAACAGCGATCAGTTCTTTCCCCTAGTTAGTCCCACCCCCCTACAGTTAGAACACACCCAGTGAACATACTTAACCCCTTCCCCGCCCCTAAGGCCTCGTACACACCAGCGGACAGTCCGGTGAAAACGGTCCGCTGGACCGTTTTCATCGGACATGTCCGCTCGGAGATTTCGGTCCGATGGCTTGTACACACTATCAAACCTGAAATCCCCTGTGGACAGACAGCGCGGTGACGTGGACGCCGCCACGTCACCAAACCAGGAAGTAAAATACTTCCACGCATGCGTCGAATCCATTCGACGCATGCGGGAGATATCTGTCCGCTGGTTAGGTGTACTAACCAGCGGACATGTCCGCCGGACAGCTTTCCAGCGGACATGTTTCTTAGCATGCTAAGAAACATTTGTCCGCTGGAAATCTGTCTGCTAGCCTGTACACACGATCGGATCGGTCCGCTGACACTGATCCGCGGACCAGTGTCAGCGGACAGATACGGTCGTGTGTACTAGGCCTTAGTGTTAACCCCTTCCCTGCCAGTGGCATTTTTATAGTAATCCAATGCATTTTTATAGCACTGATCGCTATAAAAATGCCAATGGTCCCAAAAATGTGTCAAAAGTGTCCGAAGTGTCCGCCATAATGTCGCAGTACCGAAAAAAAAAATCGCTGACCCCTATTTTGTAAACGCTATAACTTTTGCGCAAACCAATCAATAAACGTTTATTGTGTTTTTTTTATTTTTTATGAAAAATAGGTAGAAGAATACGTATCGGCCTAAACTGAGGAAAATTTTTTTTTTTTTTATATATTTTTGGGGGATTTTTATTATAGCAAAAAGTTAAAAATATTCATTTTTTTCAAAATTGTTGCTCTATTTTTGTTTATAGCGCAAAAACTAAAAACCGCAGAGGTGATCAAATACCACCAAAAGAAAGCTCTATTTGTGGGGAAAAAAGGGCGCCAATTTTGTTTGGGAGCCACGTCGCACGACCGCGCAATTGTCTGTTAAAGCGAAGCAGTGCCGAATCGCAAAAAGTGCTCTGGTCTTTGACCAGCAATATGGTCCGGGGGTTAAAGGAGCACTAAAGGAAAAACATTTTTTTGCTGAAATGACTGTTTACAGGGTATAGAGACATAAAAGTTAACTGATTCCTTTTAAAAAATGATTAAAAATAGATTGAAATTAAATCATATAATGTGCCTGTAGTTTCACTTTCGTTTTTAAACTGGTTTCATGTTTATGTGACGTAAAGAGACCCACAGAACAAAAACAAACAAATCCAGGGCAGTGTTTTGTTTTTAAAATGAATCTGATTGGTTCTGAGGAGTTTTAGACACACAGCTTGGACCACAGTGAAAAGCTGCCATGAGATTTTTCATAAGGAGCCAGACAAGCAGGAAGTGTGGAAATCACAGCAGAATTACAGCAACTTCAAAGCAAAAACGAACAATGAGGACATGAAACCAGTACTGCAGTAAGGTAAAGGAAGCTATTTAGCTAAAAAAAATAATTCCTTTAGTGATCCTTTAAGTGGTTAATCAAAGGTGCTGAAGCTAGAAGCTGATTGGCTGTCACCAGATTTTGCACAATCCAGTTTTAGTAAATCTCCTCCAAATTGTGATCAATATTTCGGTAATTTCCGGTACTATTTGTATCCACTGAATATATTACCGGATTGTAGAGTTTGCTCGGCCTGAGGAAGGATTGGTTGCGATCGGAAACTGTCGCCAATTTTGTAACAATAGCGCGATTGGAAGTTCAGGTCCAATAATAACTTGTAGTAAATCTCCTCTAATGGACCACAAATGACTGTGATTGGGTAGTGGGTTAGGTTTGGGGTTTAGGGGATGGGGGGGGGGTCAGGGTTACAGGGTAGCAGTTAGGGCTGGGGGGGTAAGAGTTAGGCCCCATACACACGAGAGGATTTATCCGCAGATACGGTCCAGCGGACCGTATCCGCGGATAAATCCTCTCGAGGATTTCAGAAGATTTCTATGCGATGGCGTGTACACACCATCGCATTGAAATCCGCGCTGAAATCCTCTGGCGATGACGTGTCGCGCCGTCGCCGCTATTATGACGCGGCGACGGCGCGATGCTGTCATATAAGGAATTCCACGCATGCGTCAAATCATTACGACGCGTGCGGGGAATCCCTTTGGACGGATGGATCCGGTAAGTCTGTACAGACGAGCGGATCCATCCGTTGGAATGGATTCCAGCAGATGGATTTGTTGAGCATGTCAGCAAATATCCGATCTGCTGGAATCCATCCCAGAGGAGATTTCTCCGCGGAAACAGATCCGCTGGCGTGTACACACCATAGGATCTATCCGCAGAAACCCATTTGCTGGGATTTATCTGCGGATGGATTCTATCGTGTGTATGGGGCCTTAGGATTAGTGGGGTCATTGTAATCAAAAACTTTTTTATCCACTTGTAGTTCTGTGTGGTAAGTATTGTGATTCCCCCCTCCCCCGCAGTGAAAGCTGCACATACACCAGGAGGTTTCCGATTAATATCGGAGGGATTGGAGTCAGTTTGTAAAATAATCAGGAAAAGAGAGGAGTAGACGTAAGAGGAAACATTTATTGGAACAGATCTGGTTGGCGATGGTGGAACTTTCTTCCTCTTCCTGGCTCCTGTATTGTCTTCCATTGGTCGTTGGGAAATGAGAAGCTGCAGAACAGCCGGGGTTGCTGTCAGCAATCACAGGGCCCCGTACAACCTACCTGACAGGGGGCCGCCCCCAGAATGTGTAAGTCCCCCCCGAACACAGACAGTGTGTATTTGGGGTCGCTCACCTGCACACCAGTCAGATTAGAGCCTGCAGCCGTATTTGGACAGCCGCTGCGTCTCCATAGAGTAATCCTACATTCACATTAACGCATGTCAGGGACGCATGCAAAAATTGCTCCCTTTCCCGACACTCATAGAAACGCGCTGCTGTTTAGTACGCAACGCGGCGCTGTCATTCGTTTTTAATAGTACCCCTACACAACAAGGACTGTTTTTTGTGTTTCTGAGTCTTGGGGCTGCCCATTGACATGAATAGGCTGCCCTACGCGTGGAAACGCGCTCACTCACGGTCACACTTGTAGCTGTGAACCAAGTCTGACAGGCGGCTCCAGTTGCATGAAAAAAAAATACTCATTTACACACCCAGAGTACCTGTGAGAATGAGCCCTTCGTTATGTCGTTTTTTTTTTTAACAATTTCTATTTTCAATTTTTTTTATATTCCATTACATTGCAACACATGTTTAAGCCGGCCAACTGCGTCAAAGTAATCCCTCTCTGGCCAGTCCCTACTCTACTCTACAAAATGCAAATGCTTCAATGTATATAGTGCCCCCTATGGAACGTCCAGTGTGTATAGTGCCCCCTATGGAATATCCAGTGTATATAGTGCCCCCTATGGAACATCCAGTGTGTATAGTGCCCCCTGTGGAATATCCAGGAGGAAGCCCACGCAGACACAGGGAGAACATGCAGACTCCAGGCAGGTAGTGTCGTGGTTGGGAATCAAACCAGCGACCCTTTTTACTGCTAGGCGAAAGTGCTACTCACTACACCACTGTGCTGCCCATACTATATACACTGGATATAGCGCCCCTATGGAATATCCAGTGTATATAGTACCAATAACTTATACACATACAGTGCATATATATGTAACCCATCAGATGCTAGAGGGGTGTGATCACTTGCTAACACTATAACAATTCTGGTTGAACCTTCTGCTGCACACTGCTATGCTTTCTTGCAAACTTTTTGCAAAAAAACAGGGATTTTTAGTTCACATATATTGCAATGCAAGTATAACCACTTCCCGTATAACAAAACCACGTGCGCAACCTGGAGCCAGATCCAATGCTCTGCGTTCCAAGCCCACCCTATTTTGAAGCCTATTAATAGCTTTTATCCCTAGCCCTTGACCTAATCCCTAGCCTTTAACCCCAACCCTAGTCTAACCCTAGCCCTCAACCCTAACATATAATCCCAACCCTAGCCCTTAACTTTACCCCTAGCCTTTAACCCCAACCCTAGTTTAACCCTAGCTCTCATCCCTAACATATAACCCCAACCCTAGCCCTTAACTTTACCCCTAGCCTTTAACCCCAACCCTAGTCTAGCCCTCAACCCTAACATATAACCCTAACCCTAGTCCTTAACTTTACCCCTAGCCTTTAACCCCAACCCTAGTCTAACCCTAGCCCTCAACCCTAACATATAACCCTAATACTAGTCCTTAATGCTAATCCTAAATCTTAACCCTAAAATTTAGCCCTAGCCCTCAACCATAACCCCAGGTCTTAACCTATGCCGAAGCCGGGGAAGAATCTGTAGGAATCTGTAAAGGAGCAGAGAGGAGTCTGCACACCATGCATCCCTCCCTCCTTTGCATACTCCTCTCTGCTCCCATACAGACTCCCATTGCTTCCCTGCAGACCTAACCCTGCTTAATTGTAGACTTAGTCCCCTCTTCCTGGAAGACTCCTCTCCAGTTCCTGTAGACTCCCCAGCTCTCTGACACTCTTCCGTGCTTCGGTGTAGGCTCCGCCCTGGCTCCCTCACAGTCTTAGCCTGGCTCCCTCATAGACTTCTAGGCTGAGTCTGCAAGTGAGCCGGTACAAAATCTATGAGGGAGCCAGGCTAGGACTGTCGGGAAAAGGGGACTAAGTCTACGAGGGAGCGGGGGAGGAGATTGCAGGAGAGCTTTAGGAGTCTGTCCCCCAACAGACTCCTCTCTTCTGCTCTGCACAATCCTCCCTGCTCCATCGTAGACTTAGTCCTGACTTCTTCACCATCTCAGTCTGATTTCCTTGTAGACTCTGTCCCGGCTCCCTTGTAGACGCTGTCTTGGCTCCCTTGTAGTCTCTGTCTCGGCTCCCGGAGCCAGACTGGGACTGTTTGGAAGAGGGGACTAAGTCTATTAGGGAACAGGCGAGGAGACTGCAGGAGAGCTTTAGGAGTCTGTCCCCCAACAGACTCCTCTCTGCTCCTCTGTACGATCCTCCCTGCTCCATTGTAGACTTAGTCCTGACTTCCTCACAGTCTCAGTCTGACTCCCTTGGAGACTATGTCACGGCTCCCTTGTGGTGGTAGATGGTCGAGAGGGAACACCAGGTGTGAAATTCCTTGCAGTATTTTATGTCGTTTTCCATAAGCTTCATCCTGGCGTGTTGCGGCTTCAGTTCAGCTTCTGTATGGCTCTCCATTGATCACTCTCAAATGAAAAGCCATCGAATAGCATCTGCATCTCGTCTGTAATGTCCTCATCGTCTAGGAGGTCATCCAGTGGTATCTTCTGCCTTCTAATGTGTCTGAGGCCCTGAAATAGAAAAAAAGAGAACAATGGGATCCATGAATGATTACAAGAAACCCCTCTATGTAGGGATGCACTGATATATCGGACGCAGGAAATTATCGGCTGAGAAATACTTACCTTTCGACGTACAAAGAATGGGGGGCGCGTCTCTTTCGCCTCCACCTCCTCCCAGTTTATTCCTCGGAAAAACGGGTGATTTCTGATGTTCCTGATGGTCTCTTTGAGCAACTTTTCGCTATTGCCCTGGAGCTACGGGGGAAAGAAAACAGAAAAACATAAGATGACAGTAATGGCTCACGAAGCATTCCGACTCTCTGGCGGAGCCTATATGTCTACTCTCCTTGTCCCGCTGGGACTGTGTCACTACTTACCTTTTTCAGCAGGTCCATGAAGTCGGGGTCGGCGTCCTCCAGGTACGGTGGCCTTAGACAGTTCATGGTGTTGTCTAGTGCACTTAAGGTTGACCCTGCACCCAAGGCCAGATCACGTAACGTTTCCCCCAACCAGTAATAATCAATGGTTGGGTCAAACGGCATCTGTGGGGAAATCGGAGAGAGAAGGATAAGGATGAAAGGTCAGGCTACAAATCAAGAAACATCAACATTACAACAGGTATTCAGTTTCAACGTATAAATGTTAATCCCCAGGGGTGGGTGGTAGCTGGATGTGACCCCCAGGAGTGGACAGGAACCCCAGGGCCAGATGATGATTAGACAGGACCCCCAAGACTGAACAGGTCCTACAGGGCCAGATGGTAGCCAGAGTCCCCCAGGACTGGACAGGAAGCTCAGAGCCATATGGTAGCTGGATGGGACCTCCAAGACCAGATGATGGTTATACGGGGGCCCCCAGGACTGGACAGGACCCTCAGGGTCAGATGGTAGCTGGAAAGAGCCTTCAGGTGCAGATGTTAGCTGGACCGGACCCCCAGAACCAGATAGTGGCTGGGTGAGGCCCCCAGGACTGGACGCGATACCCAGAGCCAGATAGGTAACTGGACGGGACCTCCAAGCTCTTTAATCCAGTCCTAATCTGATAATTGCTCTGTATATACAGGTTCTGGTTAACCAGGCCTAGTATGGTTGATAATTGCCCTGTGTATGGGCGGATTTGACTTACCTCACTTTCAGGCGTGTAGACACTTGCAATTCCGAAGTCGGCGATTTTGATGTGACCGGTGGCATCTATGAGGATGTTGTCAAGCTTCAGGTCTCTGTGGAGAAAAAAAAAGAGTGTCAGTTCTGCAGTTCAGACAATGATCCCTCCCATATATCCTGGGAGTTACAGATCCATAGAGGGGTGATCACAAAGCTCCCTTTCCTAGCGCCACCTAACGTTTCCTATGATCCGGTCCACGTTCCTCCATCCTCTCCTTATGTGTGTGTCCATTGGATGAGGGATGAGGAACGGGTCACCATTGGGTGTTCAGGCAGCGGGAGGGGGGAAGGGGGAAATTTTAAAGTAAATAATAGTACTTACCTGTGTATGATATCTCTGGAGTGGATAAACTCCAGACCACACACGAGCTCCGCTGCGGCCAGTCTGAGGGTGGTGATGTCACATCTTCCTGCCTTGTCCACTAGATCTCCTCCGCTTAGATATTCCATGACATAGAAGAGTTGGCTCTGGGGGGGAAAACAGACAGGTCAATCAATGCATTTCACTTATAAGGTCCAAATCAGTCACATGTTATATATATCTACCCAAATATACTACATGATGTCTACCTTTACCTACCTGCAGTCCATCCATCCATATCTACCTACACTATATCCATCCATCTATATACCTACACTATATCCATCCATCCATATCTACCTACACTATATCCATCTATCTGTATCTACCTACACTATATCCATCCATCCATATCTACCTACACTATATCCATCCATCTATATCTACCTACACTATATCCATCCATCTATATCTACCTACACTATATCTATCCATCTATATCTACCTACACTATATCCATCCATCTATATCTACCTACACTATATCCATCCATCTATATCTACCTACACTATATCCATCTATCTATATCTACCTACACTATATCCATCCATGTATATCTACCTACACTATATCCATCCATCCATATCTACCTACACTATATCTATCTATATCTATATTTATGTCCATTTATCTATATCTACCCAGCTATCTATATCTACCTATATCCTTCTATATATATATCCATCCATCTGTATCTACCTATATGCTTCTGTATCCATACATCCATATCTACCTATATCCTTCTATATATACTATATTGCACTATTTTATATACATGCCGTTCATTCTATACTTCTTTCTGTTCCAAAAAATAGACTTACCTCCGTCTGGAATGTGGCGTAGGCGTGGGTACAGTAATGGCTGCCCCCCACCTTCTCCAGGGCACGACGCTCGCACAGGGCAAAGTCATCTCCGTATGAAGCTGCTTGATTCTTCTGAGTGATCTTCACGGCCACCAGCATGCCGCTGTCAATGTGAGTCGCCAGCACCACCTGTAGGAGAGAGAGAGAGAGACGGTTAGTACATTTTTTTTTCCATGCTCTCTAACTGCTAGGCCTGGTTCACATCCCCTTTGCTGTTTGAAATGCATTTCTCATTCGGATAGCACTTCAGACAGCAATATCGGGGAACCACGCATGTTGTGCATGGTTGTGTGGAGGGCGGTTGCAGCACAGCATCATTTATTCAAATGGGTCAAGATGGGCCACAGAGCATGACAAGGGTGTATCATTCCTGCTGCTGCAGCGGTAAAGGAAAGCAACAGGGGGAGCGGTTGAGGGGTGGCGTTTTAAAAGAGGAGTGTGTGCAGCTGTCAGTGTGGAAAGATGTGTCAGCTGCTACAGAAAGCTGATCGCTGCTTGTAGGACCCCGGGTGGCAGATGTCCCGGGTGCCTACGCTAGCGCACCCCTGTCTGGCCAGTTACTGGAGCTCAGTGCCGGAACTTGTTATGGCACTGGGCTTCGGGATTCAGCTGTACTCCCCTGTCAGCGGATCTGCATGCAGGAGATGGGAGGAGGGTGCGGGTGTGTTTTTTTCTCTTCCGTTCATGGACGGACACAGCAGCCTTTGACCTTAGGGTTATATCTGCTTCCTTCCAGGAGAGTTAGGCAGAAACAAAGCACTTTAAGTGTTAACAACACTTTCCTCAGTGCAGCTCCTCCCAGTGGGCGTGGTTCCCGGGTATAACCCACACCCTGCTCTAGCAGCTCCAGTTTGGGCCGAAAGGTCCGTTCCGGCTCTATCGACCGTGTACATTCCGGGTGTTCAGAATTGGCAAGCCGACTACTTAAGTCGCCAATCAGTGGACCCAGGAGAATGGTCACTTCACCCGGAAGTGTTTCGGGGTCTGTGCCAAAAGTGGGGCACTCCAGACGTGGACCTTCTAGCGTCCCGTCTCAACTGGAAGGTGCCACGGTTCGTGGCCAGGTCAAAGGACCCGTGGGCGGACGCGTCAGAGGCGTTGGTGGCTCCTTGGGGTCACTATCGACTGATTTACGCCTTCCCTCCAATGAAGCTTCTTCCTCGCCTGCTGCGCAGAGTGGAAGCCGAAGGGATTCCAACAATCCTGATCGCCCCAGACTGGCCGCGCCGCTCCTGGTACGCGGACCTGGTGCGTCTGGTGGCAGATGCCCCCTGGCGTCTACCTCTGAGAACAGATCTTCTGTCGCAGGGTCCGATCTTCCACCCTGCTTTACAGTCGCTGGCTTTAACGGCGTGGCTGTTAAGAGCCAGGTACTGATGGACCGAGGCCTGTTAGGCTCGGTTGTCTCTACCATGCTGCGTGCACAGAAGTCTACCTTACGTAGGATTTACCATCGTACGTGGAAAGCCTACATCTCTATGTGTGCGGAGATGAAGTGGCACCCTTGTTCATACGTGGTGTCTAGGATTCTGCTGTTTTTTACAGCGGGGAGTGGATCAGGCTCTTGCCTTGAGTACGGTTAAGAGTCAGATTTTGGCTCTGGCCATTTACTTTCAGCGACCCTTGGCGGCGCACTCCTTGGTGCGTACGTTTGTACGGGGGTCCGACATGTGGCTCCTCCGGTGCGCCATCCACTACCCCCATGGGACTTGAATTTAGTCCTTTCGGTGCTTCAGGATGCTCCCTTTGGGGACATCCGAAAGATCCCTTTGTTGACTCTGTCACAAAATATGTTTCTCTTATCGTCCATGGACGGACACAGCTCCTTAAATCTTGACAAGTGGGTTATTTTCCCTGTTTACAGGAGAGGACTAGGCAGAAACATGTTAAATAGTTAAATACATGTTACATTAACAGAGTTGAACAGCCCCGCCCAGGGGGCGGTCCCTCCAGACATAACCCTCCTCACTGCAGCTTGCAGCCCCAGTTTCGTTCTGCCTAGCAAAGGAGAAGGACGTATGGCTCCCTTTGGGCCCAGCGCCCTGAGGAGAAATTTTATTTTATTTTACTTTACTTTTTCTTGAAGAATCTTCTTTCAACTGTTGGCTGAGAGACAGGCTGGATATTATAGATCCTTGTAGTCTACTCAGTCCGACCAGCAAGCGTGGGCACACCTTTGCAAAGAGGCTTGGTCTGCCACGCCATACCCCATGACTCCTGGGGTGGCCGGTGAGCTTTGCTCCGAGGTCCACATATGACTGGGCTGTGGTGTTGTCTCACTCACAGTGGACCGGGCCGACAGCTACCTCCATTTCGGTTGCAGTTCTGTCAGGAATGCGTCAGCGAGTCCTCGCTTGGACGGGTAAGTACAGTCCCTCCTGCTTCGGTGGGTTGGTACAGCTGGGCATTCCTGGGGTTCGGGGGTCCCTTCCCCTTACTTCCCTGCTCCTTTCCCTTGCTGCATTGCTAACATTGCCGCTGTCAGGGGGGAGGGGGCCTTCCTGAGGGGACTGTGTTATCTGGCCTGTGCTTTTTCTTTTTTGTATTGGGCTTTCCTGTGAGGTAAAAAGCCCTGTGATGAGCACAGATGTTTATGATTATACTTCAGCAGACGCTGACTGATTGGTAACACCTGTAATGGTTTTGCTTTTTATGCTGTATCTGTGTCTTATCCTTACATAAAACAGCCCTATGAGGCTTTTCCTGTTTAAACACAGGTCCCTGCAGAAGTTACCTCACGGTTCTTTTCCTCTCACAGACAGCACTGGGCAGTCTCCTCCTGAGGGAGTCCCCTGGTTACCCCTGGTCAGCGCAGCAAGTGGGTGAGAGGCCCTGAATAGGGCTCTAGGAGCTTTTGTCTATTTGTATGGACAGGTGTGCATATTATAATACACACTATATGTAAATATTGGAGTCAGTATCTGGGTCCTTCCCCACATGCTGGTGGTGGCAGCAGGTGTTAGCACCTGGGATTCCCACAGAGTTTTTATTGTTAGTCCTGGACACAGTTTGTGCCAGGGTGGGGGTGGACTGCGGGCGGGCGGTAAAAGAGTGCCCCCTTCCCCCGTTATCCCCTGGGGAATGCTCTGTTATGGAGCCATGGACTAGGTACCTAGTTAAAAAAAAAAAGGCAGAATAAGGCATTTATGGGTGCGCTTTTTACTGCTGCAAGGGACTCTCCTAAGCTGCATAGTGCAGCTGGGTTTCCGCCGAGGGCTCGGTCTTTTTTGGATCACACAAATCAGACCGCTGTGTAGGTTTTTTCCTTCTGTGCCCTTCTTTGATAATTTCTGAGATGCGGAATGAGAAAAGCCACTGAGGGCTTTTGTAGTCCCTCACCGCCTGGCGGGAACCCCCGCTTGTATGGATCTGACTGATAGAAGATCCGAAGTACTGACCCGTTCCATGTTTACCATGCTGGGGTCTGGCTTGCGGCCTATTGTGGCCACTACACTGGGGTCTCAGTGGTCGCTGGCGCTATTTTTTGGGAGATTTTTCAATTACATTGAAAACTCCCATTGGCGCCCATTTTGTCGTAGCCAGGCTATGGCGCAGCTTACATTGTGCTGGCCTTTTTCCTGTGGCCGCGTTCTGAACGCTCGGCGGCCATCTTGGAGTAGTCCTGACCCCTAGTGCTGTATACAACTCAGAGTGAGCATTTTGCACCAGACAGTGGAGGAGCACCGACTCTCTCCTGAGGTTATTAGCCTAGCGGACCAGCTGGTCCAGGGCCTCATATAGGTCTGTGATGCTTCATTGAATGCTGCGCCCTTGTTATCCAGGGCGTCTGTTTCAGAATGGTTTTATGCACACGGTGGTGTAGTGCTTAACTCCATTACTTGGCAGCAAAAGAGTCATTGGTTCGAATCTGCACACTGACGCCAATCTGCCTGGAGCTTGCATTGTCGCTCCCTGTGTCTGTGTGGGTTTCCTCCGGGTACTCCGGTTTCCTCCAAAGACATGTGTGCATACACCTACATAATATACATACACACTATGTGTGTGTATTATTTAGGGGCAACCCTCCCAGGCCGTCAAAGGCCCAGCTGGGGGACTAATCTGTCCCTGGGTGCATAAGCCGATCACGCCGGCACCCAAATCCTGCCAATGTATATAGCCTCCCCTCCCTGTCTCTAGGTGGGAGGGGCGGCTTGCAGGTTCACAATTCAGTGAAACCTCCCTGCTCTCCGACTAGTGGGTCTGCGAGGTGGTCTCTTCGGAGTACTAGATAGGGTTTCCTCCTATCCACAGAACAAAGTTCTGTCCTTGTGTCTTCCCCTCCCGGCACGTCGGTCTGCCTTGGGCAGTGTGGGATTTGCTAAGCTGCAAGGTAATTTTACCTTTCCTGCAGGACGAGAGTTTTGGGGTTTTCTATGGGCCTCAGGCCCTAAATACCTTTGTGAACGTCGGGTAGTTCCGCATGGAATCCATTTGTTCGGTGGTAGCTGCGCTTCATCCGGGGGATGTCCTGACGTCCTCGGACATCAGGGACGCATACATGCATGTCCCGTTTTGCACATGTCACAGTGTTTTTTTCTGTGCTTCGTGATGAGAGAAGGGTCTCTGTCAGCCTGTGGCCCTCCCTTTTGATCTGGCGTCAGCACCATGGGTTTTCAGCTAGGAGCTCGCACTTATTTGAATTTTGTTGGGACAGCGAGGCTTTGCCTCATTGGCTACTTTGACGACTTTCTTCTGAGAGCAGCTTCTGTCTCCGACCTAGTGGATGGGTTATTCCCATTCAGACCCTCCGAAGATTCGGGTGGATGTTAAACGTTTAGGCCAGAAAGTGTAGCTCAGTGGCAGCAAGCCTGCCCTACATGTGTGCGACCCAGGGTTCAAATTATGGGCATGCTAGGTTCCGACTCAGCGTTGGAGTATCTAGTGTTGATCCAGACTCCTCAGTGGCAAAGGTCCTTCTTCCCCTGGAGAAATTGCAGACTCTTCAGTCTGCGGAGAAGGTATTGGCATCACGCAATCGGTCTTCTCTCCGGGCGCCTGCTGGTTCAGGGTCTGTGGGTAGCCTCCTTCAAGGTGGTACTGTATGCCCAGTTCCACACCCTGGTTTTCCAGTGGAACTACTGTCCAGGTGGTAAAAATCTCTTGTCTCTGAAATCATTAGATTCCTGTGCGCCACCTAGTCAGAGTCTCTCTGAGTTGGTGACAGAGATTCCCGACTCTTCGGTCCGGGAAGTTGTTCCTTCCTTCCAGTGGTCGGTGTTTACGACGAATGCCAGCTCACGGGTTGTGAACCTGGAGGTTCACAAAACTGGGGGGTCCAGTCGGCCCTGAGTCGCTGGACTTGCGTGGACCTATGACCACACCTCCTTGAATGTGTCTGGTCTCGGTAGCTACCCAGGGTCGGGCCTGGCTAGTGCCTGGTGGAAGACCGCCTGGGAATACCAGGTGCTGTCTACTGTTCATTGTCCTACTATTTTAGGCGATCAGGCTATGCTTCTCCTTGTGGTCGACCAATCTGGTTTCAGCCGGACAACGCCACGGCCGTGGCTTCAGTCTACCATCAGGTATGCCGGCAGGCAGACTACTGGAGTCGCCAGATGCTGGACCAGGGCGACTGGTCTTTGTGCTTGGGGTGTTTCGGCTCCCTTGCAGGAGGTGAGCCTCACATGGCATGGATCTCCTGGCAGCTTGTCTCCGCCGCAAGGGTGTCAGTTAGTGGCCAGGTCTAGTGATCTTGTACAGACGCGTCAGTCGCGCTGGTGGCCCTGTGTTGTCTGTATCGGTGATTTTTTGCCATTCCTCCATGGTAGTTGCTTCCTCGGCCGCTCCACAGAGTGGATGCTGAGGAGATCCCGATGATTCTAATCGCTCCAGATTAATCTCGGCGTCCTTGGTACGCTGATATCGGGCGCCTGGTAGCGGAGGCACCCTGGCGATTGCCAGGGCAGGAGGTTCCTGTCTCAAGGTCCCATACTTCCTCCTGTTGTACAGTCACTGACTTGCTTAACATGGTTATTGGAAGCCAGACTTTAGGTGACCAGGGTCTGTCTGACTCGGTCATCTCAACAGGGCACCGTAGTCTTCTTCCGGAGGATCTACCGTCGCACCTCTCTTGGTGCGAAGGGATGGAGTGACGTCCACGGGCGTACTTTCAATGTCCAGGGTCCTGCTGTTTTTAAAGCTTGGATTGGATCTAAAAATTGCTTAAAGCACCGTTTGGGGGCAGATTTCAGCCTTGGCTGTGTTCTTTTAGTGGCCTTTTTGCGGCCCGTTCCCTGGTGGGTCCCCTTTTTTTGTGTGCAAGGGGTTTGTCATATACTTTCCCCTCTTGGCCCATCTCTTCCCCCATGAGTTTTGACTCTGGTGCTCTCGGTTCTTCAGGAACCTTCCTTTTGGAAACGGAGATTTTCTCTTGACACTATCTCAGAAGGTGGCCCCTTTAGTGGCCTTTACCTCTGTTAGAGGGGTTTCTGAGTTGGCGGTCTTGTCTTGCAAGCCGCCATGCTTGATCCCCCATAAGGATTAGGTGATGGTGCGCCCGCAACCTTCCCTTCTTCCGAAGGAGGTTTCGGCCTTTCATACTTTAGGCGTGGTACGCGCTTTGCGGGTATACCAGCCTACTACGGCTCCATTTCGGAGCTTCTGACTCTCTTTTGTGTCGGTGTCTGGTCCACAAAAGGGCCTGGCGGTCTCGTCGACCACCATTTCTCGGTGGATCGGGCAGGCCGTCATACAGGCCTATGCTCCTAAGGGCGGGCCCCCCTTTCCGGTCACGGCACTTTCGACCAGGGCAATTGGTGCTTCCTGGGTTTTTTTTTTTTTTCCCGACATCATGCGTCGGTCTCACAGGTGTGCGAGGCGGCGATTTGCTTGTCCGTTCACGCTTTTTCCAGAATTTACATGGTTGCTGTGAGTGCATCTTATGATGTTTTTTTCAGCCGCTAGTTTTTGCCGGCGGCTGTTTAAAGTTGCACCTCCTCCGTTGAGGAGCTCTGCTTGTTTTGGGGTGAAGTTAAAATTGTTTTTACTGATATATTTCCCACCCCTCGTTTTTTGACACTGCTTGGGGACGTCCCACTTGTCAAGATTTAAGGAGCTGTGTCCGTCCATGGACGATAAGAGAAAATAGGATTTTTTGTACTCACCGTAAAATCCTTTTCTCTGAAGTCCATGGACGGACACAGCTCCCACCCCTCCTTTTTAGGTTTGTACTGCTTGTTACGAACTGAGGCTGCAAGCTGCAGTGAGGAGGGTTATGTCTGGAGGGACCGCCCCCTGGGCGGGGCTGTTCAACTCTGTTAATGTAACATGTATTTAACTATTTAACATGTTTCTGCCTAGTCCTCTCCTGTAAACAGGGAACATAACCCACTTGTCAAGATTTAAGGAGCTGTGTCCGTCCATGGACTTCAGAGAAAAGGATTTTACGGTGAGTACAAAAAATCCTATTTTTTTTCTGGTAGCAATTACCTCGATCAGACGAGTATCTGAACTGGCGGCCTTGTCTTGCAAGGCTCCCTATTTGGTCATCCATAAGGATAAGGTGGTGCTGCGGCCGCAGCCGTCTTTTCTCCCGAAAGTGGTTTCGGCTTTTCACATTAATGAGTACATTGTTCTTCCATCCTTATGTCCTCAGCCGAAAAACCAGAAGGAGGCCACTTTACTTTCCCTGGATGTGGTTCGGGCCCTACGAGTGTATTTCTCTGCTACGGCTCCGTTCCGGAAGTCGGACTCACTGTTTGTGTCGGTGGCTGGTCCCAGAATAGGTCTGGCAGTCTCGTCGGCTACCATTTCTAGGTGGATATGACAGGTTGTGCTTCAGGCCTATGCCCTAAAGGGGCGGGCGCCTCCTTTTCGGGTCATGGCGCATTCGACCAGGGCGATCGGTGCCTCTTGGGCTTTCTGGTATCAAGTCTCTGTGTTACTGGTGTGTAAGGCAGCGACCTGGTCGTCGGTCCACACTTTTTCAAAGTTTTACAAGGTGGATGTGAGTGCATTTTCTGATGCCTCCTTCGGCCGCAACGTGTTACAGGCGGCAGTTTAAAGTTGGAGTTCCTCCGTTGAGTAACTCCGATTTTGTTTGGGGTGTAGCTTGGTTTGCTGTGTTGTTTTTCCCACCCCTCGAATTGTTTGACACTGCTTGGGGACGTCCCTAAGGTCAAAGGCTGCTGTGTCCATCCATGAACGGAAGAGAAAATAGGATTTTTGTACTCACCGTAAAATCCATTTCTCTGAGTTCATGGACGGACACAGCACCCACCCCTCTTTTTGTTTGTACTGCTTGTTACGAACTGGAGCTGCTAGAGCAGGGTGTGGGTTATACCCGGGGAACCACGCCCCCTGGGAGGAGCTGCACTGAGGAAAGTGTTGTTAACACTTAAAGTGCTTTGTTTCTGCCTAACTCTCCTGGAAGGAAGCGGATATAACCCTAAGGTCAAAGGCTGCTGTGTCCGTCCATGAACTCAGAGAAATGGATTTTACGGTGAGTACAAAAATCCTATTTTTTGCCACACCCTAGGCCTGGGCCTTGTCGGCCTAGGCCAAAACACAGCACTGGCCCCCCCAGTGTCTATGGGCCCCTCATTATGAATCTCTGCTTACTTACCTTCCCATAGACTCCTGATCCAAGTATCTTGTGGAAGATGAAACTCTCTGGAGTCAAGTTGGTCTCTTTGTGTCCTGTAGGGGCCGCTACGCGTTCTGTAGGGCCTGCTACGCGTTCTGTTGTCCCGTCGTCTGCTAGAGAGAAGAAAGAGAAATAACGTTTATTGCCAACATACAGGTTTTATCACTGATTTCTACTGGTAATTGAAGTCTCCAATACAGAGAGAAGAGCTGACCCTGGAAGTTTACATTTACACAGGGAAATTATCATTCGATCACTGACTATACTGCAGGCTTAGAGCAAGTCTATAGGTGTGTTCTAGGTCATTGTATGGGGTTTACACTCTGAATATCATGCCTAGGAATGTGGGGAGATTTTATGGGGGGTTAAACATTCACTGCCATTCCCAGCATTGGGAGGGGGGTTAAACTTTTATAGCAATGCCCAGCTGGGAGGTAATTGGGGTTGAGTTTTCATTGCCCTAGGGAAGGGGGCAGAATATGGCGGGGGTTAAACTTTCACAGCCTTGCCCAATAATATGGGGGGATTAGACTTTCACTACCATGCACAGCAATTGGGGGAGAGATTATAGGGAGGTTGAACTTTCCTTGTCATGCCAAGCAATGGTGGGGGGAAATTAGACTTTCTCTGCCATGCCGGGCAATGGAGGAAGGAGATTAGATTGGGGGTAATCTTTAGCTTCCTTAGCCAGCAATTGGGGGAGATGGGGTGAACAATTCAGTGCCATTGCCAGCAATGTGGGGGAGATTATGGAGAGGGGGTTAAAACTGTAAGTGCCATGCATAGCAATGGGGGGATTATGGGGAGTCAAACTGTCTCTGTGGAATGAGGTGGTTAAACGTTCACTGATATGGCCAGCAATGTGGGGGGAGATAATGGGGGGTAAAACTTTCAGTGCCAAACCTAGAAGTTTGGGGTGGTAAGGAGAAGGGGTGTGGGGGGGAGTCCAGGTGATAATTTCTCTGCTTAATGATAAGTAAAATTGGTATTTGCTTGCTATCACAGAGCGAATGTCTCCTCCTCTGAGCCCAGTTCCTCTTTAGGGAGGAATTTGGTGGAGAAATTCCTTGTTCTCCTCTCCTATGTACTATATGAAGATTTACAACTAATACTTACCTCCTCCTTCACTCCTCCTCCTCTTCCTTAGATGGCTCTCACATTCTGTGTCCTGAGACCATCTCCTCTTTTCTCCTTTCCTCTCTGCACAGCTCTGGAGATCCTCACTGGCTGTGTAACATCTGCTCCTCTTCCTGGGAGTCTGGCCTGTCTGCTCATCAGAGCTCCCTTCTTCCTCCTCTCTGCTCCTCTTCCTGGGAACCTGGCCTGTCTGCTCTGCAAACATCTCTAGTTCCTCACTGGCGCTGTAATAGATTTCCTCTCTGCTCCTCTTCCTGGGAGTCTGGCCTGTCTGCTCAGCAGAGCTCCCTTGTTTCTCCTTTCTGCTCCTCTTCCTGGGAACCTGGCCTGTCTGCTCTGCAAACATCTCCAGTTCCTCACTGGTGCTGTAATAGATTTCCTCGCTGCTCCTCTTTCTGGGAGTCTGGCCTGCCTGCTCAGTGGAGCTCCCTTCCTCCTCGCTGCTCCTCTTCCTGGGAGTCTGGCCTGCCTGCTCAGCAGAGCTCCCTTCCTCCTCTCTCCTCCTCTTTCTGGGAACCTGGCCTGCAAGCATCTCCAGTTCCTCACTGGTGCTGTAATAGATTTCCTCGCTGCTCCTCTTCCTGCTCCTCTGATTGGACATTGTGGATGTTCCAATGCAAAGTTCCGCTCTGTTGATCTCCTGTCCTCTCTGCATAGCAGCTTTTATAATTTAATTAGATATGAAATACTAAAGAAAAGTGATAATAGAAACTCCTCCTCCTCTTCCTGCGCTGTGTACAATATATACAATCTATATATGAAGGTTATATATGGAATATTCTCCTATAATAGAATGCTGATAGAGAGCTCAGAATTATGTGTCTGCACTCGTCTGTCTCCAGTACACAAATTACTCAACTGCTATCCGAAGCTCTATTTATAGCCTGTGAGCCAGCCCTCTGTGATGTCACAGCCCCTTTGTCACATGACCAAATTCAAATTTCCAGCCACAGCCGGATCTTCCAACTGACACTTATGCCCATATATGGTAAACAGCCCAGAACAAGTAAACAAGCACTGATCATGTGATACAGATCTGACCTATACCAAAGTGTTGTACAATTTACACATTATTCATACACATTT
This sequence comes from Rana temporaria, assembly GCF_905171775.1. Taxonomy (NCBI): domain Eukaryota; kingdom Metazoa; phylum Chordata; class Amphibia; order Anura; family Ranidae; genus Rana; species Rana temporaria. The sequence continues at coordinate 485,058,530 of NC_053491.1, read as the reverse complement.
ATATGGTGCTGACATATTCTGTAGTGTTGTACAATTCAAAACTATTATTATTACTAATCTATATATATATATATATAGCTCTGATCTATTCTGTCACATTGTACAATTCTATATTATTATTATTCAAATATCCAGCCAGTCTGATCTTCTAACTGACACTAACTGACACTTCTGCCCATATAAGGTAAACAGCCCAGATCATGTAATATGGATCTGACATATACCGTAGTGTTGTACAATTTTACACATTATTCATATACATGTATATAGTGCTGACATATTCTGTAGCGTTGTACAGTTCAAAACTATTATTATTGTTATTACTAATATATATTTAAATATCACTGACATATTCTGTAACATTGTACAATTACATATTATTATCAATATTACAGATTTCTAAAGCACTGACAGCGTTGTACAATCATACATTATTATTATTATTATTATTATTATTATTATTACTATACATTTTCTATAGCGCTGACATATACCGTAATGTTGTACAATCACTCATTATTATTATTATTATTATTATAATTAAACATTTTATATAGCACTAATATAGACTGTAGCATTGAACAATCACCCATTATTACTATACATTTCATATCGCACTGACATATTCCGTAGCGTTGTACAATCACCTATTATTACTATACACTTTCTATAGCGCTGACATATACCATAGTGTTATACAATCACTCATTATTACTATACATTTTCTATAGCGCTGACATATACCATAGCATTATACAATCATACATTGTTACTATATACTCTATATAATCTAATATAATTTATCCCATCAGAAGACCCCCATCACATCAGTGGACCCACCATCACATCAGAGATCCCTCCATCACATCAGATATACCCCATCACATCAAAGGACTCCTCATATCAGAGATCCCCATCACCTCAGAGGACCCCCCATCACATCAGAGATCCCCAACACAGCAGAGATCCCCCTCCATCTCATCAGAGGACCCCTCATCACATCAGAGATCCCCTATCACATCAGAGGTCCCCTCATCACATCAGAGGTCCCCCCATCACATCAGAGGTCCCCCATCATCATCATCAGAGAACTCTCCATCACATCAGAGAACCCCCCTTCACATCAGAGATCCCCCATCACATCAGAGGATTCACCCATTACATTAGAGGATCCCGCATTACATCAGAAATTCCCCATCACACCAAAGATCCCCCCCACAAACCCATCACATCAAAGGACCCCTCATCAGATCAGAGTTTCTCATGCCATCAGAGGACCCTCCAACACATCTGAGGTCCCCCCATCAGATTTGAGATCCCCCATCACACCAAGGATCACCCCCATCACATCAGATGTCCCCATCACATTAGAGATCCCCTTTAGTTTAGAGATCCCCCATCACATTAGAGGACCCCCCCCCCATCACATCAGAGAACCCCCCATAATCATTAGAGAACTCCCCATCATATCAAAGGAACCCCCCATCACATCAGAGTTCCACCCATCACATCGGAGGACTCCTCATCATATCAGAGATCCCCCTGTCACATTAGAGATTCCACATCACACCAGAGGTCCACCCATCACTTCAGAGAACCCCCATCATATCAGATGTACCACCATCACATTAGAGGTTCCGCCGAATAACATCAGATGTCTCCCTATTAAATCAGAGGATCCCCCATCACATTTGAGGTCCCCTAGCACATCTGTAGCACATTAGAGTGCCCCTCATCACATCAAAGGACCCCTAATCGCATCTGAGGTCCCTCCAACACATCTGAGGTTCCCCTCATTTGATTTGAGATCCCCCATCACAACAGAGACCCCCATCACAGCAGAGGACCTCCAACACATCTGAGGCCCTCCATCACATTTCAAATCTCCCCATCACATCAGAGGCCGCGTACACACGACCGAGAAACTCGTCGGGCAAAACTCATCGTTCTCCCCGTCGAGTTCCTAGTTCGGCAGTCAAAAAGCTCGTCGAGCCAAATTTTCCCATTGAACAACGAGGAAATAGAGAACATGCCCTCTTTTTGAGTTTTTTGACGAGTTTTTCGACGGGTTTCTCGGCGAAAAGTGTACACACGGCCGGTTTTCTCGGCAGAATACGTCTCCCAGCGAGGTTCTTGCTGGATTCTGCCGAGAAAATCGGTCGTGTGTACGCGGCCAGAGAGTTCTACTTTAGCCTCGGACCATTTGGCTGCCCAATGACCAGGCCTCTTTTTGCGATTCGGCGATGCGTCGCTTTAACTGACAATTGCGCGGTCGTGCGGCGTGGCTCCCAAACAAAATTGGCGTCCTTTTTTCCCCACAAATAGAGCTTTCTTTTGGTGGTATTTGATCATCTCTGCGGTTTTTATTTTTTTCGCTATAAACAGAAATAGAGCAACAATTTTGAAAAAAAAAAACAATATTTTTTACCTTTTTGCTATAACAAATATCCCCCAAAAATATCTGAAAAACATTTGTTTTCCTCAGTTTAGGCCGATACGTATTCTTCTACATATTTTTAGTAAAAAAAATCGCAATAAGCGTTTATTGATCCTTTTGCGCAAAAGTTATAGCGTCTACAAAATAGGGGGTAGTTTTATGTCATTTTTATTATTTATTTTTTTACTAGTAATGGCATCGATCAACACAAGCTCACGGCAGGGTCGCACGTAACCACACGGCTTGCAAATTAAAGGGGACGTACCTGTATGCCCATTTGTGCAGCCGTGCCATTCTGTCTACGTACATTGGGCCGGATTCAAGTCGATTTTCGCATTTATTACGGAGGCGCAGGGCAACGATTTTGCCCTGCGCCCCCGCAATTTTTTGGGCTGCCCTCGATTCACGGAGCAGAAGCTCCGTAAATTGCGTGGGCGCGCCGGCAAAATGCCCGGCGCAAGCGCGCGCAATTTAAATCATCCCGTAGGGGGCGGGAATCATTTAAATTAGGCGCGTTCCTGCGCCGATCGTAGAGCGCATGCTCCGTCTGGAAACTTTCCCGACGTGCATTGCGGCAAATTACGTCGCAAGGACGTCATTTGCTTCAAAGTAAACGTGAATGGCGTCCAGCGCCATTCACGAATCACTTACGCAAACTACGTAAAATTCAAATTTCGCGACGCGGGAACGACGGGTATACGTAACATTGGCTGCCCCTGCTAATAGCAGGGGCAGCCTTACGCAAAAAACCGCCGTACGGAAACTGCGTAAATTGCGTACGCAGGGCTCGCGCAACGTTGTGAATCGGTGTTAGAATGCAATTTGCATACTATACGCCGAGCACAACGGGAACGCCACCTAGCGGCCAATCGCAAGAATGCAGCCTAAGATATGCGGGCATAAGAGCCTTATGCCTCGCAGATCTTAGGCTGCAGTCGGCGTAACGAGGTTCCTGAATCAGGAGCACTCGTTACGCCGGGGGAAAGTAAGCAATTGAGCTGTGTAACCTATGGTTACACAGGCGCAATTGCTTCTTGAATCCGGGCCAGTGTCGTGCACTGGTCGGGAACTGGTAAGGAGATAATTTCCCTTCAATGACAAAAGTAAGTACACCCCTCAGTCACATTTGTGTAAATCTTTTCTTGTATCTTTTCATGTGACAACACTGAAGAAATTACACTTTTAGGTAGATTCAGAAAGAGTTAGGCCGGCTTATCTACAGATACGCGGCGTAGGTGTAAATATGCGCCGGCGCGCTTTTATTCTATACCCACAGAATGAGATACGCCTGAAAATAGGCTTTTTCCAACCGACACAACTTTTCTAAGCCGGGCGCATATTTAGGCGCGACGCACTGATTTCCTATTTAAATATGCAAATTACGGAGATACAGCGATTCGCGAATGAAAGTGCGCCCGATGTAGGCTAAGCCTGGTGCGCGCAAGTGTTACGTCAGGCCTAAAGTTATTCCACCAAAAAGGTGCACTAGACGGACACAGGTCAGCTGGAGAGCAGCTCCAGCAGCAGCGTTACGGACGAGCTGAGCAAGCAGAGCACCCACACTTGCAGGACAACACATCTGTGTGCCAACATGCCAGGGGCAGGCGTGCTCCTTGCCCTACTAATGGGTCCACGGACTCGTAGGAGGGCACGGGAGAGGATCTACCGAACACGCATGAATGTCTTTGCCATGGGGGAATCAGAGGTGTATCGCATCTACAGATTCAGCCGTGAAGCCATCCTGGATTTAACCACAATCCTGCAGGATGACATCACCAGCCCAACACATCGTGCACATGCAGTGCAGCCACTGGTCAAGGTCCTGGCAACACTCCATTTCCTTGCCAGTGGCTCTTTTCAGCGTACAAGTGGATTTGTGGCTGGGATGTCACAAACCACCATGAGCAGATGTGTGCACCAGGTTGTCCCCGCAATCCTCAGACGCATGTCCCACCACTTCATCAGACCCACCCAGGAGGACCTGCAGCAGAAGGCAATGGAGGATTTATACACAATTGACAGATTCCCACGCACTGTGGGGGCCATTGATTGCACACATGTGGCACTACGGCCCCCCCGTGAGACAGAGCACATATACCGCAATCGGAAGCATTGGCATTCCATCAACGTACAGGTGATAGCCGATGCCCAATGCCTCATATGGCACGTCCGTGCCAAACACCCAGGATCCAGCCATGACAGCTTCATCTACCGTCAAAGCGACATCCCAACAGATTTTGACCAGAACGTGTATGGGGACAGCTGGCTGGTTGGTGAGTGACATGGGTGTCAGGCATGACTGTCCCCCCCCCATGATGCAGACATCACGAGGGGCACATGCATGACTAACATCCTCCTGTCTTTTCCCTTCCAGGTGACTCTGCATATGCACTTGGACCCCATCTCATGACTCCATACCGGACTCCCCAAACCCCAGGAGAGAGAAGATACAATGAAGCACGCGCACGTACCCGTGGAGTGGTGGAACGCACCTTTGGCCTCCTGAAGTCCCGTTTCCGATGCCTGGATAAGTCTGGGGGTACCCTGTTGTATTCCCCAAATTTTGTGTGCCAGATCATCGGTGCATGTTGCATTCTGCACAACTATGCCGTGAGAAAGGGCCTGGAGATTGACATACGTGATGACCTGACCCCTGAGCCACACAATCCCCCCCTAACTGAGGATAACCCGTCTGCTGTGGAAACCGCTATCAGAAGACGCCTCACAGAAGAGATATTTACACGTTAAACAGACACATTAATCATGTCACAATGAGAATGCATGCATGCACACCACTGTGGTCCCTAGCACAGACACATCTCATCCTCATCTAATTGGATTAGACCCAAGGACACCGGACGGGACTTGGGAGCAGCAACGCCACGCCAAGGCTCCAATTATATCACTGTACATTCATACACCTTTCACACGGCAGAGGGTGACACCCCTTTGCCAGCAGGAGTGACACCCCCCCCCATTCACACACCAGTCACACTGAAGCAGCACTCCTCACCGTGTGCTGGCAGAACTCAAATGAACTCATCACCTGAGCAAAGTAAAAAATAAAAAAGCTCATCACCTGAGCAAATAAAGAAAACATAAAAAGCTCATCACCTGAGCAAATAAAGAAATCATAAAGCTCATTACCTGAGCAAAACAAAAAAAAAGGCTTTTATTTAGCCTTCCTTTGGCTGCGCCTGGTGGCAGCTGATTGTCTCCTCAGCTGCCTGGGCGGAGCCTGGGGTGGTGGGGGGGGTGGTTGATCGGCAGGTGGCTCATCAGCAGGTGGTCCACTCCTGCCAGGTGACGGCTGCCTGGCCTCCAAGGCAGCGGCTATCCTGGTGAGGACCAGGTTTGTCTGGGCCTGCATCCTCAGTTGACGGGTGAGGTTGGCCCTCTCAGTCCGCTGCCTCCGTCTACCCTCCTCCTGAACCGCAGTGGTGTTTGCCTTTACGGCATCAATAAGGCAATCCACCTTGGTTACAAGGTTGGCCGTGGTGGCCTGCAGGTCAACCATGCATGTGCTTGCCAAGGCGGGGGACATTGCCAAGGGCATTGACCCTAGTGGCAATGGTGTCAAGGATCTCCTGCCTCCTGGCACGCGTGGTATTCCTGCTTTCAGGGCCATGGAGGGACTCATGAAACTCCTCCATCCCTGTGATGATAATAGCCCTCTCCTGGGCAGTAACATTTTTCTTACGATGGGTGACTGGAGCAGCCACTGGAGCAGACATCCTAAATCCAAATTTAGAAGCCAGGGGCAAAATTACCAAGCTCAGGGGGGGGGAGCAGGATGTAATTTTGCGTCGGACGGACGCATGTCTGGGCGTATTTATACGCTCGACGCAAGCCAATAGACCGGCGTACAACAGGAAGTTCGGCCGACCTAGATGCGCGCATGCGCACAAGAAAGCGCTCCGGCTCAAACATCACTGCGCATGCTCCGTTGAAGTTAGGCCGGGCGTAAACCACTGCACCACGCTCAGACAATCATTTGCATAAGTTCACACCCACTTTTGCTGTGTCACTGTCTTTTTAAATGCTGCGCAACAGCCGCCATTTTACCGGAGCCCCGCTCTATATAGCTTGGCGGCCATTTTACTGTGGTCCTATGCTGTTTTCTCAGCATTCGGCGGCCATCTTGCTTTTTCGTCTGCCTTGTGTGACGGCTTTGGCGCTGCAAAAGACCGCGGATCGGTCTGAGGAGAAGACAGACACAGCCCAAGAGGCTTCTCAGCACACTTTTGTCCTTCTCAGACCACGCGTGGGGTGGTGAGTACCAGGGGCCCCCATACTCTGCAATGGCAGCAAGGAGGTGACCAGTGGGGTTTTTTTGTCCTGCTTTGCAGGGTGGGTGAGGGCGCTGACACTATGGAACCTGAGCCAGGTCTCCCTATCCTGCAACGCCTGAGTTAACCCGTAACGCCCCTTCTCCTGCCACATCTGTTATGTTGGCTGTCCTGGGTTTCTTGCCAGGTTTGAAGCAGCTAGTGTCCGGATGGGGGGTAAAAAGCACCCCCTCCCTGAGCCTGCTTCTGGGGATGTCTCTGATGCAGAATTGCTGTTTTCTGGTTCTGTTATGTCAGAGGCTGCGGGCTTAACCCACATGGATAGTGAGGATGACCCTTTCTTGCAGAGTCAGTTGCTGGCAAGTAATTTGTTGGAGCTCTTGTTTCTGCGGTGCGTGAGACTCTAAAAATTGAGGATGTGGCGGAGACACCAGCCGTGTCAGTACCTTTTGGGTTCCGTAGACCGCCACGCACCGCTAAAGTGTTTCCTTGTGTTCCTTATTTGGACAATATGTTATACGAGGAATGGGATGCACCGCAAAAACTTTGCAACCCCTTGAGGGGGACTTTCTTAAAAAAAGTAGATCTTTCCTCCGCCAGTGGACCCCCCTGTGTCCAGACTGAGCAGGGCCACCACGTTGCCTGTGGTAGGGGCTCCTACATTTCAGGATCCCACTGATAGGAGAGTGGAGGCCGTGGCCGCTCCCTTTTCGCGGTGGTGGGTTCGGCGGTGAGGCCGGCTCTGGCCGGGGCCCTGGTGGCACAGGCCCCGACTGAAAGGGCGAAGCTCCTGCTGCAGGAGCTGGAAGAAGGGGACGCTTCCGAGTCCTCTAGGGACCTGGCTGAACAATTGGTTCAGGGTCAGAAATTTCTCTGCGAGGCGGCCATGGATACGATCCGGGACTTCCGTCTATGCAGTGGTTCTGCGCCGCCTTGTGTAGCTGAAGAGCTGGTCTGCGGACTAGTCCTCTAAGGAGGCCTTGGTGATGGCCTTTAAGGGTGAACGGTCCTTTTGGGACTTCCCTGAATGGCATAATTGAGGATGCCACGGGTGGTAAGCGCATGCTGTTCCCGCATGCGCTTACCACCCGTGGGAAGGGCTAGGGACCTCGCCATGTGCAAGGACCCTCCTTGACTACCTCCGAGCATTTTTTCGCCCGCCCTGTGCGGTGGGGGTAGGTCTACAAGGTGCTTAACCCCCCCCCCCCCGCGGGGCAGCAGTGCACCTGATACCGCATGCCTAACAAGTCTGCGGACATACCTGCTTCCGCCTGAAGCTCTGCTCCCGCCCGTGTCTCGGGTGGGAGACTGGCTTCGCACATTCGTGGCTCGGTGGAGGTCTCCCCTCTCCGACCGTTGGGGTTGCGAAGTGGTTTCCTTGGGGTACAAGATAGAGTTTCTCTCTTGTCTGCCAAACAGGTTTTTTCCCTCCGGCCTCTGACCTCCTCCGGTTCGCCGGTTGGCTCTGTCAGGGGCTGTCCAGGATCTTCTGGTCAGGGGAGTGATTGTGCCAGTTCCCTCGTTGGAACGGTCTCAGGGGTTTTACTCCATTCTGTTTGTGTCCCCACGGAGGACGGGGCCCGGTCAATCCTGGGCCTCAAGTCCCTTGTTTGTTTTGTCAAGGTGCAAACTTTCAGGTGGTGTCGATTCGCTTGGTAATAGCGGCACTCAATCAGGGGGATTTTCTGACATCCTTGGATGTACCTGCATGTTCCCATATCCTTAAAGTCCCAGAGATTCTGTGCTTTGCGGTCGGGGGGGACCATTTTCAATTGGTGTCCTTCCTATTCGGCTGTTTTTTGCCGAGGTGCTCGTCCCGATACTGGCCCGGCTGTGACATCGGGGGTTTGTTATCATGGGATGTCTGGACGACATTCTCCTACGAGCTTCTTCGAGCTCTGAATTGGTGGAGCCGTGTCTATCACGTGTCAGGCTCTCCAAGAGTTCGGCTGGTTTCTGGATTGTCCTGAACTCAGGGTTGATTCCGTCTCAGGGACTGGAATACCTGGGACTAGTCCTGGATTCCGCCAGGGCGGGAGTGTTTTTTTCTCCTAACGGAAAGACTTAGGACTCTGCTATCTGCTGTGCAGCAGTTGCCGACCCAGTAGCGGTCATCTCTGCGATTCTGCAGGAAGGTTCTGGGTCCGTTGGTGGCCTCGTTCGAGGCGGTTCTGTATGCCCAATTCCACGCCAGGGTACTACGGAGGGAACTGCTGTCACGTTGGGACTAGCTTCCGTCATCTCTGGATTACCAGATTAAATTGAGTCATCTGATCATGTCTCTCCTGGTGTGGTGGCTGGCGTTTCCGGTGCTTCGGGCCGGGAAGTCGTTTTTCTGCAGGCCACTGGTCAGTGGTCACGATGGATGCCAGCCTCTGCGGTTGGGGAGGGGCGCTTGGGGCACCCAGTCAGCCCAGGGGCACTGGACTCAGGTGGAGTCCTGCCTACTGATCAACGTTCTGGAGCTCCGAGCAATCCAGCTTTGCCTTGCCGGGTGGTCCCTGGATCTACAGGGCCGACCGGTCAGGATCCTGTCCGACAACGCCACGGTCGTGGCGTAGGTTGATCATCAGGGAGGCACACGGAGTTCTGTTACAGCGACGGGGGTCGCGCACATCCTTTCGGTGGGCCGAAGGGTCCGTTCCGGCTCTATCAGCCGGGTACATTCCGGGAGTACGGAATTGGCTAGCCGACCTCCTAAGTCGCACTACACTGGGCCAAGGAGAGTGGTCTCTCCACCCGCAGGTGTTTTAGGGTCTGTGCCAAAAGTGGGGCACTCCGGACGTGGACCTTCTAGCGTCCCATCTCTATCGGTAGGTGCCACGGTTCGTGGCCAGATTTAAGGACCCGTGGGCGGACGCGTCAGGCGTGTTGGTGGCTCCTTGGGGTCACTATCGCCTAATTTACACCTTCCCTCCTCGGAAGCTTCTTCCTCGCCTGCTGCGCAGAGTGGAAGCTGTAGGGATTCTATTAGTCCTGATTGCCCCAGATTGGCCGCGTCGCTCCTGGTACGCGGACCTGGTGCGTCTGGTGGCAGACGCCCCCTAGCGTCTGCCCCTGGGAGTTGATCTTCTGTTACAGGGTCCGATCTTCCACCCTGTTTCACAGCCACCGGCTTTAGCAGCGTGGCTGTTGTGAGCCAGGGGCTGAAGGACCGAGGCCTATTGGGCTTGGTGGTCTCTACCGTGCTGCGTGCACGGAAGTCTACCTCACGTAGGATTTCTCATCATGCATGGAAGGCCTACATCTCTGTGTGTGGGGAGATGAACTGGCACTCTCGTACATACACGGTGTACAGGGTTCTGCTGTCTTTGCAGCAGGGAGTGGTTCAGGCTCTCGGTCTTAAGTACGGTTGGGAGCCGGATTTCTTCTCTGGCTGTTTTTACTTGCAGCGACCCTTGGCGTCGCACTCCTGGGTGCGTACGTTGGGTCAGGGGGTCTGGCAGGTTGCCCCTCCGGTGCGCCCTCCATTACCCCCATGGGACTTGATTTTAGTCCTTTCAGTGCTTCGGGATGCTCCCTTTGAGGACATTCGGGAGGTTTTTTGTTTATTGTCACAAAAGGTGATTTTATTTCTGGTAGCTATTACCTCGATCAGACGAGTGTCTGTCTGATCTGGCGGCCTTGTCTTGCAAGGCTCCCTACTCGGTCATCCGTAAGGATGAGGTGGTGCTGCTGCCGCAGCCGTTTTTTCTCCCTAAGGTCGTTTTCGGCTTTTCACATTGAGGTGGACATTGTTCTTCCATCCTTATGTCCTCGGCCGAAATGTCAGGAGGAGGCCACTTTGCATCCTCTGGATGTGGTTCGGGCCCTGCGAGTGTACTTATCTGTTACGGTTCCGTTCCGGAAGTCGGGCTCACTGTTCGTGTCGGTGACTGGCCCTACAAGAGGGCCTGGCGGTCTCGTCGGCCACCGTTCCTAGGTGGTTCAGACAGATTGTGCTTCAGGCCTATGCCCTGAAGGGGCGTGCGCCCCCCTTGCGGGTTATGGCGCATTCGACCAGGGCGATCGGGGCCTCTTGGGCTTTCCGGCATCATGCCTCTGTGTTACAGCGGTGTTAGGATGCGTCCTGGTCGTCAATCCACGCTTTTTCAAAGTTGTATGAGGTGGATGTGTGTGCATTTTTTGATGCCTTCCTCAGCCGCAGGTGTTACGGGCGGCAGTTTATGGTTGGAGTTTCTCCGTTGAGCAACTCCGGTTTTTGTTTGGGGTGTAACCTGATTTGCTGTGTTACTTTCCCACCCCTCTAATTTTTTTGACACTGCTTGGGGACGTCCCTAATGTCAAAGAATGCTGTGTCCATCTATGAACGGAAGAGAAAATAGGATTTTTGTACTCAACGTAAAAATCCATTTCTCTGAGTTCATAGACGGACACAGCACCCACCCCTCCTTGGTTTGTACTGCTTGTTACGAACTGAGGCTCCTAGAGCAGGGTGTGGGATATGCCTGGGGGGGCCACGCCCCCTGGGAGGAGCGGCACGAAGGAAAGGTTTTAACGCTTTAAGTGCTGTTAAATTCTGCCTAAACTCTCCTGGTAGGAAGAAGCATAACCCTAATGTCAAAGAAGGCTGTGTCCGTCTATGAACTGGATTTTACGGTGAGTACAAAAATCCTATTATTTCTGAAGAGTATTACTCCTCTCTAAACTGATCACTTATTATTGAAGAGTATTACTCCTCTCTATACTGATCACTTCTCCCTGCAGAGTATCACTCCTTACTGATCACTTTTCTCTGCAGAGTATCACTCCTCTTTTCTAATCACTTCCCCTTGCAGAGCATCGCTCCCATTGCAAAGCAGCAAATGGCCAGATTCACGTACGGCGGCTTAAAGTTGAGCGGGCGTAGCGTATGTAATTTACGTTACGCCGCCGCAAGTTAGAGAGGCAAGTGCTGTATTCACAAAGCACTTGCGTCCTAAGTTACGGCGGCGTAGCGTAAATGTGCCGGCGTAAGCGCGCCTAATTCAAATTGTGAAGAGGTGGGGGTGTTTTATGTAAATAAAGCATGACCCCACGTAAATGACGTTTTGAACGAACAGCGCATGCACCGTCCGTGGACGTATCACAGTGCGCATGCTCCAAATCACGTCGCAAATAGTCAATGCTTTCGACGTGAACGTAACCTACGCCCAGCCCTATTCTGAATCGACTTACGTAAACGACGTGAAATTCGACGGCGGTTCCGACGTCCATACTTAACATTGGCTGCGCCATCTTTTTGGTGGTTTATCTTTACGCCTGAAAACGCCTTATGCAAACGGCGTATCTTTACTGCGACGGGCGAGCGTACATTCGTGAATAGGCGTATCTCGCTGATTTACATATTCTAGGCGTAAATCAGCGTACACGCCCCTAGCGGCCAGCGTAAATAGACAGCTAAGATACGATGGCGTAGGAAGACTTACGCCGCTCGTATCTTAGCAACATTTAAGCGTATCTCAGTTTGAGCATACGCTTAAATGTAGGACGGCGCGGATTCAGAGTTACGACGGCGTATCTACTGATACGCCGGCGTATCTATACCTGAATCTGGCTAAAAGTCTGTATGGTTCTCTCTTGCCATCTTGTGGCTATTTGTCAGCAGTGCAGCCTACAACATAGACCCGTATAATCTGCATTGCTGCACTGGACAGCTGATCCCAAATGATCTCCATGCTATGTCACCCGAGATGTGCTCCACCACCGGTCAGAAATATGTGACCCTTGCAGGTCAGAAACTCATCAATACATAAGTGTCCACAAAGGAATGACTCTCAGCAGGCAAATCAAATGTGAAGAACAAACAACCACTCTGCACAGTGATGTGACCCGATGGTATTCTCACAGGCATGTATGGGTCATGATACACTCACTACACTCATATGACGAAATGTACGTCGGGTGGAAAGAGATAGCGGTGACATCAGTACGCCTGCCGGGGGGGGGGGGGGAGGGGGCAGACGCTGTTTTTTCTGAATGCTAATAATTTTACTGTTCCTATTAGTTTCATTTATTTTCACAATAAACCGTTTTTAAAGGTCCCCCCATCACATCAGAGATCCCCCCCCATCACATCAGAGATCCCCCCCCATCACATCAGAGATCCCCCATCACATCAGAGATCCCCCCCCATCACATCAGAGATCCCCCATCACATCAGAGATCACCCATCACATCAGAGATCCTCCATCACATCAGAGATCCCTCATCACATCAGAGATCCCCCATCACATCAGAGATCCCCCATCACATCAGAGATCCCCCATCACATCAGAGATCCCCCATCACATCAGAGGACCCCCATCACATCAGAGATCCCTCATCACATCAGTGATCCTCCATCACATCAGAGATCCTCCATCATATCAGTGATCCTCCATCACAACAGAGATCCTCCATCACAACAGAGATCCTCCATCACATCAGAGATCCCTCATCACATCAGAGATCCCTCATCACATCAGAGATCCCTCATCACATCAGAGATCCCCCATCACATCAGAGATCCCCTCATCACATCAGAGGTCCCCTCATCACATTAGAGATCTCCACATCACGTCAGAGATCCACTCATCATATCAGAGATCCCCCATCACATCAGAGGACCTCCATCACACTAGAAAACCCCCTATCACATCAGAGATCCTCCATGTTATCACAGGGCCCCCTATCACATCAGAAATCCCCTCATCATATAAGACATCCCCCAATCACAGTAGAGGACCACCCCATCACATCAGAGGACCCCCCATCCCATCAGAGATCCCCCATCCCATCAGAGATCCCCCATCACATCAGAGATCCTCCATCACATCAGAGATCCTCCATCACATCAGAGATCCTCTCATCACTTCAGAGATCTCCCATCACATCAGAGATCACCCATCACATCAGTGATCCCCCCATAACATTAGAGATCCCCCATAACATCAGTGACCCCCCCCCCCCCCATAACATTAGAGATCCACTCATTATATCAAAAGACCTCTCATCACATCAGAGATCCCCCATCACATCAGAGATACTCTCATCAAGTCTGAGTGAGTATTCCGGCCCCTAATCAGTGGACCATTAGCACTCCCTGAGTACTTTCCACCAGAATATTTATAATATATATGATACTTAGTAGGCCTCCTGCACACAATGCGTACTACACTGTACACCTGTGCAAAGCCGTACTTAGCTGTAAGGTGTTCTGTGCATTCCCATCCAGGCAGTCCCACTCATGTCAGTTTGGTTTCAGTGGTTACAAGGAAACAGCCGCTGGGTCACAAAATAACATCCTCATGGGTGCATGCGGGTGTGTGTCCCCGAACTAAACCTGTCTGCATCCGGGGACACTCACCTGCTGCACTCTCACAGATGTCACATTGAGACACAGTAGCTATGTCCATGCATCAATGTGTTCCATTTCATGTAAATGAGACTTTCTAGACAGTTCATCTGTGCTGGGGATCATGGCCCTACACAGGTGTACGGTATAGGGTGAGGCCTTCCCTGAGTTCCCCTGTGTGTCCAGCTTTCTCATCCACTCCATGCACCCTCCTTAGTGAGTACCCCCCCATTGTGCACCTTCACTCCCTTTATCTCCTCATTGTGCCCCCCAACTCCCTTCATCCTCTCATCATGTACCCCAACTCTATCCACCCCCATTGTGCACCACCCACTCCCTTCATTGTGCCCCCCAACTCCCTTCATCACCTCATCATGTATCCCAGCTCCATCCACCCCTATTGTGCACCCCCCACTCCCTTCACTGTGCCCCCCAACTCCCTTCATCCTCTCATCATGCACCCCAGCTCTATCCACCCCCATTGTGCACCCCCCACTCCCTTCATTGTGCCCCCCAACTCCCTTCATCCCCTCGTGTACCCCAACTCTTTCCAACCCCACTCCCTTCATTGTTCCCCCCATCTCCCTTCATCCGCTCATCATGTACCCCAACTCTATCCACCCCCATTGTGCACCCCCCACTCCCTTCACTGTGCCCCCCAACTCCCTTCATCCTCTCATCATGCACCCCAGCTCTATCCACCCCCATTGTGCACCCCCCACTCCCTTCATTGTGCCCCCCAACTCCCTTCATCCCCTCGTGTACCCCAACTCTTTCCAACCCCACTCCCTTCATTGTTCCCCCCATCTCCCTTCATCCGCTCATCATGTACCCCAACTCTATCCACCCCCATTGTGCACCCCCCACTCCCTTCATTGTGCCCCCCAACTCCCTTCATCCCCTCGTGTACCCCAACTCTTTCCAACCCCACTCCCTTCATTGTTCCCCCCATCTCCCTTCATCCGCTCATCATGTACCCCAGCTCTATCCACCCCCATTGTGCACCCCCCACTCCCTTCATTGTGCTCCCCAACTCCCTTCATCCCCTCGTGTACCCCAACTCTTTCCAACCCCACTTCCTTCATTGTTCCCCCCAACTCCCTTCATCCTCTCATCATGTACCCCAACTCCCTTCATTGTGCACCCCAACTCCCTTCATCCTCTCATCATGCACCCCAGCTCTACCCACCCCCCACTCCCTTCATTGTGCCCCACAACTCCCTTCATCCCCTCGTGTACCCCAACTCTTTCCACCCCCACTCCCTTCATTGTTCCCCCCCAACTCACTTCATCCGCTCATCATGTACCCCGACTCTATCCACCCCCATTGTGCACCCCCCACTCCCTTCCTTGTGCCCCCCAACTCCCTTCTTCCGCTCATCATGTACACCAACTCTATCCACCTCCATTGTGCACCCCCACTCCCTTCATTGTTCCCCCCAACTCCCTTCATCCACTCATCATATACCCCAACTCTATCCACCCCCATTGTGCACCCCCACTCCCTTCATTGTGCCCCCCAACTCCCTTCATCCCCTCATCATGTACCCCAACTCTATCCACCCCCATTGTGCACCCCCACTCCCTTCATTGTGCCCCCCAACTCCCTTCATCCTCTCATCATGTACCCCAACTCTATCCACCCCCATTGTGCACCCCCCACTCCCTTTATTGTGCCCCCCAACTCCCTTCATCCTCTCATCATGCACCCCAGCTCTATCCACCCCCATTGTGCACCCCCACTCCCTTCATTGTGCCCCCCAACTCCCTTCATCCCCTTGTGTACCCCAACTCTTTCCACCCCCACTCCCTTCATTGTTCCCCCCAACTCCCTTCATCCGCTCATCATGTACCCCAACTCTATCCACCCCCATTGTGCACCCCCCACTCCCTTCATTGTGCCCCCCAACTCCCTTCATCCTCTCATCATGCACCCCAGCTCTATCCACCCCCATTGTGCACCCCCCACTCCCTTCATTGTGCCCCCCAACTCCCTTCATCCGCTCATAGTGTACACCAACTCTATCCACCCCCATTGTGCACCCCCACTCCCTTCATTGTGCCCCCCAACTCCCTTCATCCTCTCATCATGCACCCCAGCTCTATCCACCCCCATTGTGCACCCCCACTCCCTTCATTGTGCCCCCCAACTCCCTTCATCCTCTCACCATGCACCCCAGCTCTATCCACCCCTATTGTGCACCCCCCACTCCCTTCATTGTGCCCCCCAACTCCCTTCATCCGCTCATCGTGTACACCAACTCTATCCACCCCCATTGTGCACCCCCACTCCCTTCATTGTGCCCCCCAACTCCCTTCATCCGCTCATCATGTACCCCAACTCTATCCACCCCCATTGTGCACCCCCACTCCCTTCATTGTGCCCCCCAACTCCCTTCATCCGCTCATCATGTACCCCAACTCTATCCACCCCCATTGTGCACCCCCACTCCCTTCATTGTGCCCCCCAACTCCCTTCATCACCTCATCATGTACCCCAACTCTATCCACCCCCATTGTGCACCCCCACTCCCTTCATTGTGCCCCCCAACTCCCTTCATCCGCTCATCATGTACCCCAACTCTATCCACCCCCATTGTGCACCCCCACTCCCTTTATTGTGCCCCCAACTCCCTTCATCCACTCATCATGTACCCCAACTCTATCCACCACTATTGTGCACCCCCACTCCCTTCATTGTGCCCCCCAACTCCCTTCATACGTTCATCATGTACCCCAACTGTGCCCCCCAACTCCCTTCATCCATTCATCATGTACCCCAACTTTATCCACCCCCATTGTGCCCCCCAACTCCCTTCATCTGCTCATCATGTACCCCAACTCTATCCACCCCCATTGTGCACCCTCACTCCCTTCATTGTGCCCCCCAACTCCCTTCATCCACTCATCATGTACCCCAACTCTATCCACCACTATTGTGCACCCCCACTTCCTTCATTGTGCTCCCCAACTCCCTTCATCCCCTCATTGTGTACCCCAACTCTATCAACCCCCATTGTGCCCCCCAACTCCTTTTATCCGCTCATCATGTACCCCAACTCTATCCACCCCCATTGTGCACCCTCACTATCCTCATTGTGCCCCCCAACTCCCTTCATCTGCTCATCATGTACCCCAACTCTATCCACCCCCATTGTGCACCCCCACTTCCTTCATTGTGCCCCCCAACTCCTTTCATCCGCTCATTATGTACACCAACTCTATCCACCTCCATTGTGCACCCCCACTCCGAGGTTCGAATTATTTACGTCGTTTGCATAAGTCATCCGCGAATCGGGAGTTACATCGTTTACGTACACGTCGAAATCAATAGGCCCGTACGGCGTACTTAGCCGCAATGCGCCCTGGGAAATGTAGGCGCCCGGCGCATGCGCAGTGTATAAACAACGTCAAAAACGTGAGGTCAAGCCTCATTTCCATACAACACGCCCCCCTCCAACCAATTTGAAATAGGCGCCCTTACGCCCGCTCGGTTTAGGCTACGCCGCTGTAAATTACCAGGTAAGTTGATTTAGAATCATTACTAGCCTAAATAATTTACGGCGGCGTAGCCTAAACAGGCTACGCCGCCCTAAATTAACGCCGCTGTACGTGAATCTACCCAAGAGTCTTCCTCAACTGCACTGCCAGATGGTACACCATGGATGGGCTCAATCACACAGATATGCAATACTCTGCATGCAGATCAGTCATTAAGATAGATCTAAAGGCTGCAGCGGTGTAGTCTATGATCCATATTGGTCCAAAGTGCAATACAAAGACTGAAAAATCTGCGTACAGACAAGACTTTACTGTAAAATCATACGCCCCCCTGTGCCTAGGAGGCCAATGACATCTATACATAAAAAGCAATGAAGCAGACGAAATGAGAACATTTGTATTTCAGCATACACACTGTGCCTTCTTCAGAGACTTCCCGATGAACACAGCATACACCTAGACACCCAGAAATACCAGATATCCAATGGCCACAAACACACGACCCCCACACACTCCATTCTCATTGCCCAATCACAGGCAAAGGTCCCGGAGCCTTCACAGTCTGTCCCTCTATGTTCTGAGGGAGAAAAGCATTGGAGGGGTCAAGAGGCACCTACAGATTTCTGGACATCTCCATCCAATGAAGAGTCTGCCGTCACCAATTCAGCTTTTACTCAACTTCTAACCCATCATAGACCCCGAGAGTCCTTTACATTGTCAGTTCAACCAAGGGTTTTGGACAGAATGGGGGGGGGGGGTTGGAATTCTTCAGGATTTTATTGCTGTGAGTCTCTTTTGGAGTTCTCACGTCCTGTTCTAATGACAAGACCCGTGAGAAAAAAACTCTCTCTTGGACACGAGCAACAGTATGAACCTGCCAGCGTTCCTTATGCCCCAGTGGAGGTTGGGAAAATCAGACTGGCCATGTTAATTATAAGGAAATTTCCCTTCTGTAATTGGGATAATATGGAGAGTAGCTAAAATTTCCTTTAACTTCCTGTTATCAGAAGTGAGGAAGAGTTTCCCTCTATTCGTCATTTGTGACACCCCCATTGGAAGAGTTCCCCTCTATTCGTCATGTGACACCCCCATTGGAAGAGTTCCCCTCTATTCGTCATGTGACACCCCCATTGGAAGAGTTCCCCTCTATTCGTCATGTGACACCCCCATTGGAAGAGTTCCCCTCTATTCGTCATGTGACACCCCCATTGGAAGAGTTCCCCTCTGTTCATCATGTGACACCCCCATTGGAAGAGTTCCCCTCTATTCGTCATGTGACACCCCCATTGGAAGAGTTCCCCTCTATTCGTCATGTGACACCCCCATTGGAAGAGTTCCCCTTTATTCGTCATTTGTGACACCCCTATTGGAAGAGTTCCCCTCTATTCGTCATGTGACACCCCCATTGGAAGAGTTCTCCTCTATTCGTCATGTGACACCCCCATTGGAAGAGTTCCCCTCTATTCGTCATGTGACACCCCCATTAGAAGAGTTCTCCTCTATTCCTGATGTGACACCCCCATTGGAATAGTTCTCCTCTATTCCTGATGTGACACCCCCATTGGAAGAGTTTCCCTCTATTCGTCATGTGACACCCCCATTGGAAGAGTTCTCCTCTATTCGTCATGTGACACTCCCATTGGAAGAGTTCCCCTCTATTCGTCATGTGACACCCCCATTGGAAGAGTTCCCCTCTATTCATCATGTGACACCCCCATTGGAAGAGTTCCCCTCTATTCGTCATGTGACACCCCCATTGGAAGAGTTCCCCTCTATTCATGTGACACCCCCATTGGAAGAGTTCCCCTCTATTCGTCATGTGACACCCCCATTGGAAGAGTTCCCCTCTATTCGTCATGTGACACCCCCATTGGAAGAGTTCCCCTCTATTCGTCATGTGACACCCCCATTGGAAGAGTTCCCCTCTATTCGTCATGTGACACCCCCATTGGAATAGTTCTCCTCTATTCCTGATGTGACACCCCCATTGGAATAGTTCCCCTCTATTCGTCATGTGACACCCCCATTGGAAGAGTTCCCCTCTATTCCTGATGTGACACCCCCATTGGAAGAGTTCCCCTCTATTCGTCATGTGACACCCCCATTGGAAGAGTTCCCCTCTATTCGTCATGTGACACCCCCATTGGAATAGTTCTCCTCTATTCCTGATGTGACACCCCAATTGGAAGAGTTCCTCTCTATCATTTGACACCCCCATTGGAATAGTTCCCCTCTATTCGTCATTTGACACCTCCGTTGGAAGAGTTCCCCTCCATTCGTCATGTGACACCCCCATTGGAAATGTTCCCCTTTATTCCTGATGTGACACCCCCATTGGAAGAGTTCCCCTCTATTCCCCATGTGACACCCCCATTGGAAGAGTTCCCCTCTATTTGTCATGTGACACCCCCATTGGAAGAGTTCCCCTCTATTCGTCATGTGACACCCCCATTAGAATAGTTCTCCTCTATTCCTGATTTGACACCCCATTGGAAGAGTTCCCCTCTATTCATCATGTGACACCCCCATTGGAAGAGTTCTCCTCTATTCGTCATGTGACACCCCCATTGGAAGAGTTCCCCTCTATTCCTGATGTGACACCCCCATTGGAAGAGTTCCCCTCTATTCGTCATGTGACACTCCCATTGGAAGAGTTCCCCTCTATTCGTCATGTGACACTCCCATTGGAAGAGTTCCCCTCTATTCGTCATGTGACACCCCCATTGGAAAAGTTCCCCTCTATTCGTCATGTGACACCCCCATTGGAAGAGTTCCCCTCTATTCATCATGTGACACCCCCATTGGAGGAGTTCCCCTCTATTCGTCATGTGACACCCCAATTGGAAGAGTTCCCCTCTATTCATCATGTGACACCCCCATTGGAAGAGTTCCCCTCTATTCCTGATGTGACACCCCCATTGGAAGAGTTCCCCTCTATTCGTCATGTGACACCCCCATTGGAAGAGTTCCCCTCTATTCGTCATGTGACACCCCAATTGGAAGAGTTCCCCTCTATTCCTGATGTGACACCCCCATTGGAAGAGTTCCCCTCTATTCGTCATGTGACACCCCCATTGGAAGAGTTCCCCTCTATTCATCATGTGACACCCCCATTGGAAGAGTTCCCCTCTATTCCTGATGTGACACCCCATTGGAAGAGTTCCCCTCCATTCGTCATGTGACACCCCCATTGGAAGAGTTCCCCTCTATTCCTGATGTGACACCCCCATTGGAAGAGTTCCCCTCTATTCCTGATGTGACACCCCAATTGGAAGAGTTCCCCTCTATTCCTGATGTGACACCCCCATTGGAAGAGTTCTCCTCTATTCCTGATGTGACACCCCCATTGGAAGAGTTCCCCTCTATTCCTGATGTGACACCCCAATTGGAAGAGTTCCCCTCTATTCCTGATGTGACACCCCCATTGGAAGAGTTCTCCTCTATTCCTGATGTGACACCCCCATTGGAAGAGTTCTCCTCTATTCCTGATGTGACACCCCAATTGGAAGAGTTCCTCTCTATCATTTGACACCCCCATTGGAATAGTTCCCCTCTATTCATCATGTGACACCCCCATTGGAAGAGTTCCCCTCTATTCCTGATGTGACACCCCCATTGGAAGAGTTCCCCTCTATTCGTCATGTGACACCCCCATTGGAAGAGTTCCCCTCTATTCGTCATGTGACACCCCAATTGGAAGAGTTCCCCTCTATTCGTCATGTGACACCCCCATTGGAAGAGTTCCCCTCTATTCGTCATGTGACACCCCCATTGGAAGAGTTCCCCTCTATTCCTGATGTGACACCCCCATTGGAAGAGTTCCCCTCTATTCGTCATGTGACACCCCCATTGGAAGAGTTCCCCTCTATTCCTGATGTGACACCCCCATTGGAAGAGTTCCCCTCTATTCCTGATGTGACACCCCCATTGGAAGAGTTCACCTCTATCCCTGATGTGACACCCCCATTGGAAGAGTTCACCTCTATCCCTGATGTGACACCCCCATTGGAAGAGTTCACCTCTATCCCTGATGTGACACCCCCATTGGAAGAGTTCCCCTCTATTCGTCATGTGACACCCCCATTGGAAGAGTTCCCCTCTATTCCTGATGTGACACCCCAATTGGAAGAGTTCCTCTCTATCATTTGACACCCCCATTGGAATAGTTCCCCTCTATTCGTCATTTGACACCTCCGTTGGAAGAGTTCCCCTCCATTCGTCATGTGACACCCCCATTGGAAATGTTCCCCTTTATTCCTGATGTGACACCCCCATTGGAAGAGTTCCCCTCTATTCCCCATGTGACACCCCCATTGGAAGAGTTCCCCTCTATTCGTCATGTGACACCCCCATTGGAAGAGTTCCCCTCTATTCGTCATGTGACACCCCCATTAGAATAGTTCTCCTCTATTCCTGATTTGACACCCCATTGGAAGAGTTCCCCTCTATTCATCATGTGACACCCCCATTGGAAGAGTTCTCCTCTATTCGTCATGTGACACCCCCATTGGAAGAGTTCCCCTCTATTCCTGATGTGACACCCCCATTGGAAGAGTTCCCCTCTATTCGTCATGTGACACTCCCATTGGAAGAGTTCCCCTCTATTCGTCATGTGACACTCCCATTGGAAGAGTTCCCCTCTATTCGTCATGTGACACCCCCATTGGAAAAGTTCCCCTCTATTCGTCATGTGACACCCCCATTGGAAGAGTTCCCCTCTATTCATCATGTGACACCCCCATTGGAGGAGTTCCCCTCTATTCGTCATGTGACACCCCAATTGGAAGAGTTCCCCTCTATTCATCATGTGACACCCCCATTGGAAGAGTTCCCCTCTATTCCTGATGTGACACCCCCATTGGAAGAGTTCCCCTCTATTCGTCATGTGACACCCCCATTGGAAGAGTTCCCCTCTATTCGTCATGTGACACCCCAATTGGAAGAGTTCCCCTCTATTCCTGATGTGACACCCCCATTGGAAGAGTTCCCCTCTATTCGTCATGTGACACCCCCATTGGAAGAGTTCCCCTCTATTCATCATGTGACACCCCCATTGGAAGAGTTCCCCTCTATTCCTGATGTGACACCCCATTGGAAGAGTTCCCCTCCATTCGTCATGTGACACCCCAATTGGAAGAGTTCCCCTCTATTCATCATGTGACACCCCCATTGGAAGAGTTCCCCTCTATTCCTGATGTGACACCCCCATTGGAAGAGTTCCCCTCTATTCGTCATGTGACACCCCCATTGGAAGAGTTCCCCTCTATTCGTCATGTGACACCCCAATTGGAAGAGTTCCCCTCTATTCCTGATGTGACACCCCCATTGGAAGAGTTCCCCTCTATTCGTCATGTGACACCCCCATTGGAAGAGTTCCCCTCTATTCATCATGTGACACCCCCATTGGAAGAGTTCCCCTCTATTCCTGATGTGACACCCCATTGGAAGAGTTCCCCTCCATTCGTCATGTGACACCCCCATTGGAAGAGTTCCCCTCTATTCCTGATGTGACACCCCCATTGGAAGAGTTCCCCTCTATTCCTGATGTGACACCCCCATTGGAAGAGTTCCCCTCTATTCCTGATGTGACACCCCCATTGGAAGAGTTCTCCTCTATTCCTGATGTGACACCCCCATTGGAAGAGTTCCCCTCTATTCCTGATGTGACACCCCAATTGGAAGAGTTCCCCTCTATTCCTGATGTGACACCCCCATTGGAAGAGTTCTCCTCTATTCCTGATGTGACACCCCCATTGGAAGAGTTCTCCTCTATTCCTGATGTGACACCCCCATTGGAAGAGTTCCTCTCTATCATTTGACACCCCCATTGGAATAGTTCCCCTCTATTCATCATGTGACACCCCCATTGGAAGAGTTCCCCTCTATTCCTGATGTGACACCCCCATTGGAAGAGTTCCCCTCTATTCGTCATGTGACACCCCCATTGGAAGAGTTCCCCTCTATTCGTCATGTGACACCCCCATTGGAAGAGTTCCCCTCTATTCGTCATGTGACACCCCCATTGGAAGAGTTCTCCATTATTCGTCATTTGACACCTCTGTTGGAAGAGTTCCCCTCTATTCGTCATGTGACACCCCCATTGGAAGAGTTCCCCTCTATTCCTGATGTGACACCCCCATTGGAAGAGTTCCCCTCTATTCGTCATGTGACACCCCCATTGGAAGAGTTCCCCTCTATTCCTGATGTGACACCCCCATTGGAAGAGTTCCCCTCTATTCCTGATGTGACACCCCCATTGGAAGAGTTCACCTCTATCCCTGATGTGACACCCCCATTGGAAGAGTTCACCTCTATCCCTGATGTGACACCCCCATTGGAAGAGTTCACCTCTATCCCTGATGTGACACCTAGATTGAGCAAACTTGCTACTTGCTACATTAGACTTTATAGAAATGTGTAACCTGCCTGACATGAACAAATGTCCATTCAACAGCCCCTAAAGAAATGTTAAGAATCAGCTTCACTTGCAGCAACTAACTGCAGGGACCTCTCACCCCACAACCCTTCCTTACTTCAGGAGCTTCTCACCCCTAGACCCATCCCAACTGCAGAAGCTCCTCGCCCCTAGACCCATCCTGCCTGCAACAGCCCCTCACCCCTAGACCCATCCTGACTGCAACAGCTCCTTACCCCTAGACCCATCCTGACTGCAACAGCTCCTCACCCCTAGACCCATCCTGACTGCAACAGTCTCTCACCCCTAGACCCATCCTGACTCCAACAGTCCCTCGCCCCTAGACCCATCCTGACTGCAACAGTCTCTCACCCCTAGACCCATCCTGGCTGCAACAGTCTCTCACCCCTAGACCCATCCTGACTGCAACAGTCTCTCACCCCTAGACCCATCCTGACTGCAACAGTCCCTCACCCCTAGACCCATCCTGACTGCAACAGCCCCTAGACCCATCCTGACTGCAACAGTATCTCACCCCTAGACCCATCCTGACTGGAACAGTCCCTCACCCCTAGACCCATCCTGACTGCAACAGCTCCTCACCCCTAGACCCATTCTGCCTGCAACAGCCCCTCACCCCTAGACCCATTCTGCCTGCAACAGCCCCTCACCCCTAGACCCATTCTGCCTGCAACAGCCCCTCACCCCTAGATTCATACTAACTGCAACAGTCCCTCACCCCTAGACCCATCCTGACTGCAACAGCCCCTCACCCCCTAGACCCATCCTGACTGCAACAGCTCCTTACCCCTAGACCCATCCTGACTGCAACAGCTCCTCACCCCTAGACCCATCCTGACTGCAACAGTCTCTCACCCCTAGACCCATCCTGACTCCAACAGTCCCTCACCCCTAGACCCATCCTGACTGCAACAGTCTCTCACCCCTAGACCCATCCTGGCTGCAACAGTCTCTCACCCCTAGACCCATCCTGACTGCAACAGTCTCTCACCCCTAGACCCATCCTGACTGCAACAGCCCCTAGACCCATCCTGACTGCAACAGTATCTCACCCCTAGACCCATCCTGACTGCAACAGTCCCTCACCCCTAGACCCATCCTGACTG
This sequence comes from Rana temporaria, assembly GCF_905171775.1. NCBI lineage: Eukaryota > Metazoa > Chordata > Amphibia > Anura > Ranidae > Rana > Rana temporaria. The sequence goes on along the minus strand of NC_053491.1, from coordinate 485,033,446 downwards.
CAACAGCTCCTCACCCCTAGACCCATTCTGCCTGCAACAGCCCCTCACCCCTAGACCCATTCTGCCTGCAACAGCCCCTCACCCCTAGACCCATTCTGCCTGCAACAGCCCCTCACCCCTAGATTCATACTAACTGCAACAGTCCCTCACCCCTAGACCCATCCTGACTGCAACAGCCCCTCGCCCCTAGACCCATCCTGACTGCAACAGCTCCTCAACCCTAGACCCATCCTGACTGCAACAGCTCCTCGCCCCTCTACCCATACTAACTGCAACAGCCCCTCTCCCCTAGACCCATCCTGACTGAAACAGCTCATCTTCTCTAGATCCATCCTGACTGCAACAATCCCTCACCCCTAGATCCATCCTGACTGCAACAGTCCCTCACCCCTAGACCCATCCTGACTGCAACAGCCCCTAGACCCATCCTGACTGCAACAGTATCTCACCCCTAGACCCATACTAACTGCAACAGCCCCTCGCCCCCAGACCCATCCTGACTGCAACAGTCCCTCACCCCTAGACCCATCCTGACTGCAACAGTCCCTCACCCCTAGACCCATCCTGACTGCAACAGTCCCTCACCCCTAGACCCATCCTGACTGCAACAGCCCCTAGACCCATACTGACTGCAACAGTCCCTCACCCCTAGACCCATACTAACTGCAACAGTCCCTCGCCCCTAGACCCATCCTGACTGCAACAGCTCCTCACCCCTAGACCCATACTAACTGCAACAGCCCCTGGCCCCTAGACCCATCCTGACTGCAACAGCTCATCTTCTCTAGAGCCATCCAGACTGCAACAGTCCCTCACTCCTAGATTCATCCAGACTGCAACAGTCCCTCACCCCTAGACCCATCCTGACTGCAACAGCCCCTAGACCCATCCTGACTGCAACAACTCCACACCCCTAGACTCATCCTGACTGCAACAGCTCCTCACCCCTAGACCCATCCTGACTGCAACAGTCCCTCACCCCTAGACCCATCCTGACTGCAACAGTCCCTCACCCCTAGACCTATCCTGACTGCAACAGTCCCTCACCCCTAGACCCATACTAACTGCAACAGCCCCTCGCCCCTATACCCATTCTGACTGGAACAGCTCATCTCCCCCAGAACCATCCTGACTGCAACAGCTCCTCAACCCTAGACCCATCCTGACTGCAACAGTCTCTCACTCCTAGACCCATCCTGACTGCAACAGCCCCTAGACCCATCCTGACTGCAACAGCTCCACACCCCTAGACCCATCCTGACTGCAACAGCTCATCTCCCCTAGACCCATCCTGACTACAACAGCTCCTCACCCCTAGACCCATCCTGACTGCAACAGCTCCTCACCCCTAGACCCATCCTGACTGCAACAGTCCCTCACCCCTAGACCCATACTAACTGCAACAGTCCCTCACCCCTAGACCCATCCTGACTGCAACAGCTCCTCGCCCCTCTACCCATACTAACTGCAACAGCTCCTCACGCCTAGACCCATCATGACTGCAACAGCCCCTCGCCCCTAGACCCATCCTGACTACAACAGCCCCTCACCCCTAGACCCATCCTGACTGCAACAGCCCCTCGCCCCTAGACCCATCCTGACTGCAACAGTCCCTCACTCCTAGACCCATCCTGACTGCAACAGCCCCTCGCCCCTAGACCCATCCTGACTGCAACAGTCCCTCACCCCTAGACCCATACTAACTGCAACAGCCCCTAGACCCATCCTGACTGCAACAGCCCCTCGCCCCTAGACCCATCCTGACTGCAACAGTCCCTCACCCCTAGACCCATCCTGACTGCAACAGCCCCTCGCCCCTAGACCCATCCTGACTGCAACAGTCCCTCACTCCTAGACCCATCCTGACTGCAACAGCCCCTCGCCCCTAGACCCATCCTGACTGCAACAGTCCCTCACCCCTAGACCCATACTAACTGCAACAGCCCCTCGCCCCTATACCCATTCTGACTGGAACAGCTCATCTCCCCCAGAACCATTCTGATTGCAACAGCTCCTCACCCCTAGACCCATCCTGACTGCAACAGCTCCTCAACCCTAGACCCATCCTGACTGCAACAGTCTCTCACCCCTAGACCCATCCTGACTGCAACAGCCCCTAGACCCATCCTGACTGCAACAGCTCCACACCCCTGGACCCATCCTGACTGCAACAGATCCTCAACCCTAGACCCATCCTGACTGCAACAGTCCCTCACCCCTAGACCCATCCTGACTGCAACAGTCCCTCACCCCTAGACCTATCCTGACTGCAACAGCCCCTCACCCCTAGACCCATCCTGACTACAACAGCCCCTCCCCCCTAGACCCATCCTGACTGCAACAGCTCCACACCCCTGGACCCATCCTGACTGCAACAGATCCTCAACCCTAGACCCATCCTGACTGCAACAGTCCCTCACCCCTAGACCCATCCTGACTGCAACAGTCCCTCACCCCTAGACCTATCCTGACTGCAACAGCCCCTCACCCCTAGACCCATCCTGACTACAACAGCCCCTCCCCCCTAGACCCATCCTGACTGCAACAGCTCCTCGCCCCTAGACCCATCCTGACTGCAACAGCCCCTCGCCCCTAGACCCATCCTGACTGCAACAGCCCCTCGCCCCTAGACCCATCCTGACTGCAACAGCTCCTCGCCCCTCTACCCATACTAACTGCAACAGCTCCTCACGCCTAGACCCATCATGACTGCAACAGCCCCTCACCCCTAGACCCATCCTGACTACAACAGCCCCTCCACCCTAGACCCATCCTGACTGCAACAGCTCCTCGCCCCTAGACCCATCCTGACTGCAACAGCCCCTCGCCCCTAGACCCATCCGGACTGCAACAGCCCCTCACCCCTAGACCCATCCTGACTGCAATAGCTGGTCGCCCCTAGACTGCAAAAAGGGGTAAGAAAGGAGAAATGTATTTTATCTCTCTCCCACTGGTTACTAAAGCCCCCAGCACATCATCACCACCCCCAAACAGCTTACTTATTCATTTCTGAGACAATGATTCATGGTTTATTTTGACATATGGCTTCTGAGAGATTTAAAGGCCTCTACTACCCAACAATCCTAATAGTACCTAGTAAATCTCCCATGCTCTCTCTTTGGTCTTTAAATATATATAGATATCTTTTTCAATTGTTTACATGCTAATTATCAGCTTTGCTCCTTTCCTTCCTTTCTGGAGGTGAGATTTAACTAAAGGTCTAACCTACTGTAGTAGAGGGGAGGATAGGAGCTGTATTAGTATTCATATATCCTTCTCAGATTGGATGCATGCGCATGCGCTGTCATTTTGCCTGGGCTCCAACCGCGCTCTCTGCTCAGGCACAGCTACAATGCATGCGCAGTGCGGGGGGAAGTGTCTAAATTAAATAGGAACTGCAGTCTGCTCACTAATTTTTAATAAAAACATATTTTCCATTCTGAAGCTTCCCTCCTAACAACTTTGCATATTATTTTATATATACTCTGATTCTGTACTTGCTTCAGAAACCTCCCTGAGTCTGGCTGCAGCCATTTTAACTGTGGGCGGCTAAAGCTGCTGCCTGTTCACTTCCTGGATTTACACAGAGGCACGCCTCCCAGCTCTGCAGTTCTCATTGGCCCTCTCATGCCTCATCCCCTACCTTCCTGGCAAACTCTCACAAGAGTGAGAGAGAGAGAGCTGTGCATGATGTCCTAAGTCTAGGCTAATGACCAGACAAGAACTGTATAAGGAAACAGGAAGTGGGCTGTATAAGGAAACAGGAAGTGGACTGTATAAGGAAACAGGAAGTGGGCTGTATAAGGAAACAGGAAGTGGGCTGTATAAGGAAACAGGAAGTGGGCTGTATAAGGAATCAGGAAGTGGGCTGTATAAGGAATCAAAAAGTGGGCTGTATAAGGAAACAGGAAGTGGGCTGTATAAGGAAACAGGAAGTGGGCTGTATAAGGAAACAGGAAGTGGGCTGTATAAGGAAACAGGAAGTGGGCTGTATAAGGAAACAGGAAGTGGCCTGTATGGCATTATGTCTGCACAGCATTGTCGGCCCGGTCATGGAACCAGTGTCGGCATCAGGGAAGATGGCAGGATCACCTGGGACATTTCTTCACACTCGGGGGTAGAATAAGACGGACATTGTGAATAGGCAGATTTTATTGTATAGTTGCATCATGTTGACTCGCGTCTTGCGTCAGGAGACCCACTTTAATGGCTTGCCCGTAGTCTCCTCATTCAGATGGAAGAAACGGCTCCCTGTGGAGTAAGCTGTACAATACTGTCATAATCTCCTATGAGTGCTCTGGTCAACTGCCACTGATCCCTACAAGATGATACTGCATACTGACCTACCCCATAGGGAGCCATTTGTCTCACAGCCCATTACCAGCTCTGCGGTACATCTAGCTAACAGTCATTAATACGTGTTGCCTTTTAACTCCTTCAGGTCCGCGCTACAGTCGAATGACGGCTACAGAGTGGATCTGCTTTGCAGTGAAGGCCGTCAATTGACGTCCTCCCCTTTCCACGCTCCCTGCACGCCCCCTGCGTGCGCGCTGTGACCACTGAGACTCGGGTGATCACAGATCGATCCCGGCCCCTTACCACTGCCAATGACAGCTGATCACGTGATGTAAACAAAAGCTCTGTAATCGTTTTTTTTGTTTTTTTTCTCTCTCCTCATGCTGACAGCGTGAGGAGTAAAAAAAGACGATCACCGGCTTTTGTGCAAGGGACATCGGTCCCCGAAGAGGAAGAGGCACATCCATCTCATCTGTGCCTGCCAGTGCCCACAGTGCCACAAATCAGTGCCTAACAGTGCCACCTATCAATGCCCACCAGTGGTGCCAATCAGTGTCACCTACCAGTGCTGCCTATCAGTGTCACCTACCAGTGCTGCCTATCAGTGTCACCTACCAGTGCCCATCATTGCCACCCATCAGTGCCAGGGGGGTACAGGCATTACACCTGTAAGGGGCCCGATGGTCCCCAGGGGCCCGGCTGGTCCCCCCTCCCGTTTTTTTTTATTTAACATTTACATTTTTTCCTTTTTTTTTTTTTGCATTACACCTGTAAGGGGCCCAATGGTCCCCAGTGCCCCTTACAGGCCACCTGCCAGTGCCCACAGTGCCACAAATCAGTGCAAAACAGTGCCACCTATCAATGACTACCAGTGGTGCCAATCAGTGTTGCCTACCAGTGCTGCCTATCAGTGTCCATCACTGCCAGGGCTGCCATCGGGGGGGTACAGGCATTACACCTATAAGGGGCCCGGCTGGCCCCCCCCTGCCGTTTTTTTTTATTTAACATTTTTTTTTTACTTTTTTTTTTTTGCATTACACCTGTAATGGTCCCCATGGCCCCTTGCAGGCCCGGCTGGCCCCCCTCCCATTTTTTTTTTGCATTAAACCTGTAAGGGGCCCAATGGTCCCCAGGGCCCCTTACAGGCCCAGCCGGTCCCCTCCCTTGTTTTTGTTTTTTTCAGCACACACCCCCCCCCCCCCTGGTCCTCTGGTCTAGGGGGGCCCTGCCCAAAGCTGTGTAAGAGGCCTCAATGTCCGGGGGGGATACCCACGATTGTCTCACGGGGAGGAAGAACGGGGAAATGCTGATGTAAACAAGGCATTTCCCCATTCTTCCTAGTGACATGACACTGATCACAGCTCCCTGTAATCGGGAGCAATGATCAGTGTCAGAGGTGAGGAGTGAAGGCTCATTGATGGAGGGGGGAGGGGAGGCTCATTGATGGATGTGGGGAGTGAAGGCTCATTGATGGAGGTGGGGAGTGAAGGCTCATTGATGGAGGTGTGGAATGAAGGCTCATTGATGGAGGTGTGGAGTGAAGGCTCATTGATGGAGGTGTGGAATGAAGGCTCATTGATGGAGGTGTGGAGTGAAGGCTCATTGATGGATGTGGGGAGGGAAGGCTCATTGATGGCACTGGGGAGTGAAGGCTCATTGATGGATGTGGGGAGTGAAGGCTCATTGATGGTGGTGGGGAGTGAAGGCTCATTGATGAAGGTGGGGAGTGAAGGCTTATTGATGGAGGTGGGGAGTGAAGGCTCATTGATGGATGTGGGGAGGGAAGGCTCATTGATTGAGGTGTGGAGTGAAGGCTCATTGATGGAGGTGGGGAGTGAAGGCTCATTGATGGAGGTGAGGAGTGAAGGCTCATTGATGGAGGTGTGAAGTGAAGGCTCACTGATGGATGTGGGGAGGGAAGGCTCATTGATGGCGGTGGGGAGTGAAGGCTCATTGATGGAGGTGGGGAGTGAAGGCTCATTGATGGAGGTGGGGAGTGAAGGCTCATTGATGGAGGTGGGGAGTGAAGGCTCATTGATGGAGGTGGGGAGTGAAGGCTCATTGATGGAGGTGAGGAGGGAAGGCTCATTGATGGATGTGGGGAGTGAAGGCTCATTGATGGAGGTGGGGAGTGAAGGCTCATTGATGGAGGTGGGGAGTGAAGGCTCATTGATGGATGTGGGGAGTGAAGGCTCATTGATGGAGGTGGGGAGTGAAGGCTCATTGATGGAGGTGGGGAGTGAAGGCTCATTGATGGAGGTGGGGAGTGAAGGCTCATTGATGGAGGCGAGGAGTGAAGGCTCGTTGATGGAGGTGTGGAGTGAAGGCTCATTGATGGAGGTGTGGAGTGAAGGGTCATTGATGGATGTGGGGAGGGAAGGCTCATTCATGGCGGTGGGGAGTGAAGGCTCATTGATGGCGGTGGGGAGTGAAGGCTCATTGATGGAGGTGGGGAGTGAAGGCTCATTGATGGAGGTGGGGAGTGAAGGCTTATTGATGGAGGTGGGGAGTGAAGGCTCATTGATGGATGTGGGGAGGGAAGGCTCATTGATAGAGGTGGGGAGTGAAGGCTCATTGATGGAGGTGGGGAGTGAAGACTCATTGATGGAGGTGGGGAGTGAAGACTCATTGATGGCGGTGAGGAGTGAAGGCTCATTGATGGAGGGGGGAGGGGAGGCTCATTGATGGAGGTGGGGAGTGAAGGCTCATTGATGGAGGTGAGGAGTGAAGGCTCATTGATGGATGTGGGGAGGGAAGGCTCATTGATGGATGTGGGGAGTGAAGGCTCATTGATGGAGGTGGGGAGTGAAGGCTCATTGATGGAGGTGGGGAGTGAAGGCTCATTGATGGAGGTGGGGAGTGAAGACTCATTGATGGCGGTGAGGAGTGAAGGCTCATTGATGGAGGTGGGGAGTGAAGGCTCATTGATGGAGGTGAGGAGGGAAGGCTCATTGATGGATGTGGGGAGTGAAGGCTCATTGGTGGGGAGTGAAGGCTCATTGATGGAGGTGGGGAGTGAAGGCTCATTGATGGATGTGGGGAGTGAAGGCTCATTGATGGAGGTGGGGAGTGAAGGCTCATTGATGGAGGTGGGGAGTGAAGGCTCATTGATGGATGTGAGGAGTGAAGGCTCATTAATGGTGGTGGGGAGGGAAGGCTCATTGATGGATGTGGGGAGTGAAGGCTCATTGATGGAGGTGGGGAGTGAAGGCTCATTGATGGAGGTGAGGAGTGAAGGCTCATTGATGGAGGTGGGGAGAGGAGGCTCATTGGTGGAGGTGGTGAGGAGGCTCATTGATGGATGTGGGGAGTGAAGGCTCATTGATGGAGGTGGGGAGTGAAGGCTCATTGATGGAGGTGAGGAGTGAAGGCTCATTGATGGAGGTGGGGAGAGGAGGCTCATTGATGGAGGTGGTGAGGAGGCTCATTGATGGAGGTGGGGAGTGAAGGCTCATTGATGGAGGTGAGGAGTGAAGGCTCATTGATGGAGGTGAGGAGGGAAGGCTCATTGATGGAGGGGGGAGGGGAGGCTCATTGATGGAGGTGGGGAGTGAAGGCTCATTGATGGAGGTGAGGAGTGAAGGCTCATTGATGGATGTGGGGAGGGAAGGCTCATTGATGGATGTGGGGAGTGAAGGCTCATTGATTGAGGTGGGGAGTGAAGGCTCATTGATGGAGGTGGGGAGTGAAGACTCATTGATGGCGGTGAGGAGTGAAGGCTCATTGATGGAGGTGGGGAGTGAAGGCTCATTGATGGAGGTGAGGAGGGAAGGCTCATTGATGGAGGTGGGGAGTGAAGACTCATTGATGGCGGTGAGGAGTGAAGGCTCATTGATGGAGGTGGGGAGTGAAGGCTCATTGATGGAGGTGAGGAGGGAAGGCTCATTGATGGATGTGGGGAGTGAAGGCTCATTGGTGGGGAGTGAAGGCTCATTGATGGAGGTGGGGAGTGAAGGCTCATTGATGGATGTGGGGAGTGAAGGCTCATTGATGGAGGTGGGGAGTGAAGGCTCATTGATGGAGGTGGGGAGTGAAGACTCATTGATGGCGGTGAGGAGTGAAGGCTCATTGATGGAGGTGGGGAGTGAAGGCTCATTGATGGAGGTGAGGAGGGAAGGCTCATCAAAACTGCAGACAGAAACCGGAGGGAGGAGTCTGAAGATGGCGCGGTCAGTGTGAAGGAGTAGCTAGACGGAGGTGCTCGCTCTCCAGCCCGCTCTGAGGACCGGGGATGTCCAGGATGTCTAGGAGCCGGATTCTCTGTTCCTCCCGCTAGGTCGTCCCCCTCCACCCCCCCCCCCCCCGGGCTGAAGTCTCGGACCCCTGGAGCGGATTGGATCGGATCCTCACCCCCCTCGATCGGGTTAGCCTGACGCGCTGCGTGTGCGGCTTCCCCGGCTTCCTGGATCACGCCGGCTGATTGGGTGGCGGCGGTGGTTTGCAGCGGCGCGCGGAGACGAGATGAAGGAGCTCCGGGACAGTGCTTGAAGTAAGGGGGGGGATTCCCAGAGGTGAGCGGGGGCCGGAGCCCCCCCTGAGGCAACAGGCTGATAAGTCTCCCTCCAACAGAGTGTACGGGTGGCTGAGCTATTGAGGTGAGCCGCACCTCCCCACCGCACCCCCCCTCCAGGCAGTAATATAGAAGAGGAGGCTGAGGGAAGGGGAGACACGGCGCCAGGCAACCCGGCAGTAAAAATCCCATGGGAAAGGATCCAGCCCACCGCCAATGTCAGCAAAAGTAGGTCCAGAGACACAGGGAAACACATCACAGCAGTCTCTATCCTTTCCTCTCCCTGCGTGAAAATTACCAGATTGGTGAGTACATGTTTGAGCTCATTGCAAGAGGCAGAGTGGTGAGTACAAACGTCCTTTTTATGAGTTAAAGAACGAGTTAAAGAACTAAGGAAAAAAAAAAATAAGTATACATATACATAAATCTCAATGGGACATTTTTACAGAAGAACTGGTAACTGGAAGGGACTGATATGAAGACAGGCAATGAGGAGATACAAGGGACATGAGTGCTTTTCTGTCATTTCCTGTGCTTGTCGAGATGTGATTATAAGGATGCTGGTAATTCTAAAGCTTTGGTGACGGCCCCCCCCGTTACATCCCCCCTTTGCCCATTGGGAGTGATGAGAGAGACGGGGAGAATTCCCTTTTTTTTTTTTTCCCCTCTCTCCGTGTTCCCTAATTTATTTTCTCCCTTCTATTAGACAACATAGATGTAACACATCTTGGATCCTTTTTATATTATACTGCAATATTTATAATATATAAGTACACGCAGGCCTGGCAGAGAACGTAATTATAAACTGACGGATATAATGGTTAAAGCACAGCAAACAGTATAATTAACCATACTAAAAAACCCTGAAAACCTGTAAAAGGAGGTCATTGAGTGCGACGCGCACTGGTGACCGACAGAAGAAGGGGGTTAATATACGTGCTGGGTGCTCCGAAGGTCTTTAATTTAAAATCAAAGCCAAAAAGTAGAAATACCAAATCAACTTTAAAACGTGATACCAAAGGGCATTGTCCCGTGCAGCATACACCTCCCATAAGTGCAAAGGGGTCTTACTATAGAATTTGCTGTAAAGCGGTGTAGTTTAATCACAAGCGCAGCAAGAAGCACGAGGAAGCAATCAGGACTACAGCAGGACTGAAAGGGGGTGAAGGATGACCACAAGGGGAAAAGGAGTAAAAGGCGGGGCAATCCCAAAGGTCCCCCGCTTAAGTCAAAGTCCAGGCCCAATGTGCAAATTTGTGACCCATGGGACAAATGGAGAAAATCAGCAGATAGAAAAACCGTCAATAACCCGAGGAGGCCAGGTAGAAAAGGAAAAGAAGAAAGAGAAGAAAAAAGGGACTGTTAATATCCTGACAGACTCAGAAACTCTCTCAGAGTCACTATTAGAGAAAAAAACAGATCAAGATAGAGAAACAGATAAAGAGATGGACCTGGGACAGGGAGACAGAGAAGAAACGCAGGACATTACACTTTTGCCAACAAAAAAGGAAATGGAAGGAATGTTTGCCGCTCTAGAAAGATCACTTAAAACGCAAATGGAAAAAATGGAGAGAAATATGGGGCACATATTGGAAAGAGTGGAAGAAGTTGAGAAAAAAGTCGATCACAACATAACCTCAGTTAAAAAATTAGAAGATGAAATAAAAGCATTAAAAATAAATCAACGAGAACAGGCGTATAAATTAGAAGATCAAGAAAATAGGGAAAGAAGGAAGAATATAAGAATACGCGGAGTTCCAGAAACGACAGAGGCTGAGGATCTCTCAGAAACAATAAGAAAAATTTGCAATCCAATACTGGAGAGAGAAATAACTTCCCCACTAAAAATAGAACGTGCGCATAGGATAAGACGAGCTAGAGAGAGAGCACAGGAATACCCTAGAGATATTATAGTGCGATTTGAAAGTTGGGAAGAGAAGAACCAACTATGGAGAAAACTGAGAGGGAAGTCGCCATTAGAATTCGATCAGCATAATATTCAAATATACCAAGATCTATCACAAGAGACGTTAAATAGAAGAAGAAACTTAAAACCATTGTTAAGAGTCTTGCAGGAACATGATATACAATATAATTGGGGTTTCCCAGCCTGCCTGATAGGCAGGAAAAACGGTATCTCGGCAAGACTGAGGTTTATAGAGGAAGTGCCAGAATTTTGTCAGAGATTAGATATCCCAACACCAAAAAAGGACTGAAAACGTTAGATGGCGGAGTGGGGGGGGGAAAGGGGGGGGGGAGGAGGGATGGGGAGGTTCTAAACAGTAAGCTACAGGAGCGGGACTGGAGAGGGGGCGGATCCGGAGGGCACTCCTTCCCCAATTCCCCAGTATAGGGGGGTAGGAGACCGGGCTAAAATAGAACTCCACCTTAGCCCAAGGAGCAAAAGAGCGCCTGGAGCGCCAAATAGAAAAAGCTCTAAAAGACCATAGGGTCAGGGATCGATTGGGGGGAAGGGAGGGAGGGGGGAGGCGATGAGAAAGCCCCACATGAAGAACAGGGGGGCAAGATATGACGGGAGGGGAGGGTGGGGGGGGGGAGACAGGAGAAGGGGGGAGGGGGAAAATAGAAGGGCCTGGTGGGGGGTCTTAGATCTGTGTGTCTTGCAACGGAAAAAAATATACTTATCAGAGAAAGGTAAAAAGAAAAAAAAAAGAGAAAGAAATGACAAATATAAATTTTATAACATATAATGTAAGAGGTCTCAGTTGCCCGGAAAAAAGGCATATGGTATTAAGAGAGGTCGAAAGGTACTCCGCTGAAATAGTTTTTTTGCAAGAGACACACATAACTTTGGACTCAAATGTTAGACTGTATTCTCGGGCAGTCCCCACTTGGTACTACGGGGACTCCCCAAAGAAAAGATCTAAGGGGGTTGCTATAGGAATAGGGAAGAACATCACTTTTACAATAGAAGATAGGAAAGTTGACCCAGATGGACGTTATTTGTTTCTGAGAGGGGTACTCCAAGGGAAAAAATATACGCTCGCAAACATATACTGTCCAAATAGACAACCTCATAAATATCTGAGGGGGCTCTTGAACGTTTTAATGGACTTCAAGCAAGGTCAAGTAATTTTAGCAGGAGACCTCAATCTTTCAATGGACTATCATCTAGATAATATGTCTGGAGCACAGAGACGAAATATTAAACAGCTAAGAATATTGGGAAAAAAAATGCATAGTCACTGTTTAATAGATCCTTGGAGGATTACATATCCAAACAAAAAGGACTATACATATTACTCTTCTGTGCACGGAACATATTCAAGATTGGATTATATAATGGTAGACCATGAGTCGTTGGAAGACGTAGTTAAAACATCAATAGGGGTAACCACAATCTCAGATCACGCTCCGGTAATAGTGAAAATAAGATTCAAAGAGATAGAGCAAAGAAAAGGAACGTGGAACTTAAACGAAGAACTCATAGAGGATACAGAGGTAAACAATACAGTAAAAATCGACTTGGAACAATATTTCACTCTTAATAATACACCAGAAGTAAAGATGGCAACTGTTTGGGAGGCCCATAAGGCATACATTAGAGGGAAATTAATTGCAATTGGAGCAGGGAAAAAAAAGATAAGAAAATTAAACATGGAAAAATTAACATCTGAATTATTTGAACTGGAACAAACGCATAAAGAGCGAGGAGAAAATGAGGTATATCAAGAAATTGTGATAAAGAGGGCCCAGCTCAGAGACTTGATGAAGGTAGAAACAAGGAAAATATTCAAAAATGTCGGAAAAGAGAGGTATAAATGGGGGAACAAACCAGGGAAATATCTAGCCAGAATATCAAGGGAAAAAAAAATAAAAAATTACATAGAAAAAATAAAAAACCAAGACGGTCTTATGAAATATAAGACATCGGAAATTGCGGAAGCTTTTCAGACTTATTATAGTACATTATATTCAATAAGAATTAACGAAACTCAAGAGCAGCAAAATATTAGAATAAGGAAAATTAAGGAATACTTAAAAGAAGTGAACTTACCTAAAATAACTCAAAACGACAGGGAATCCCTGGATGCCTCTATAACTCAAGAGGAGATTTATAGAGCCCTCCAGGAAACACCGGGTGGTAAGAGTCCAGGCCCCGACGGTTTGCCGATTAAATATTATAAAAAATTTAGAGAACTTTTGGTCCCTGAGATGTGTAATTACTTCAATAAAATAGGAGAGGAAGAGGAAATAAGAAAAGAATCGCTGCTAGCAAGTATTTCTATAATCCCTAAAACAGGAAAAGATGGAACGTTGTGTTCAAACTATCGACCAATAGCATTGTTAAATGCAGACCTAAAGGTTTATGCGAAAATACTAGCAACTAGGATAAAAAGTTTAATGCCGGAATTAATAAATATAGATCAGGCAGGCTTTGTAGCGGGCAGAGAGGGGAGAGATAATAGCATAAGGACCCTGCTGCTGCTACAACAGGATCCAAAAAAGAAACCCCCAGTCGTACTCATGTCTCTAGATGCTGAAAAAGCATTCGACAGAGTCGACTGGGGGTTTATGATGGAAACTCTACAAAATATAGGTCTGGGACCAAGATTTTTGAAATGGGTAAAAAACCTATATAGCCACCCGACGGCAAGGGTAAAGGTCAATGGGAGTATGTCGTCTGCGTTCGAAATGAAAAATGGTACCAGACAGGGGTGCCCGCTCTCACCCCTCCTATATGTAATAGCACTGGAACCACTGTTAGCAAAAATCCGGGAAAACCCGGACATAGGAGGGGTGAGAGTGGGAGATGACGAACACAAGGTGGCGGCATACGCAGACGACATACTCCTATACCTGACTAAACCTAGAGTTTCCCTCCCTAACGTTATAAAGGAAATAAAAAGATACGGTGAACTTTCCAACTTTAAAATAAACCCGATAAAAACAGTAATTCTAAATGTGGGGATAGAAAAAAAAGAAGCAGAAGAGCTGCAGAAGGATTTCCCATTTACATGGGAAAAGGAAGCTATTACATATTTAGGAATAAAGATCACACCAACAGTTGAAAAACTCTACATAGCCAACTTCGTCCCCTTAATTAATGACATTAACCAAGACTTGAAAAATCTCGCAAGAAAACACATCTCCTGGATAGGAAAGATAAATGCGTTTAAAATGATGATACTACCGAAGATAACATATAAACTCCAAATGCTCCCAATAAAGATACCGCAAAGCTTCTTTAAGGTAATTAAAACAATAATCTCGAAATATATATGGGCAGGTAAAAAGGCCAGAATAAGCTACACACAACTGAGCCTGAAAAAAAAAGGAGGCGGGTTGGGACTCCCCGACATAAAAAGATATTATTTTGCCGTTAATTTAGCTAGGTTAGTAGAATGGACAAATACACATACCAAAAAAAAATGGGCACGTATGGAAGAGAAAATAAGTAATGCACAATTAAACAGAAACATTTGGATACCACCTAAGACGAGGAAATTGGGCACAAACACACATAGTATAACAAAAAATGTTTTTAAAATATGGGACACTTTATTTAGACGGGAAAAATGGGAGTATAACTCTCCATTAATCCCATTAGCAGGCACAAAGTTCTTCCCACCAGGTAATGGAACACGTTTCGGCAAGCAATTGGGAGAGAAAAAATTAAAAGATATTGTCACACGGGGAAAAATAAAAGCAAGACAGGATATAATAGTGGGAGAAGGGGAGCAACGGATGAGTGAATGGGAGTATTTACAGTTAAAACACTTTGTGAGCACACTACCACAACCGATTCGTGAAGAAAAAACATTAAACCCAATAGAAAAAATATGCAGTATAGATGGGCCACTGACACATGGTATATCAAAAGCATATGGAATATTAACGGAGCTCGAGACCCAGGAAACACTGCCCTGCCTAGAAAAATGGGAAAGCGATTTGGGTAAAAAGATTGACAAATCACAAATGATAGGTGCAGTTTATAATTATGCCTCAGATATAACTTCCATAGAAGCAAATTATAAGTGTATGGTTCGATGGCACTTGACCCCATCAAGAATGAATAAAATCCATCCAAAAAACTCAGAGCTTTGTTGGAGGAATTGTAAGCAAAAAGGGACAACTATGCACATATGGTGGGATTGCCCGAGAATACAGGAGTATTGGAAAGAAGCCCTGGAATATATCGAAAAAATAACAGGGGAGAGGATCCCGTGTAGCCCACTGCCCTGTCTATTTCATGGAACCGAAAAAACAAAAAAACAATACGCAATAACCCTGGTTCCAGTGCTGCTAAATGCAGCAAAGGCCCTGATTCCAAAAAACTGGCTACACCCAAAAAGGCCATCAATTAAAGAATTGATGGAAAGGGTGGAATACATAGAAGAGATGGAGTACCTGGCCTGTGGAGAGACAGGAGGAGTGGATAGATATAATGAGGTGTGGGAAAAATGGAAAGTTTTTAAATCTTCGGAAAAGTTTGTTCAAGGAATGACAGAAGTGGATAAGTGAGAAAACAAAAAAAAAAAAAAAAAGAAGATTGCAAGGCACACAGACAGGGGGGGGGGGGAGGGGGGCTGGGGGGAAAGAAAAGAAAAAAAGTAGGAAAAGAGGGGAGGGAAAGGGGGAAAAAAAAAAAAAAAAAAAAAAAGGACAAATTTGCAACTGTTAAAAAAAAAAAAAAAAAAAAAAAAAACCCCACGCATGATGCGAAGCCACCAGAGAGACGTTAAGGGCGGTCTAACCGTGAGCAAGTCTCGTTGTCAAATATGAGCGGAGTCTGAAGTGGGGAAAAAAAAAAAAAAAAAGGAGGGAAGGCTCATTGATGGAGGTGGGGAGTGAAGGCTCATTGATGGAGGTGGGGAGTGAAGGCTCATTGATGGAGGGGGGAGTGAAGACTCATTGATGGAGGTGAGGAGTGAAGGCTCATTGATGGAGGTGGGGAGTGAAGGCTCATTGATGGAGGTGGGGAGTGAAGGCTCATTGATGGAGGTGAGGAGTGAAGACTCATTGATGGAGGTGAGGAGTGAAGGCTCATTGATGGAGGTGGGGAGTGAAGGCTCATTGATGGAGGTGAGGAGTGAAGGCTCATTGATGGAGGTGGGGAGTGAAGGCTCATTGATGGAGGGGGGAGGGGAGGCTCATTGATGGAGGTGGGGAGTGAAGGCTCATTGATGGAGGTGGGGAGTGAAGGCTCATTGATGGAGGTGAGGAGTGAAGACTCATTGATGGAGGTGAGGAGTGAAGGCTCATTGATGGAGGTGGGGAGTGAAGGCTCATTGATGGAGGTGAGGAGTGAAGGCTCATTGATGGAGGTGGGGAGTGAAGGCTCATTGATGGAGGGGGGAGGGGAGGCTCATTGATGGAGGTGGGGAGTGAAGGCTCATTGATGGAGGTGAGGAGTGAAGGCTCATTGATGGAGGTGGGGAGTGAAGACTCATTGATGGCGGTGAGGAGTGAAGGCTCATTGATGGAGGTGGGGAGTGAAGGCTCATTGATGGAGGTGAGGAGGGAAGGCTCATTGATGGATGTGGGGAGTGAAGGCTCATTGGTGGGGAGTGAAGGCTCATTGATGGAGGTGGGGAGTGAAGGCTCATTGATGGATGTGGGGAGTGAAGGCTCATTGATGGAGGTGGGGAGTGAAGGCTCATTGATGGAGGTGGGGAGTGAAGGCTCATTGATGGATGTGAGGAGTGAAGGCTCATTGATGGTGGTGGGGAGGGAAGGCTCATTGATGGATGTGGGGGGTGAAGGCTCATTGATGGAGGTGGGGAGTGAAGGCTCATTGATGGAGGTGAGGAGTGAAGGCTCATTGATGGAGGTGGGGAGAGGAGGCTCATTGATGGAGGTGGTGAGGAGGCTCATTGATGGATGTGGGGAGTGAAGGCTCATTGATGGAGGTGGGGAGTGAAGGCTCATTGATGGAGGTGAGGAGTGAAGGCTCATTGATGGAGGTGGGGAGAGGAGGCTCATTGATGGAGGTGGTGAGGAGGCTCATTGATGGAGGTGGGGAGTGAAGGCTCATTGATGGAGGTGAGGAGTGAAGGCTCATTGATGGAGGTGAGGAGGGAAGGCTCATTGATGGAGGGGGGAGGGGAGGCTCATTGATGGAGGTGGGGAGTGAAGGCTCATTGATGGAGGTGAGGAGTGAAGGCTCATTGATGGATGTGGGGAGGGAAGGCTCATTGATGGAGGTGGGGAGTGAAGGCTCATTGATGGAGGTGAGGAGGGAAGGCTCATTGATGGATGTGGGGAGTGAAGGCTCATTGGTGGGGAGTGAAGGCTCATTGATGGAGGTGGGGAGTGAAGGCTCATTGATGGATGTGGGGAGTGAAGGCTCATTGATGGAGGTGGGGAGTGAAGGCTCATTGATGGAGGTGGGGAGTGAAGACTCATTGATGGCGGTGAGGAGTGAAGGCTCATTGATGGAGGTGGGGAGTGAAGGCTCATTGATGGAGGTGAGGAGGGAAGGCTCATTGATGGAGGTGGGGAGTGAAGGCTCATTGATGGAGGTGGGGAGTGAAGGCTCATTGATGGGGGGGGGAGTGAAGACTCATTGATGGAGGTGAGGAGTGAAGGCTCATTGATGGAGGTGGGGAGTGAAGGCTCATTGATGGAGGTGGGGAGTGAAGGCTCATTGATGGAGGTGAGGAGTGAAGACTCATTGATGGAGGTGAGGAGTGAAGGCTCATTGATGGAGGTGGGGAGTGAAGGCTCATTGATGGAGGTGAGGAGTGAAGGCTCATTGATGGAGGTGTGAAGTGAAGGCTCACTGATGGATGTGGGGAGGGAAGGCTCATTGATGGCGGTGGGGAGTGAAGGCTCATTGATGGAGGTGGGGAGTGAAGGCTCATTGATGGAGGTGGGGAGTGAAGGCTCATTGATGGAGATGGGGAGTGAAGGCTCATTGATGGAGGTGGGGAGTGAAGGCTCATTGATGGAGGTGAGGAGGGAAGGCTCATTGATGGATGTGGGGAGTGAAGGCTCATTGATGGAGGTGGGGAGTGAAGGCTCATTGATGGAGGTGGGGAGTGAAGGCTCATTGATGGATGTGGGGAGTGAAGGCTCATTGATGGAGGTGGGGAGTGAAGGCTCATTGATGGAGGTGGGGAGTGAAGGCTCATTGATGGAGGTGGGGAGTGAAGGCTCATTGATGGAAGCGAGGAGTGAAGGCTCGTTGATGGAGGTGTGGAGTGAAGGCTCATTGATGGAGGTGTGGAGTGAAGGGTCATTGATGGATGTGGGGAGGGAAGGCTCATTCATGGCGGTGGGGAGTGAAGGCTCATTGATGGCGGTGGGGAGTGAAGGCTCATTGATGGAGGTGGGGAGTGAAGGCTCATTGATGGAGGTGGGGAGTGAAGGCTTATTGATGGAGGTGGGGAGTGAAGGCTCATTGATGGATGTGGGGAGGGAAGGCTCATTGATAGAGGTGGGGAGTGAAGGCTCATTGATGGAGGTGGGGAGTGAAGACTCATTGATGGAGGTGGGGAGTGAAGACTCATTGATGGCGGTGAGGAGTGAAGGCTCATTGATGGAGGTGGGGAGTGAAGGCTCATTGATGGAGGTGAGGAGGGAAGGCTCATTGATGGAGGGGGGAGGGGAGGCTCATTGATGGAGGTGGGGAGTGAAGGCTCATTGATGGAGGTGAGGAGTGAAGGCTCATTGATGGATGTGGGGAGGGAAGGCTCATTGATGGATGTGGGGAGTGAAGGCTCATTGATGGAGGTGGGGAGTGAAGGCTCATTGATGGAGGTGGGGAGTGAAGGCTCATTGATGGAGGTGGGGAGTGAAGACTCATTGATGGCGGTGAGGAGTGAAGGCTCATTGATGGAGGTGGGGAGTGAAGGCTCATTGATGGAGGTGAGGAGGGAAGGCTCATTGATGGATGTGGGGAGTGAAGGCTCATTGGTGGGGAGTGAAGGCTCATTGATGGAGGTGGGGAGTGAAGGCTCATTGATGGATGTGGGGAGTGAAGGCTCATTGATGGAGGTGGGGAGTGAAGGCTCATTGATGGAGGTGGGGAGTGAAGGCTCATTGATGGATGTGAGGAGTGAAGGCTCATTGATGGTGGTGGGGAGGGAAGGCTCATTGATGGATGTGGGGAGTGAAGGCTCATTGATGGAGGTGGGGAGTGAAGGCTCATTGATGGAGGTGAGGAGTGAAGGCTCATTGATGGAGGTGGGGAGAGGAGGCTCATTGATGGAGGTGGTGAGGAGGCTCATTGATGGATGTGGGGAGTGAAGGCTCATTGATGGAGGTGGGGAGTGAAGGCTCATTGATGGAGGTGAGGAGTGAAGGCTCATTGATGGAGGTGGGGAGAGGAGGCTCATTGATGGAGGTGGTGAGGAGGCTCATTGATGGAGGTGGGGAGTGAAGGCTCATTGATGGAGGTGAGGAGTGAAGGCTCATTGATGGAGGTGAGGAGGGAAGGCTCATTGATGGAGGGGGGAGGGGAGGCTCATTGATGGAGGTGGGGAGTGAAGGCTCATTGATGGAGGTGAGGAGTGAAGGCTCATTGATGGATGTGGGGAGGGAAGGCTCATTGATGGATGTGGGGAGTGAAGGCTCATTGATGGAGGTGGGGAGTGAAGGCTCATTGATGGAGGTGGGGAGTGAAGGCTCATTGATGGAGGTGGGGAGTGAAGACTCATTGATGGCGGTGAGGAGTGAAGGCTCATTGATGGAGGTGGGGAGTGAAGGCTCATTGATGGAGGTGAGGAGGGAAGGCTCATTGATGGAGGTGGGGAGTGAAGACTCATTGATGGCGGTGAGGAGTGAAGGCTCATTGATGGAGGTGGGGAGTGAAGGCTCATTGATGGAGGTGAGGAGGGAAGGCTCATTGATGGATGTGGGGAGTGAAGGCTCATTGGTGGGGAGTGAAGGCTCATTGATGGAGGTGGGGAGTGAAGGCTCATTGATGGATGTGGGGAGTGAAGGCTCATTGATGGAGGTGGGGAGTGAAGGCTCATTGATGGAGGTGGGGAGTGAAGACTCATTGATGGCGGTGAGGAGTGAAGGCTCATTGATGGAGGTGGGGAGTGAAGGCTCATTGATGGAGGTGAGGAGGGAAGGCTCATTGATGGAGGGGGGAGGGGAGGCTCATTGATGGAGGTGGGGAGTGAAGGCTCATTGATGGAGGTGAGGAGTGAAGGCTCATTGATGGATGTGGGGAGGGAAGGCTCATTGATGGATGTGGGGAGTGAAGGCTCATTGATGGAGGTGGGGAGTGAAGGCTCATTGATGGAGGTGGGGAGTGAAGGCTCATTGATGGAGGTGGGGAGTGAAGACTCATTGATGGCGGTGAGGAGTGAAGGCTCATTGATGGAGGTGGGGAGTGAAGGCTCATTGATGGAGGTGAGGAGGGAAGGCTCATTGATGGATGTGGGGAGTGAAGGCTCATTGGTGGGGAGTGAAGGCTCATTGATGGAGGTGGGGAGTGAAGGCTCATTGATGGATGTGGGGAGTGAAGGCTCATTGATGGAGGTGGGGAGTGAAGGCTCATTGATGGAGGTGGGGAGTGAAGGCTCATTGATGGATGTGAGGAGTGAAGGCTCATTGATGGTGGTGGGGAGGGAAGGCTCATTGATGGATGTGGGGAGTGAAGGCTCATTGATGGAGGTGGGGAGTGAAGGCTCATTGATGGAGGTGAGGAGTGAAGGCTCATTGATGGAGGTGGGGAGAGGAGGCTCATTGATGGAGGTGGTGAGGAGGCTCATTGATGGAGGTGGGGAGTGAAGGCTCATTGATGGAGGTGGGGAGTGAAGGCTCATTGATGGAGGTGAGGAGTGAAGGCTCATTGATGGAGGTGGGGAGAGGAGGCTCATTGATGGAGGTGGTGAGGAGGCTCATTGATGGAGGTGGGGAGTGAAGGCTCATTGATGGAGGTGAGGAGTGAAGGCTCATTGATGGAGGTGAGGAGGGAAGGCTCATTGATGGAGGGGGGAGGGGAGGCTCATTGATGGAGGTGGGGAGTGAAGGCTCATTGATGGAGGTGAGGAGTGAAGGCTCATTGATGGATGTGGGGAGGGAAGGCTCATTGATGGATGTGGGGAGTGAAGGCTCATTGATGGAGGTGGGGAGTGAAGGCTCATTGATGGAGGTGGGGAGTGAAGGCTCATTGATGGAGGTGGGGAGTGAAGACTCATTGATGGCGGTGAGGAGTGAAGGCTCATTGATGGAGGTGGGGAGTGAAGGCTCATTGATGGAGGTGAGGAGGGAAGGCTCATTGATGGAGGTGGGGAGTGAAGACTCATTGATGGCGGTGAGGAGTGAAGGCTCATTGATGGAGGTGGGGAGTGAAGGCTCATTGATGGAGGTGAGGTGGGAAGGCTCATTGATGGATGTGGGGAGTGAAGGCTCATTGGTGGGGAGTGAAGGCTCATTGATGGAGGTGGGGAGTGAAGGCTCATTGATGGATGTGGGGAGTGAAGGCTCATTGATGGAGGTGGGGAGTGAAGGCTCATTGATGGAGGTGGGGAGTGAAGGCTCATTGATGGATGTGAGGAGTGAAGGCTCATTGATGGAGGTGGGGAGGGAAGGCTCATTGATGGATGTGGGGAGTGAAGGCTCATTGATGGAGGTGGGGAGTGAAGGCTCATTGATGGAGGTGAGGAGTGAAGGCTCATTGATGGAGGTGGGGAGAGGAGGCTCATTGATGGAGGTGGTGAGGAGGCTCATTGATGGATGTGGGGAGTGAAGGCTCATTGATGGAGGTGGGGAGTGAAGGCTCATTGATGGAGGTGAGGAGTGAAGGCTCATTGATGGAGGTGGGGAGAGGAGGCTCATTGATGGAGGTGGTGAGGAGGCTCATTGATGGAGGTGGGGAGTGAAGGCTCATTGATGGAGGTGAGGAGTGAAGGCTCATTGATGGAGGTGAGGAGGGAAGGCTCATTGATGGAGGGGGGAGGGGAGGCTCATTGATGGAGGTGGGGAGTGAAGGCTCATTGATGGAGGTGAGGAGTGAAGGCTCATTGATGGATGTGGGGAGGGAAGGCTCATTGATGGAGGTGGGGAGTGAAGGCTCATTGATGGAGGTGGGGAGTGAAGGCTCATTGATGGAGGTGGGGAGTGAAGGCTCATTGATGGAGGTGGGGAGTGAAGACTCATTGATGGCGGTGAGGAGTGAAGGCTCATTGATGGAGGTGGGGAGTGAAGGCTCATTGATGGAGGTGAGGAGGGAAGGCTCATTGATGGATGTGGGGAGTGAAGGCTCATTGGTGGGGAGTGAAGGCTCATTGATGGAGGTGGGGAGTGAAGGCTCATTGATGGATGTGGGGAGTGAAGGCTCATTGATGGAGGTGGGGAGTGAAGGCTCATTGATGGAGGTGGGGAGTGAAGGCTCATTGATGGATGTGAGGAGTGAAGGCTCATTGATGGAGGTGGGGAGTGAAGGCTCATTGATGGAGGTGAGGAGTGAAGGCTCATTGATGGAGGTGAGGAGGGAAGGCTCATTGATGGAGGGGGGAGGGGAGGCTCATTGATGGAGGTGGGGAGTGAAGGCTCATTGATGGAGGTGAGGAGTGAAGGCTCATTGATGGATGTGGGGAGGGAAGGCTCATTGATGGAGGTGGGGAGTGAAGGCTCATTGATGGAGGTGGGGAGTGAAGGCTCATTGATGGAGGTGGGGAGTGAAGGCTCATTGATGGAGGTGGGGAGTGAAGACTCATTGATGGCGGTGAGGAGTGAAGGCTCATTGATGGAGGTGGGGAGTGAAGGCTCATTGATGGAGGTGAGGAGGGAAGGCTCATTGATGGATGTGGGGAGTGAAGGCTCATTGGTGGGGAGTGAAGGCTCATTGATGGAGGTGGGGAGTGAAGGCTCATTGATGGATGTGGGGAGTGAAGGCTCATTGATGGATGTGGGGAGTGAAGGCTCATTGATGGAGGTGGGGAGTGAAGGCTCATTGATGGAGGTGGGGAGGGAAGGCTCATTGATGGATGTGGGGAGTGAAGGCTCATTGATGGAGGTGGGGAGTGAAGGCTCATTGATGGAGGTGAGGAGTGAAGGCTCATTGATGGAGGTGGGGAGAGGAGGCTCATTGATGGAGGTGGTGAGGAGGCTCATTGATGGATGTGGGGAGTGAAGGCTCATTGATGGAGGTGGGGAGTGAAGGCTCATTGATGGAGGTGAGGAGTGAAGGCTCATTGATGGAGGTGGGGAGAGGAGGCTCATTGATGGAGGTGGTGAGGAGGCTCATTGATGGAGGTGGGGAGTGAAGGCTCATTGATGGAGGTGAGGAGTGAAGGCTCATTGATGGAGGTGAGGAGTGAAGGCTCATTGATGGAGGTGAGGAGTGAAGGCTCATTGATGGAGGTGGGGAGTGAAGGCTCATTGATGGAGGTGAGGAGTGAAGGCTCATTGATGGAGGTGGGGAGTGAAAGCTCATTGATGGAGGTGAGGAGTGAAGGCTCATTGATGGAGGTGGGGAGTGAAGGCTCATTGATGGAGGTGGGGAGTGAAGGCTCATTGATGGAGGTGGGGAGTGAAGGCTCATTGATGGAGGTGGGGAGTGAAGGCTCATTGATGGAGGTGGGGAGTGAAAGCTCATTGATGGAGGTGAGGAGTGAAGGCTCATTGATGGAGGTGGGGAGTGAAGGCTCATTGATGGAGGTGGGGAGTGAAGGCTCATTGATGGAGGTGAGGAGTGAAGGCTCATTGATGGAGGTGGGGAGTGAAGGCTCATTGATGGAGGTGGGGAGTGAAGGCTCATTGATGGAGGGGGGAGTGAAGACTCATTGATGGAGGTGAGGAGTGAAGGCTCATTGATGGAGGTGGGGAGTGAAGGCTCATTGATGGAGGTGGGGAGTGAAGGCTCATTGATGGAGGTGAGGAGTGAAGACTCATTGATGGAGGTGAGGAGTGAAGGCTCATTGATGGAGGTGGGGAGTGAAGGCTCATTGATGGAGGTGGGGAGTGAAGGCTCATTGATGGAGGTGGGGAGTGAAGACTCATTGATGGAGGTGGGGAGTGAAGGCTCATTGATGGAGGTGAGGAGTGAAGGCTCATTGATGGAGGTGGGGAGTGAAGGCTCAATGATGGATGTGGGGAGTGAAGACTCATTGATGGAGGTGGGGAGTGAAGGCTCATTGATGGAGGTGGGGAGTGAAGGCTCATTGATGGAGGTGGGGAGTGAAGGCTCATTGATGGAAGTGGGGAGTGAAGGCTCATTGATGGAGGTGGGGAGTGAAGGCTCAATGATGGATGTGGGGAGTGAAGACTCATTGATGGAGGTGGGGAGTGAAGGCTCATTGATGGAGGTGGGGAGGGAAGGCTCAATGATGGATGTGGGGAGTGAAGACTCATTGATGGAGGTGGGGAGTGAAGGCTCATTGATGGAGGTGGGGAGTGAAGGCTCATTGATGGAGGTGGGGAGTGAAGGCTCATTGATGGATGTGGGGAGGGAAGGCTCATTGATAGATGTGGGGAGGGAAGGCTCATTGATGGAAGTGGGGAGTGAAGGCTCATTGATGGAGGTGGGGAGTGAAGGCTCAATGATGGATGTGGGGAGTGAAGACTCATTGATGGAGGTGGGGAGTGAAGGCTCATTGATGGAGGTGGGGAGGGAAGGCTCAATGATGGATGTGGGGAGTGAAGACTCATTGATGGAGGTGGGGAGTGAAGGCTCATTGATGGAGGTGGGGAGTGAAGGCTCATTGATGGAGGTGAGGAGTGAAGGCTCATTGATGGAGGTGTGGAGTGAAGGCTCATTGATGGCGGTGAGGAGTGAAGGCTCATTGATGGAGGTGGGGAGGGAAGGCTCATTGATGGAGGTGGGGAGTGAAGGCTCATTGATGGAGGTGGGGAGTGAAGGCTCATTGATGGAGGTGGGGAGGGAAGGCTCATTGATGGAGGTGAGGAGTGAAGGCTCATTGATGGAGGTGAGGAGTGAAGGCTCATTGATGGAGGTGAGGCGTGAAGGCTCATTGATGGAGGTGGGGAGAGGAGGCTCATTGATGGAGGTGGGGAGTGAAGGCTCATTGATGGAGGCGAGGAGTGAAGGCTCATTGATGGAGGTGGGGAGTGAAGGCTCATTGATGGAGGTGGGGAGTGAAGGCTCATTGATGGAGGTGGGGAGTGAAGGCTCATTGATGGAGGTGGGGAGTGAAGGCTCATTGATGGAGGTGGGGAGTGAAGGCTCATTGATGGAGGTGGGGAGTGAAGGCTCATTGATGGAGGTGGGGAGTGAAGGCTCATTGATGGCGGTGAGGAGTGAAGGCTCATTGATGGAGGTGAGGAGTGAAGGCTCATTGATGGAGGTGGGGAGTGAAGGCTCATTGATGGCGGTGAGGAGTGAAGGCTCATTGATGGAGGTGAGGAGTGAAGGCTCATTGATGGAGGTGAGTAGTGAAGGCTCATTGATGGAGGTGGGGAGGGAAGGCTCATTGATGGAGGTGGGGAGTGAAGGCTCATTGATGGAGGTGGGGAGTGAAGGCTCATTGATGGAGGTGGGGAGTGAAGGCTCATTGATGGAGGTGGGGAGTGAAGGCTCATTGATGGAGGTGGGGAGTGAAGGCTCATTGATGGAGGTGGGGAGTGAAGGCTCATTGATGGAGGTGAGGAGTGAAGGCTCATTGATGGAGGGGGGGAGTGAAGGCTCATTGATGGAGGTGGGGAGTGAAGGCTCATTGATGGAGGTGGGGAGTGAAGGCTCATTGATGGAGGTGGGGAGTGAAGGCTCATTGATGGAGGTGAGGAGTGAAGGCTCATTGATGGAGGTGAGGAGTGAAGGCTCATTGATGGAGGTGGGGAGTGAAGGCTCATTGATGGAGGTGGGGAGTGAAGGCTCATTGATGGAGGTGAGGAGTGAAGGCTCATTGATGGAGGTGGGGAGTGAAGGCTCATTGATGGAGGTGGGGAGTGAAGGCTCATTGATGGAGGTGGGGAGTGAAGGCTCATTGATGGAGGTGGGGAGTGAAGGCTCATTGATGGAGGTGAGGAGTGAAGGCTCATTGATGGAGGTGGGGAGAGGGGAAGGAAACGCACATAGGGCAGCTCTATGAAGTCCATGGGCTGCCCTTTGTATTACATGCAGAGTCGCGTGAAAATCACTCGACAAAAATCGCCATTGGTGATTCGCTCGTTTCCGCTATGCAATATGTGAATGGGGCGTTACATGTTCATTATTAAAAAATAAAAAAGGGAACCTTCATAACTGCTTTAATGTTACCGTGACAATAAAGGTGCGTTGCCTGTGGAGGTGGGTCCATAAGGGGTGCACGGGCGCCGCCCCCTCTCTCCTGCCACTTCTCTCTCCCCATAGATAGATTCATGCATTGTGTGAATCTATCTATGGTCGCCGCTGCCGCCCCCTGGATTCAGGTGCCCGCCCCCTTTTCGGGTGTTGGGCACATGAATTACAGCGGCGGAGTATTTTTTGGAATTACCTGATTAAAGCCGTAGGCTCTAATAGGCGTCCAAAAAGGCGCTGTTCACTCAGCGTTGTGTTAGGAAAGCCAATGAATATTCGCTTTCCTAACACTGAACTGCATCTCAGCCAATCAGGTGCTCGGGTCTGTTACCTGTCACCTAATTGGCTGAAACGACAGGCGCTGTGATTGGACACCTATCAGGAGGATGGGAAGAGAGGACGGGAGAAGACATCGAGGGTGGAGGACACTGCCGTGACCCGCTGCCCCACCGAGACAGGTAAGTGCCACAATTGATGGGCACACTGGCAGCAATTGATGGGCACACTGGCAGCATTTAATGGGGCACAGTAGCAGCAATTGATGGGCACAGTGTCAGCAATTGATGGGCACACTGGCAGCAATTGATGGGTACAGTGGCTGCGTTTGATGGCGCAGTGGTGGCAATTGATGGCACAGTAGCAGCAATTGATGGGTACAGTAACTGCGTTTGATGGGCACAGTGGCTGCGTTTGATGGGCACACTGGCAGCATTTGATGGGGCACAGTAGCGGCAATTGATGAGCACACTGGCAGCATTTGATGGGGCACAGTAGCGGCAATTGATGAGCACAGTGGCTGCAATTGATGGGTACAGTAACTGCGTTTGATGGGCACATTGGCTGCGTTTGATGGGCACATTGGCGGTAATTGATGGGCACAGTGGCGGCAATTGATGGGCACAGTGGCAGCAATTGATGGGTGCAGTAGCGGCAATTGATAGGCACACTGGCAGCAATTGATGGGCACAGTGGCAGCAATTTATGGGTACAGTTGCTGCGTTTGATGGCACAGTGGCAGCAATTTATGGGTACAGTGGCTGTGTTTGATGGGCACAGTGGTGGCGATTGATAGGCACAGTAGCAGCAATTGATAGGTACAGTAACTGCATTTGATGGGCACAGTGGCTGCGTTTGATGGGCACACTGGCAGCATTTGATGGGG
This sequence comes from Rana temporaria, assembly GCF_905171775.1. NCBI lineage: Eukaryota > Metazoa > Chordata > Amphibia > Anura > Ranidae > Rana > Rana temporaria. The sequence goes on along the minus strand of NC_053491.1, from coordinate 485,006,317 downwards.
CACAGTAGCATCAATTGATGAGCACACTGGCAGCAATTGATGGGCACAGTAGCGGCAATTGAAGAGAAAAGTGGCTGCAATTGATGGGTACAGTAACTGCGTTTGATGGGCGCCGTGGCTGCGTTTTGATGGGCACACTGGCAGCAATTGATGGGCACAGTGGCAGTAATTGATGAGCACACTGGCAGCAATTGATGGGCACAGTAGCAGCAATTGAAGAGAACAGTGGCTGCAATTGATGGGTACAGTAACTGCGTTTGATGGGCACATTGGCGGCAATTGATGGGCACAGTGGCAGAAATTGATGTGTTTTTCTTTTCAGTTTGCGCCCCCCAAAAACTTTGAGCACCAGTCGCCACTGTGCGTCGCAACATAGCGTCCAAAGTGAAAAAGAAATCTCCAGAAGAAATGGTGGTACGATCGCCATAAATGGGGTCATTCCTGGAAGTCGGGGGACGGCGGGAAGTAGAACACGAGGGGGACGGGTGGACACTCTCTGGTGAGAACTGTCGGAACGCGCTCTGACATCACTGAATTATCGGATCGAATGTTTAACCTTTGACCCCCCTCAGGAACGTACACATGTAACTGTCTCCTGTTTAACCCCTCGGCGGCCGGTGCCCCCTGTATTGTCTCCTCTTTATCCCCCCCCCCCCCTTAATGACGTCAGAGGCGGGGGTCTGCATTATGTGCTGTCATCCATCACCTGCAACGGTTACATTTAAGAGCAGACAAAGGCCTGACCGCCCCCCATTGTCCCCATAAAGGCCGCGGGGCCGCTGGGAGATGCCGGGGCCCTTTTGTCTGGACGGTTTTATTCACAGCGCATTCCTGAGTGAGCGTCACAGTTGACGTGGGGGCCGAAGAATGGAGGCGGCTATTTAACTCCCATTACCTTTCACTGCATTTACTGTAATAGAGCTGTGAATAGGGCCCGACCTTCCCCCCCCCCCCCCCCCCCGTGCCATCCACCGCACCCCCACCCCCCTCCTCCCCTTCCCTCAGACCATCTCCAAAGTCACGTCTCACCTCCGATGACAACCTACCTCACCTACCTACTGTAACGCGAGTCACTTTGGGCTGACTTGTCTCCTTTGGGGCTCATTCACAATATATGGATTAAACACACAGGCCCGGATTCAGGTAGATTTGCGCTTTTTTTACGGAGGCGCAGGGCAACGTTTTTGCCCTGCGCCCCCGCAAATTTGCGCCGCTGCCCTCGATTCACGGAGCAGTAGCTCCGTAAATTGCGAGGGCGCACCGGCAAAATTGCCCGGCGTAAGCGCGCGCAATTTAAATGATCCCGTAGGGGGGGGCGGGAATCATTTAAATTAGGCGCGTTCCCGCGCCAATCGTAGAGCGCATGCTCCGTCTGGAAACTTTCCCGACGTGCATTGCGGCAAATGACGTCGCAAGGACGTCATTTGCTTCAAAGTGAACGTGAATGGCGTCCAGCGCCATTCACGAATCACTTACGCAAACTACGTAAATTTTAAATTTCGCGACGCGGGAACGACGGGTATACGTAACATGGGCTGCCCCTTGCTAATAGCAGGGGCAGCCTTACGTGAAAACCGCCGTACGGAAACGACGTAAACTGCGTACGCAGGGCTCGCGTAATGTTGTGAATCGGCGTCAGTATGCAATTTGCATACTATACGCTGAGCACAACGGGAACGCCACCTAGCGGCCATCGCAAGAATGCAGCCTAAGATATGCGGGCATAAGAGCCTTATGCCGCCCATATCTTAGGCTGCAGTCGGCGTAACGAGGTTCCTGAATCAGGAGCATTCGTTACGCCGGGGCAAGTAAGCAATTGCGCTGTGTAACTATGGTTACACAGGCGCAATTGCTTCTTGAATCCAGCCCACTGGCCCGGATTCACATACATCGGCGCATATTTATGCCGCCGTAGTGTATCTCTTTTACGCTACGCCGGCGCAGCGCAGAGAGGCAAGCACAGTGGGGTAGATTCAGGTAGCAATTACGCCTGCGTATCCATAGATACGCAGGGTAATTGCTAATTTGCGCCGGCCTATCGACTTTTCTGTATTCAGAAAGCTCGATACGCCGACTGCAGCCTAAGATATGACTGGCATAAGGCTCTTATGCCGTCGTATCGTAGGCTGCATTCTTACGCTGGCCGCTAGGGGGCATTCCCGTAGTGGTCAGCGTATAGTATGCAAATTGCATACTCACGCCGATTCACAAACGTACGCGCTCCCGGCGTTCGCATTTTACGTCGTTTGCGTTCGTCGGTTTCTGCGTAAGGCTGCTCCTGCTATTAGCAGGGGCAGCCAATGCTAAGTATACCCGTCGTTCCCGCGTCGCGATTTTTGAAAATTACGTTGTTTGCGTAAGTGAATCGTGAATGGCACTGGACGCCATTTACGTTCACGTTGAAGCAAATTGACGTCCTTGCGACGTCATTTACCGCAATGCACATTGGGAAAGTTTCCCGACGGAGCATGCGCACTACGTTCGGCGCGGGAACGCGCCTAATTTAGATGATCCACGCCCCCTACGGGATCATTTAAATTACGCGCCCTTACGCCGGCCAGTTTTACGGAGCGCCCGCGCAAATTACGGAGCTACTGCTTCGTGAATGAAGCGTAGCGCAAGTAATTTACGGAGGCGTAGCGTTAAAACGGTACGCTGCGCCTCCGTAAGAGTGCGCAGCCCTACCTGAATCTACCCCAGTATTCACAAAGCACTCGCTGTCAAATCTACGCTGGGTTTCCTCGGCGTAAGCCAAAGTAGGTGGAAGTGGGCGTGAGCCATGCTAATGAGGCGTGAGCCTATGTAAATGATGGGCCGAGCGTCATACAAGTACTTAAAACGAACGGCGCATGCGCCGTCCCGTGGACGCAACCCAGTGCGCATGCTCGGAATCACATCGAATCACTGCCTACAATGTGAACGTAACCTACGCCTAGTCATATTCACGTACAATGTAAACGACGTAAAATACGACGGCTTGCATTCCCTGGTCCATACCTTTGCATGAGTTGCGCCTCCTATATGGGGAATAACTTTACGCCGGACGTACAACTTACGAAAACCGCGTATATTATGCGCCTGGCGCAACTACGTTTGTGAATCGGCGTATCTCCCTCATTTCCATATTTGAATAGGAAATCAATGGGAGCGCCCCTTTTGCGGCCAGCGTAAATATGCGCCCACGATACGCCGGCGTAGGAAAGTTACGTCGGTCGGATGAAGCCTATTTTCAGGCGTATCTTGGTTTCAGAGTCCGGCCCACAGATACGACGGCGCATATTTGCACTTACGCGGCGTATCTCGAGATACGTCGACGTAAGTGCTTTGTGAATCCGGGCCATAGGCGATGCGACTCGCTGTGCGACCTAGTCATGTGACTTTATTGCATGGCGGGTTGTGATGAATTGTGACATTTCAATAAAGTTTAAAAAGGAAAAAATAATCATTGTAACACGATATGGCTCCACCCCATTCATAGTGCATACAGAGCATTTGATGTGAACAGGGGATTACAGTTGGGGGGGGGGGGGTGGTGTAGGCAGAAAAGCGATTTCTCTGCCCCTTTACATCCCCCCTCACTGTAGTGCCCTCTGCCCCCCCCAATGGCAGTGTCCTTTGTCCCCTTCCACATCTGCCCCCCCTTAGCAGTGTCCTATGTCCCCTCCACCCAACAGTGTCCTTTGTTGTCACCTTCACACCACCCCCCCCCCCCAGAGTAGTGTCCTCTGCCCCCCAATAGCATTGCCCTGTGCCCCCCACCCAATACAAGTGTCTTCTGTCCCCTTCATAACAACCCCCCCATGGTTGTGTCCTCTGCCCCCCCCCCAATACAAGTGTCCTCTGTCCCTTTCACAGGAAGCCGATGCTTCCTGTGTAGCGCCACCTCCTGTCACATGGGCAGAGCAAAGGGGGTGGAGCCAATGGGGGGGGCGGCAAAATTAGGTTTCGCCCCAATCTGTCCCCTTCACATCATCCATTCCCCCCCACTGTAGTGTCCTATTCCCCCCCCCCCCCCACAGTAGTGTCCTCTGTCTCCTTCATATCACCCCCCCCCCCACAGTAGTGTCATGTGCCCCCAATTAGGGTTGTCCCGATACTAGTATCGGTATCAGGACCGATACCGAGTATTTGCGGGAGTACTTGTACGCTGCTTGGTTAATACGGGCGGGGAACATTACAGCTTTCATTTGAATAGCTGTAGTGTTTCCCGCCGCGTATAGACACTCCCCCTTGCTCGGGTGATCTGTCCAATCCCGAGCAAGGGGGAGTGTCTATACGCAGCGCGGCGGGAAACACTACAGCTATTCAAATGAAAGCTGTAATGTTCCCCGCCCGTATTAACCAAGCGGCGCGGCAGCATCTATGTATGGAGGGGGGGGAGATGGCTGCTTATAAAGGGGACATGGCTGCATATATGGGGGGACATGGCTGCATATGTGTGGGGACATGGCTGCATATGGGGGGGACATGGCTGCATATGGGGGGGGACATGGATGCATATGGGGGGGACATGGCTGCATATGTGGGGGACATGGCTACATCTGTGGGGGGACATGGCTGCATATGGGGGGGACATGGCTGCATATGGGGGGGGGGGACATGGCTGCATATGGGGGGACATGGCTGCATATGGGGGGGACATGGCTGCATATGGGGGGGACATGGCTGCATCTGTGGGGGGACATGGCTGCATATGGGGGGACATGGCTGCATATGGGGGGACATGGCTGCATATGGGGGGGACATGGCTGCATCTGTGGGGGGACATGGCTGCATCTGTGGGGGGACATGGCTGCATTTGTGGGGGGACATGGCTGCATCTGTGGGGGGACATGGCTGCATTTGTGGGGGGACATGGCTGCAATATGTGGGGGATATGGCTGCATCTGTGGGGGGACATGGCTGCATTTGTGGGGGGACATGGCTGCATTTGTGGGGGGACATGGCTGCATCTGTGGGGGGACATGGCTGCATTTGTGGGGGGACATGGCTGCATCTGTGGGGGGACATGGCTGCATTTGTGGGGGGACATGGCTGCATATGGGGGGGACATGGCTGCATATGGGGGGGACATGGCTGCATATCTGTGGGGGGACATGGCTGCATATCTGTGGGGGGACATGGCTGCATATCTGTGGGGGGACATGGCTGCATATCTGTGGGGGGACATGGCTGCATTTGGGGACACATTTAAAAAAAAAGTATCGGTATTCGGTATCGACGAGTATTTGAAAAAAAGTATCGGTACTTGTACTCAGTCCTAAAAAAGTGGTATCGGGACAACCCTACCCCCAATACAAGTGTCCTCTTCCCTCCATAGCAGTGTCCTCTGCCCTCTTCACATTACCCCCCCCCCCCCCCCACTGTAGCACTGTAGTGTCCTCTGCCCCTTCTATAGCAATGACCCGTGCCATCCCCCCAATAGCAGTGTCCTTTGTTACCTTGCACATCACCCCCCCCCCCCCAGTGTCACCCCCAAAAGCAGTGCCATCTGCTACTTTACATCGCCCTCATTATAGTGTCCTCTGCCCCCCCCCAATAGCAGCGTCCTCTGCCCCTTCACCCCCCCCCCCCCCCACTGTAGTGTCCTCTGGCCCCCGAATAGCAGTGTGCTGTGAAACCCCCCTCACTTAGCAGTGGTCTTTGTCCCCTTTCACATTGACCCCTGCAGTGTCATCTGCTAACCCCACCCCCCATCGTAGTGTCACCTGTCCCCTCCCACCCAACAGTGTCCTCTGTCCCCTTCACATCACCCCCCCCCCCCACCCATAGCAGTGTTCTCTGCCCCCCCCCCATAGCAGTGTCCTGTGCCCCCCCTCCCCCAACACAAGTGTCCTCAATCCCCTTCCACGGTAGTGTCATGAACCCCCCCCACCCACCCACAGTAGTGCCCTTTGCCCCCCATCACCTCACCCTCCCCCGCAAAACAACCGGCTACCCGCCACCAAAAGTGAAAAGGGCTGTGCTCACATTCTACCCATTGGCTGCCCGCCACCAAAAGTGAAAAGGGCTGTGCTCACATTCTACCAATTGGCTGCCCGCCACCAAAAGTGAAAAGGGCTGTGCTCACATTCTACCCATTGGCTGCCCGCCACCAAAAGTGAGAAGGGCTGTGCTCACATTCTACCCATTGGCTGCCCGCCACCAAAAGTGAAAAGGGCTGTGCTCACATTCTACCCATTGGCTGCCCGCCACCAAAAGTGAAAAGGGCTGTGCTCACATTCTACCCATTGGCTGCCCGCCACCAAAAGTGAAAAGGGCTGTGCTCACATTCTACCCATTATCTGCCCGCCACCAAAAGTGAAAAGGGCTGTGCTCACATTCTACCCATTATCTGCCCGCCACCTAAAGTGAAAAGGGCTGTGCTCACATTCTACCCATTGGCTGCCCGCCACCAAAAGTGAAAAGGGCTGTGCTCACATTCTACCCATTGGCTGCCCGCCACCAAAAGTGAAAAGGGCTGTGCTCACATTCTACCCATTATCTGCCCGCCACCAAAAGTGAAAAGGGCTGTGCTCACATTCTACCCATTATCTGCCCGCCACCAAAAGTGAAAAGGGCTGTGCTCACATTCTACCCATTATCTGCCCGCCACCTAAAGTGAAAAGGGCTGTGCTCACATTCTACCCGTTGGCTGCCCGCCACCAAAAGTGAAAAGGGCTGTGCTCACATTCTACCCATTATCTGCCCGCCACCAAAAGTGAAAAGGGCTGTGCTCACATTCTACCCATTATCTGCCCGCCACCAAAAGTGAAAAGGGCTGTGCTCACATTCTACCCATTATCTGCCCGCCACCAAAAGTGAAAAGGGCTGTGCTCACATTCTACCCATTATCTGCCCGCCACCTAAAGTGAAAAGGGCTGTGCTCACATTCTACCCGTTGGCTGCCCGCCACCAAAAGTGAAAAGGGCTGTGCTCACATTCTACCCATTATCTGCCCGCCACCAAAAGTGAAAAGGGCTGTGCTCACATTCTACCCATTATCTGCCCGCCACCAAAAGTGAAAAGGGCTGTGCTCACATTCTACCCATTATCTGCCCGCCACCAAAAGTGAAAAGGGCTGTGCTCACATTCTACCCATTATCTGCCCGCCACCTAAAGTGAAAAGGGCTGTGCTCACATTCTACCCGTTGGCTGCCCGCCACCAAAAGTGAAAAGGGCTGTGCTCACATTCTACCCATTATCTGCCCGCCACCAAAAGTGAAAAGGGCTGCGCTCACATTCTACCCATTGGCTGCCCGCCACCAAAAGTGAAAAGGGCTGTGCTCACATTCTACCCATTGGCTGCCCGCCACCAAAAGTGAATAGGGCTGTGCTCACATTCTACCCATTGGCTGCCCGCCACCCAAAGTGAATAGGGCTGTGCTCACATCACATCCATTCCGATCATAGGATTCCTGCAGTAGATGATCGGCTCACAAGCTGGTTCCATGCCGTAGTCAGAGTTCCCTTTTAGGTTTGTCATTGATCAGACATTCCCGATGTACAGACAATAATCCCCCATCCACGGTCCTCCTCCCCCGCCCGGCGTCTCCGCGGTGATCTATAGAGGGATTATCGGGGATTATCCTCATTAATTAATGAGAGAACTAAGATAATAGAGGGACGGGGGAGGGGGGGCACGTGTGGGTGTAGAGGACCAAAATAGACACCCCGCGTCACCGTCTACCGACACACCGAAATCCCTTTGTATGGGGGGTCCTAACCGACACACCGAAATCCCTCTGGTTGGGGGGTCGTAACCGACACACCAAAATCCCTCTGTATGGGGGGTCCTAACCGACACACCGAAATCCCTCTGTATGGGGGGTACTAACCGACACACCGAAATCCCTCTGTATGGGGGGTCCTAACCGACACACCGAAATCCCTCTGTATGGGGGGTACTAACCGACACACCGAAATCCCTCTGTACAGGGGGCACTAACCGACACACCGAAATCCCTCTGTATGGGGGGTACTAACCGACACACCGAAATCCCTCTGTACAGGGGGCACTAACCAACACACCGAAATCCCTCTGTACAGGGGGTAATAACCGACACACCGAAATCCCTCTGTATGAGGGGTACTAACCGACACACCGAAATCCCTCTGTATGGGGGGTACTAACCGACACACCGAAATCCCTCTGTACAGGGGGCACTAACCGACACACCGAAATCCCTCTGTATGGGGGGTACTAACCGACACACCGAAATCCCTCTGTACAGGGGGCACTAACCAACACACCGAAATCCCTCTGTACAGGGGGTAATAACCGACACACCGAAATCCCTCTGTATGAGGGGTACTAACCGACACACCGAAATCCCTCTGTATGGGGGGTACTAACCGACACACCGAAATCCCTCTGTATGGGGGGTCCTAACCGACACACCGAAATCCCTCTGTATGGGGGGTACTAACCGACACACCGAAATCCCTCTGTACAGGGGGCACTAACCAACACACCGAAATCCCTCTGTACAGGGGGTAATAACCGACACACCGAAATCCCTCTGTATGGGGGGTCCTAACCGACACACCGAAATCCCTCTGTATGGGGGGTACTAACCGACACACCGAAATCCCTCTGTATGGGGGGTACTAACCAACACACCGAAATCCCTCTGTATGGGGGGTCCTAACCGACACACCGAAATCCCTCTGTATGGGGGGTACTAACCGACACACCGAAATCCCTCTGTACAGGGGGCACTAACCAACACACCGAAATCCCTCTGTACAGGGGGTAATAACCGACACACCGAAATCCCTCTGTATGAGGGGTACTAACCGACACACCGAAATCCCTCTGTATGGGGGGTACTAACCGACACACCGAAATCCCTCTGTACAGGGGGTACTAACCTACACACCGAATTCCCTCTGTACAGGGGGTACTAACCGACACACCGAAATCCCTCTGTACAGGGGTACTAACCGACACACCAAAATCCCTCTGTATGGGGGGTACTAACCGACACACCGAAATCCCTCTGTATGAGGGGTCCTAACCGACACCAAAATCCCTCTGTATGGGGGGTACTAACCGACACACCGAAATCCCTCTGTATGGGGGGTACTAACCGACACACCGAAATCCCTCTGTACAGGGGGTACTAACCGACACACCAAAATCCCTCTGTATGGGGGGCACTAACCGACACACCGAAATCCCTCTGTATGAGGGGTCCTAACCGACACACCGAAATCCCTCTGTACAGGGGGCACTAACCGACACACCGAAATCCCTCTGTATGGGGGGCACTAACCGACACACCGAAATCCCTCTGTATGGGGGGTACTAACCGACACACCGAAATCCCTCTGTATGGGGGGTCCTAACCGACACACCGAAATCCCTCTGTATGGGGGGTAATAACCGACACACCGAAATCCCTCTGTATGAGGGGTACTAACCGACACACCGAAATCCCTCTGTATGGGGGGTACTAACCGACACACCGAAATCCCTCTGTATGGGGGGTCCTAACCGACACACCGAAATCCCTCTGTATGGGGGGGTACTAACCGACACACCGAAATCCCTCTGTATGGGGGGTACTAACCAACACACCGAAATCCCTCTGTATGGGGGGGTCCTAACCGACACACCGAAATCCCTCTGTATGGGGGGTACTAACCGACACACCGAAATCCCTCTGTATGGGGGGTACTAACCAACACACCGAAATCCCTCTGTATGGGGGGTCCTAACCGACACACCGAAATCCCTCTGTATGGGGGGTACTAACCGACACACCGAAATCCCTCTGTACAGGGGGCACTAACCAACACACCGAAATCCCTCTGTATGAGGGGTACTAACCGACACACCGAAATCCCTCTGTATGGGGGGTACTAACCGACACACCGAAATCCCTCTGTATGGGGGGTACTAACCTACACACCGAATTCCCTCTGTACAGGGGGTACTAACCGACACACCGAAATCCCTCTGTACAGGGGTACTAACCGACACACCAAAATCCCTCTGTATGGGGGGTACTAACCGACACACTGAAATCCCTCTATACAGGGGGTACTAACCAACACACCGAAATCCCTCTGTACAGGGGGTCCTAACCGACACACCGAAATCCCTCTGTATGAGGGGTCCTAACCGACACACCGAAATCCCTCTGTACAGGGGGTCCTAACCGATACACCGAAATCCCTCTGTATGGGGGGTACTAACCGACACACCAAAATCCCTCTGTACAGGGGGTACTAACCGACACACCGAAATCCCTCTATACAGGGGTTACTAACCGACATACCGAAATCTCTCTGTACAGGGGGTACTAACCGACACACCGAAATCCCTCTATACAGGGGGTACTAACCGACACACCAAAATCCCTCTGTACAGGGGGTCCTAACCGACACACCGAAATCCCTCTGTATGGGGGGTACTAACCGACACACCAAAATCCCTCTGTATAAGGGGTCCTAACCGACACATACCGAAATCTCTCTGTACAGGGGGTACTAACCATTACACCGAAATCCCTCTGTACAGGGGGTACTAACTGACACACCAAAATCCCTCTATACAGGGGGTACTAACCAACACAACGAAATCCCTCTGTATGGGGGGTCCTAACCGACACACCGAAATCCCTCTGTATGGGGGGTCCTAACCGACACACCGAAATCCCTCTGTATGGGGGGTCCTAACCGACATACTGAAATCCCTCTGTACAGGGGGGGGTACTAACCGACACACCGAAATCCCTCTGTATGGGGGGTACTAACCGACACACCAAAATCCCTCTGTACAGGGGGGTACTAACCATTACACCGAAATCCCTCTGTACAGGGGGTACTAACTGACACACCAAAATCCCTCTATACAGGGTGTACTAACCAACACAACGAAATCCCTCTGTATGGGGGGTCCTAACCGACACACCGAAATCCCTCTGTATGGGGGGTCCTAACCGACACACCGAAATCCCTCTGTATGGGGGGTCCTAACCGACACACTGAAATCCCTCTATACAGGGGGTACTAACCAACACACCGAAATCCCTCTGTACAGGGGGTCCTAACCGACATACTGAAATCCCTCTGTACAGGGGGGGGTACTAACCGACACACCGAAATCCCTCTGTACAGGGGGTGCTAACCAACACACCGAAATTCCTCTATACAGGGGGTGCTAACCAACACACCGAAATCCCTCTGTACAGGGGGTACTAACCGACACACCGAAATCCCTCTGTACAGGGGGTACTAACCGACACACCGAAATCCCTCTGTATGGGGGGTCCTAACCGACACACCAAAATCCCTCTGTACAGGGGGTGCTAACCGACACACCAAAATCCCTCTGTACAGGGGGGGGTACTAACCGACACACCGAAATCCCTCTGTATGGGGGGTACTAACCGACACACCGAAATCCCTCTGTACAGGGGGTACTAACCGACACACCGAAATCCTTCTGTACAGGGGGGGTACTAACCCACACACCGAAATCCCTCTGGGTTGTCCTGTATTTGTCTCCATCCATCTTCCGATCAACTCTGACCAGCTTCCCTGTCCCTGCTAAAGAAAAGCATCCCCACTACATGATGCTGCCACCACCATGTTTCACAGTGGGGATGTTGTGTTCAGGGTGATGTGCAGTGTTAGTTTCCCCCACACATAGGGCCAGATTCTCGTACCTCGAGCGTATCTCTGCGGCGGCGTAACGTATGTCATTTACGTTACGCCGCCGCAAGTTTTTCAGGCAAGTGCTTTATTCACAAAGCACTTGCCTGTAAAGTTGCAGCGGCGTAGCGTAAATCACCCGACGCAAGCCTGCCTAATTCAAAATAGGCGGGTAGGGGGCGTGTAGTATTTAAATTAAGCGCGTTCCCACGCCGAACGTACTGCGCATGCGCCGTCCGTAAAATATACCAGGGTGCATTGCTCCAAATGACGTTGGTCCAGCCCCATTCACAGACGACTTACGCAAACAACGTAAATTTTAAAATTTCGACGCGGGAACGACGGCCATACTTAACATTGGCTGAGCCTCATATAGCAGGGGCAACTTTTCGCCGGAAAATCCTAACGTAAGCTGTGATAGACGTGAAACTAAAATGAATATTTTTGTGTTATGATTAGAACCACTGAAATGGAGTGTATATTTTCCTTGAAATGATTCTTCAGATTTTGTCAGATATGTTCTTAAAGTATATTTTAACTTGGATGGACATACAGAGAGAGCTGTTGAAATCAAAAAGCAACTCCATCCACTCACTCACTCTGTGTCCCCCCTCCCTCCTGGATTCCTCAGTTGTAACAGGAAAAGCCTTCCCATCCCCCACATCCTGACTTTTACAGACCCCAGAAGGAGCCTGTATGACTTTTGGAAGAACATGAAATGGACTTGTGAGGAGAAACCACCCTTCTATGAACTGGCCAATAAAAGACTCACAAGGGTGATGGGGAGGGATTGATGGGTGTGTATTTTGTGACATCATGAAGTCAATAAATCTAAGAGGAGAAGGCCCGCCTCTCTCTCCTTTTTCATTCTTTTACAACATTCTCTGTGTGTGCATCTGTCTGTTCTTCTCTTCTCTCATCTTCCTGCTGTGCACTTCAGCTCCAGACCACAAGAAGCTGTGTGTGTGTGTGTGTGTGTGTGTGTGTGTGTGTTCGTTTGTCTTTGCTTATTTCCACAGATTATAGCAGTGAATCATTACAAATCTAAATCAATTGGGCCCAACGTGCTTCTTTTGGACTTCAAGGACAGACTTTGTGGACGCACAAGAAACTGGCTGAGAATTGAGGGACCGTCTACCATTGAAAGGGGCGTCATGAACCCCTAAACACGGTAAGTGCGAGTTTTTTTTGGCTCCCTTACACCGTGTTACAGGCTGGACGGCCTCTGTTCCCATCTAGTTTGTCTACAAATTCCGAGCCTTTGAAACAGACGGTATAATTCTGGTCCAGAAGCGAACCCCGGTTTGTGTTGATTCACTGCTATTAATTTTTTTTTGGTTCTTGCCTGTTTGTATGCTGCCTGTGAGTAGAAGGGTGAGCTTGTGGGTTGTTTGCTGTCTGTTTGTGGTTGTGTGTGAAATCGGCCTACTAAGTTAAGGTACTGGTCGTACATCGTCTCGGATTAAGCCGATGTGATAAAGGGGTGTGCACGGGGAGTGCATGCTGGCTGGGTTGAGCCTGGGACAGCTCTAAGGAAGTTGGCTGCGAAGATATGGGTTTGTTTTATTTTATGCTTGTGAAAAAATATTCCAACCTCCTTGTTTAGATTAATTGGGGAACTGGGATTCTGGGGTTTATTTGAGTATGTCTGTGGTGAGATATTGAGTCAGCTTTTCCACATTTTGTCCTTGCTTTGAATAACGCGGGGGTTTTTTTTTTGTTTACTGAACTTCCCTGTGCTAGGAAAGGTGGGGGCTGAGCTGGAGGAGGTCGTTTTTGTGTGGCTTCTGCTAGCTGGCTATTTGTGTACATTTGTGTGTCTTAAATTGCTTTTTCCCTTACACTTCTGCCTTTTGTTACAGCTGGCTTGCAATAGCTAGCTTACTTAACCCTTTATCTGGACGAAGGCTGCTAAATTCTGTGTCTGGCTTCTTGCTCTGCCAACTGTGCGCCTGAAACCTTTTGCTTTTTGTCACAGCTGCATGCCAATTAAGGGTTTTCTGCCTAGCAGTCTTAACTCTTTGCAGTCTGAACAGGAAACTTTTTCATTTCTGTGCCTTTCCTAGTTAATTTTTTTTGCTGGGATGATCCTTTTGTCTTTCTCAGTATGTATGTGTTTTTATTATGCTGGATAACTGTGTTTGACTGAATAGAATACCTGGCTTTCTTGTAGTATGTATTGACTGCTGTTGGCACTGACTTTTGTTTTTCATCTACAGAAGTCTGACGTTTTTCTTTATAACTTCTGACTCCCCTTCTTCTTCGTCTTCCATTTTGCTTTTCTTTGGCTTTAGATTTTTCCCGCCTTTTCTGAAAAGCTCCTCCCCCCTCTGCCATCTTTTTCTTAGCTCCTCCCTTTCTTCTCCCTTTTTCATAACCACCCCCCCCCCTCCGCAATCTTCTTCTTAGATCCTCCCGTCTTCTCCAAATCTTTGCCGCTTTTTTTTTTCATAGCTCCTCCCCTCTCCACCATTTTCTTCTTAGATCCTCCCGTCCAACCCTTTCTTTGCTGCCTACTACACAGCCCCCTATCTTCCCCTCCCTCTATGTAGCATGCTGATTGTACTGACTGTGCTAGAAGTGATTTGATTGCGTCTAATGGTACATTGTGTCTGTAACATATAACTTATGGTGTCTTTCTTTGCATGCACTTTTCGTTTGGGTTCTCAACTCTGTGCTGGAATCGAACTCTTTCTTTCTTATTTCTTTCTCCTTTCTTCAACCCTTTTTTTCTTCTTCCCATTGAAATTCATTGATCCCTTTTCCCCTTCCTTGTTGGCAAGTGGTGAATGAATTCTTCTTCTTATTATTATTTTTGCTGTTTTTTTTTTTTTATATTTCTGGGATGCCTCCCTGATATAATATATACTCCTGCCCCCTCCCTGGTGGGGGGATAGAACTGGGTGTGTGAGGAATGTGGGCGGTCCAGACCCCTGCATCCTGCCCGCCCTGAGCTCTGCCACATTTGCAAGTTGGAGGATAGCCCCCCTCTTCCCCCCCAGGGACGACAACCTAGGAGACAGTTTTTTTTTGTAACACAGAGTTTTTTTTTTTTAACAAAAGGTTGACTTGGGATATTGCAACTGTTTCTGTACAATTAAAATTGGTCTGAATATGCCTGTTACATTGTACGCTGATTTATCAGATAATTCGATTTAACTAGAAATAATGGGATATTTCTCCTGAGGTTTAAAAAATATGGAACAGACATTTGATGCACATAATAAGCAATTGTTAAGTCTTTATTTTACAGTTAAAATCTTCTACAGAGAATTAATTTAGGTGAATTATTTCGTCCCGTTTTTTTTATCCTTTTAATCGGATAGATTGAATGCGTGTTCTGTGGGGACCTGTCCCATCTGGGTTGCCCACTTACACTTACACTGACGATGCCATGCACTGTATTTTGACTTGATACATAGAGGGCTTTTTGCCAGTTTTGAAATTTATAATGTGATACCCAGGGCCTGTTATTGTCTTTTCGTTTCCCTCATGTTCTGCCCACGATGCCTGCTGGAAGCATGGGCCCCGCCCGACTGCTTGAGGCCGTGCCCCTTCTTTCCCCTCACGTTCTGCCCAACTGTATGCCCCGCTGGAGGAAGCATGGGCCTGCCCGGATGCTCTTCCCTGCTGAAGGCTTTGCCTCGTTCTGAACGCATATGGTGTCGCCTCCTGCCCGCTGCCCGCTGCCCATACTGGATTCTGTGCCCTCCGGCCCACGGGCCTTCTTCTTCATGCCCTCCTTAGTCTGTCCAGGGGGGGGTAACTACAATGCCACTTCGCTGGACAGACACGTAAGGGAGGAGAATGATGTAGATGGGAGTGGCAGACCTACCTGAAGGTAGAATCCGCTTATATGCTGTCCTGTGTGCATGGGGTGCCCAAAAGCGGTAGAGAGAGTGTGTAAATCCTGGCGTTCATGACTACAGAAGCTGTGTTCACAAGTCACAAATGAGGGATGAGGAGATTCTGGGTATCACATTGGAACAGTAGAACATTTTACATAGTACATTTAAATGGTTTTATTCCACATGCTGTGCCATGCCATCCTCAGGGTTAAGTGGGTAAGGGGCCCCAAGGGGGGAGCATTCAATACATTATCCCTTTCTGAAATCTTGTTTGAGACAGTCTCTAGATTAGATTGTTATGAGCTATGATTATGTGACCGCTTTTGAAAATAGGTAACTAATATTCGTGTACGAGTTTTTTCTCACATTTCTGATGTAGGTACCGATAATTACCAATATCCCCTGGGTGATGATTAAAAGGTTCCTTCGAAAATATTCTCTGGAAGATGAGTGATATTATGGATTGTGCCGCCCAAATCTGAATGAAATTATATATCTTTTTTCAAATACATGGGATTGTGACCACTGGGGTTTGTGGGTTGGAATATCTCAAAGGGGGGGTCCCGGTTACATGGGGTAATTAGTTAAATAATGTCAGAGTGTAAAGAAGTTCTCTAATGAGATAATTAAGTTTAATTCTGCCTGTAAATGTTTATGAATATGTTTACCCCAACAACTGAAAATGTATTATCACATGTCAAAACATGCATGGGATTAGAACAAAGGTTTAATGGGAAAATTGTTGATTGAGATTGTGTGAAGAATTGTATACAATTCAGTAAATGGTAAACAACATGGTATTTTATGTTTAACTGAAATCCTACAGATCTGGTTGTAAGAATTAATAAGTTGAGGTTTGAGCAATGTTTACAACAGATTCTAAACTTGGGTTTGGTTTATTATAAGGTTCCCCAGAGAAAAATATTAAAATATGAAAGTTATGTTCAATCTAAAAAACTTTATAAAAAATATTATTATAAAAATTGTAAAAATAAAATTAAAAAATAAACAAGTGTTAAAAGTTATTATAAAATGACATTTCTGATAAAATATAGATTGTGAGTAATTATGAGTGACTTTATCAGTAGAAAACAATGGTCGGTTCATGCGCAGGGACTGGTCAGTGGATTTCATGAGATTTGTCCTCTAAGCGATCTTTTGTCGCTATTGGAAGTTAAGGAATGTCATGTTATAATGTGGTGTACATGATTTTTGGCAGATGTACAAACCAAATATGTTTTAAAATTTTTGAAAAAGAGTTAAAAATGAGAAAAACGATGCAATTCGATTGGATTGTATATGGTCTAAAACTTGTACAATCTGCTTCAAGCATGGGGGGGGGACAGATGTTTTCCCTTAGAGGTCATTAACAGCAGATCAGGTTACAGGCTGTGGTGAATTACCCTTCTATCTGGAGTGAGTGCTAGCGTTGAAACCAGACACCTCAGCTGCTGTGATTTAAATGTCTCTTTGCAAGTTTGAAGGGAAAAATAAATAAATATCAGAGTTTATGTTAAGTAAACTATGGAAGCGTATTATGAGGGTAAATCTTTCTTTAATAATAAAAGGTAATTTGTACACAATCATTAGAAGATCTGAAAGAAAGCCCTTATTAATAAAGTATTATTTTTCTCTTTCGTTTCCTTTCTTTCTTTTTCTCTCTCTCTCTTTCTTTTGCTCTTTCTTTCTTTCTTTCTTTCTCTCTCATTCTTTCTTTCTCTCATATGTTACTAAACTGTGGGTTTTTTGCACCATTTGGTTTGAAGAATACCTTACTTTGAGGGTGTCATTTTAAAGAGAATGATAATGGTGTTAATCTGCATAGCTTAAGAAAGTCAGTTAAAATAGTTTAAAAATAAAAATACAAATATGGATAGATGATGCGGTATGATACAGCCATATTTATGGATTAAAGGGTCATCTTCCAGGTTTTGGAGTGACAAAGGTGTTCAGTCAGAGAGGGAAGTTGTGTTTTGTAGAAGGATCCCTATGAGATACAGTGAATCTTTAAGACTGAACCAAAGGCTGCTATGTTTGTTTAAACAGACATGCGACAAGAATATTCATGCTGCATGATCAGTCCTGAAAACTAGTGTAATGTAATAAATAAAGTTTCTTTAGGAAATAAAATATTTAGGACAGAGCCCAATATAAAATTAAAATGCTAATGAAGGGAAATATAGTAATTTGGTGGGAACGGATGCTTTTATGAAATTTAACTTAGTAATGTAAATGTAGATTGGATAAATTCTGGTTGCTATGGTCAATAGAGGTTTGTTTACTATAAACAAGAATGCATTCCAGTATATTACTGAACACCTAGAGGCCACTTCACAAATGACTTTGTATAAAATTATGGCCTTATACAGGATATTAGGTGAACAAGGGGGGCATTTAGAATGTCACCTGCGGACAATATTTTGGGTGATAACACATTTGTACTCAAATAGGTATAGCAATTTTGTTTGTATTGGTTATGATAATGTTTTGTTATATTGACCATGTCCTCCATTACCGTCCTTGTCTGTTAAGAAATAACAAAGAGAATGAACTGATGAAATATTCATTTCAAGGGGGGGCTGTGATAGACGTGAAACTAAAATGAATATTTTTGTGTTATGATTAGAACCACTGAAATGGAGTGTATATTTTCCTTGAAATGATTCTTCAGATTTTGTCAGATATGTTCTTAAAGTATATTTTAACTTGGATGGACATACAGAGAGAGCTGTTGAAATCAAAAAGCAACTCCATCCACTCACTCACTCTGTGTCCCCCCTCCCTCCTGGATTCCTCAGTTGTAACAGGAAAAGCCTTCCCATCCCCCACATCCTGACTTTTACAGACCCCAGAAGGAGCCTGTATGACTTTTGGAAGAACATGAAATGGACTTGTGAGGAGAAACCACCCTTCTATGAACTGGCCAATAAAAGACTCACAAGGGTGATGGGGAGGGATTGATGGGTGTGTATTTTGTGACATCATGAAGTCAATAAATCTAAGAGGAGAAGGCCCGCCTCTCTCTCCTTTTTCATTCTTTTACAACATTCTCTGTGTGTGCATCTGTCTGTTCTTCTCTTCTCTCATCTTCCTGCTGTGCACTTCAGCTCCAGACCACAAGAAGCTGTGTGTGTGTGTGTGTGTGTGTGTGTGTGTGTGTTCGTTTGTCTTTGCTTATTTCCACAGATTATAGCAGTGAATCATTACAAATCTAAATCAAAACGTCGTAACTTTACTGCGTCGGCTCGCGCGTACATTCGGGAATTTGCGTATCTAGCTAATTTGCATACTCGACGGGGAAAACGACGGAGGCGACACCTAGCGGGCAAAAAAAAAATTGCAGTTAAGATCCGACGGCGTAAGAGCCTTACGCCTGTCGGATCTGATGGATATCTATGCGTAACTGATTCTAAGAATCAGTCGCATAGATACGACGGCCCAGATTAGGACTTACGACGGCGTACATGGCGTTGCGCCGTCGTAAGCCCTTTGAGAATCTGGGCCATAGCGTTTTGCTTTTGGGCCACAAATGTAATTTTTGGTGTCATGTGACCAGAGCCCCTTCTTCCACATGTTTGCTGTGTCCCCTCCCCCACATGGCTTCTCACAAACTGCAAACCGGACTTCTTATGTCTTTCTTTCACCAATAACATTCTTCTTGTCACTCTTCCATAAAGGGCAGATTTGTGGAGAGACCACTAATAGTTGTCCTGTGGACAGATTCTCCCCCCTGAGCTGTGGATCTCTGCAGCTCCTCCAGAGTTACCATGGGCCTTCTTGGCTGCTTCTCTGATGAATGCTCTCCTTGCCCGGCCCGGTCAGTTTAGGTGGACATCCATGTCTTGGTAGGTTTGCAGTCGTGCCATACTCTTTCCATTTTCCGATGATGGATTGAACAGAAGCTCCGTGAGATCTTCAAAGCTTGGGATATTTTTTCTATAACCTAACCCTGCTTTATACTTCTCTACAACTTTATCCCTGACATGTCTGGTGTGTTCCTTGGCCTTCATGATGCTGTTTTGTTCACTGAGGTTCTCTAACAAACCTCTGAGGGCTTCACAGAACAGCTGTATTTATACTGAGATTACATTACACACAGGTGGACTCTATTTACTTATTAGGTGATCCCATTTAACCACTTGTCCACGGGTGGACGTCATATGACGTCCTCGACTTTGTGCGGTGATATCTGAATGATGGGAGCAGCTACAGGCATCATTCAGATATCGCCCTCTTCAGCCGCTGATACTGCGCACCATAAGAACGATCAAAGTGGTGGTTCCGTCGCTTGATCGTTCTTATAGGCAGCGGGAGGGGACATCCCCCCCCTCCCGCCGCCATTCGGTGCTTCTCCGGGCTCTCCCGTGCCATCGGGGGCCCGGAGAGCGAATCAGTCGGCGCTGCCTGGAAAGCATAGAGATGACTGGGGACCAGATGGTCACCAGTCATCTCTATGACCATCGGAGACCCGGGCGCGACATTATGACCTCACGCCCGGTACCCGGAAGTAAACAAAGCCGCAGTCGCAGCTGTCGGCATGAGATCGGTGAATTTTTTTCACTGATTTCATGCTTGTAAGCCTGGAGGAGAGATGTGAGGTCTTATTGACCCCACATCTCTCCATAAAGAGGACCTGTCACACACTATTCCTATTACAAGGGATGTTTACATTACTTGTAATAGGAATAAAAGTGATAAAAAAAAGGAAAAAAAAAAAAATAAGTAAAATAAAACTGAAATTTAAAAAAAAAACATTTTTCAAAACGCCCCTGTCCCCATTATCTCGCACGAAGAAGCGAACACGCATGCAAGTCCCGCCCACATATGTAAACGCCGTTCAAACCCCACATGAGATATCGTCGCGTGCGCTAGAGCGTGTGCAACAATTCTACCACTAGACCTCCTCTGAAACTCGAAAATAGTAACCTGTAAAAAATGTTAAAGCGTCACTTATGGAGATTTTTAAGTACCGAAGTTTGGCGCCATTCCATGAGTGTGTGCAATTTTAAAGTGTGACATGTTAGGTATCTATTTACTCGGTGTAACATCATCTTTCACATTATACAAAAAAATTGGGCTAACTTTACTGTTTTGTTATTTTTTAATTCATGAAACCGTATTTTTTTTCCCAAAAAAAGCCGTTTGAAAAATGATTGCGCAAATACCGTGCGAGAAAAAAAGTTGCAATGACCGTTATCCTATTCCCTAGGGTGTCTGCTAAAAAAAATATATATAGGCCCGGATTCACAAAGCACTTACGCCGACGTAAGTGCAAATGTGCGCCGTCGTATCTGTGCGCCGGACCCACAAACTAAGATACGCCTAAAAACAGGCTTCATTTCATCCCGCCGACGTAAGTTGCCTACGCCGGTGTAGCGTGGGCGCACATTTAGGCTGGACGCATGTGGCGCTCCCATTGATTTTCTATTCAAATATGCAAATGAGGGAAATACGGCGATTCACGAACATACATGCGCCCGACGCAGGCTACGACTGGTGCGCGTAAGTTGTACGTCCGGCGTAAAGTTATGCCCCATAAAGGAGGTGTAACCCAGCAGCATCCATGCAAAGGGCTGCACCAGGGAACACAAGCCGGCGTATTTCACAGAGTTTACGTTGGACGTGTGTGTGGCTGGGCGTAGGTTACGTTAACGCCGGAGTCAGTGATCTGGCGTATTTTAGGCGTTTTTTCTGACGTGGTTATGAGCATGCGCAGAGGGATGTGTCCACGTCTCGGCGCATGCGCAGTTGGTGATACGTATCTGTCTGGCGCTCGGCCCATCATTTGCATGGGGTCAGGCCTCATTTGCATGGCTCACGCCCACTTCCACCTACGCCGGCGTACGCCTTCGAAACCCAGCGCAGTTTTGGCAGCACTGGCTTTGTGAATTCCATGCTTGCCTCTCTGCGCTGCGTCGGCGTAGCGAATATTATTTGCGCTACAGTGGCGTAATGTGCGCCCGCTCTCTGAGAATCCGGGCCATAATGTTTGGGGGAATCTGATTAATTTTCGAGCAAAAAAATTTTGATTTTTACATGAAGGAGAGAAGTGCCAAAATAGGACAAGTGGTTAAACACATTTACGTTTTTGGTTGTAACGTGACAAAGTGTGGAAAATTCCAAGGGGTATGAATACTTTTTCAAGGCCCTGTATATGGAGATGTCTATGTATTGTCACTGTATACTGTGCCCTGTAGATGGATGTATATCTCCTCCTGTACCATTATACTGCCCTCCGGTGTCAGTGATGTCTGCGGAGGAGGGGGTGACATTCCTGTAATAAGAAGAAGGGATCTCCCGGGGTAACCCCCCCTCCTCCATCTATAATAAAACAGCCCCCCCTCTCCCCATCCTCCTTTATATACACCCGCGCCGCCGGCACCACTCGCAACTGACCAGTCCTGAAATCAGGACAGACACAGAAATACTGAAACTGCGTGCAACTTCCTTATCCCGACTGACCCTGCTGAGACCAGAGGGCCACTGACACCCCCCAAATCTACCGAAACCCCCCCAAATCTGAAACTTACCTTCCCGACTGACCCTGCTGAGACCAGAGGGCCACTGAAACCCCCTCCCCCCCAAATCTCCTATATCACCCCAAAAATGATGGTGGGAGTGTCAGCGCTGACCCTGGTGACCCTTCTGATCGTCGGGGTATCCGGACGGCCGTCGCCGCAACTCAAACACCTGAAGGTAAAGGCAGACGTTGTAATCTTTTATTATATATTGTAATATATGGGTACAGCTAGGGGTGCTGAGATAAAATCATATACAGGTCAGGCAGACGTTGTATTCTATTATTATACATTGTAATATATGGGAACATGTAGGAGTGCTGAGATAAAATCATATACAGGTGGGGCAGAAATCACATTCCGTTATTATATATTGTAATATGTGGGTACAGCTAGGGGTGCTGAGATAAAATCATATACAGGTCAGGCAGGCATTGTATTCTATTATTATATATTGTAATATATGGGTACAGCTAGGGGTGCTGAGATAAAATCATACACAGGTCAGGCAGACGTTGTATTCTATTATTATACATTGTAATATATGGAAACATGTAGGAGTGCTGAGATAAAATCATATACAGGTGGGGCAGAAATCACATTCCGTTATTATATATTGTAATATGTGGGTACAGCTAGGGGTGCTGAGATAAAATCATATACAGGTCAGGCAGGCATTGTATTCTATTATTATATATTGTAATATATGGGTACAGCTAGGGGTGCTGAGATAAAATCATACACAGGTCAGGCAGACGTTGTATTCTATTATTATACATTGTAATATATGGAAACATGTAGGAGTGCTGAAATAAAATCATATACAGGTGGGACAGAAATCATATTCTGTTATTATATATTGCAATATATGGGTACAGTTGGGGTGCTGCTGAGATAAAATCATATACAGGTCAGGCAGACATTGTATTCTATTATTATATATTGTAATATATGGGTACAGCTAGGGGTGCTGCTGAGATAAAATCATATACAGGTCAGGCAGACGTCATATTCTGTTATTATATAATGTAACATATGGGTACTGCTAGTAAAGCTGAGATAAAATAATATACAGATGGGGCAGCACTCTTATTCTGTTACTTTATATTGTAATATATGGGTACAGTTGGGGTGCTGAGATAAAATCATATACAGGTCAGGCAGACGTCATATTCTGTTATTATATAATGTAATATATGGGAACATGTAGAAGTGCTGAGATAAAATAATATATAGGTGGGGCAAACGTTGTATTCTATTATTATACATTGTAATATATGGGAACATGTAGGAGTGCTGAGATAAAATCATATATAGGTGGGGCAAACGTTGTATTCTATTATTATATAATGTAACCTAGGGGGAACAGCTGAGATAAAATCAGATACAGGTGGGGGCAGATGTCTTATTACATTTAATAGGCATTGTATTCTGGGTTATAGTCCTTCTATCATTGAGTCTGAAGAATAGATCCAGTTCTTAATGCTGAGATAAAACCATATAAAGGTAAAGCAGACGTCATATTCTATGTATTATACATTGTATTCTTCCCGGGTTACACTTCTTGTATGATGAGTCCTAAATATAGATACAGCTGGGAGTGCTGAGATAAAATAATAGAAATGATAATAGACCAGTATAAATAATAAAAATAAATAATTATTTTATTATGAATAGAAATTATACATTTTATATAAATATTATACACGATAATAAATAATACATATTACTATAAATAAAAAAAATATTATAAATATTAATAAATAATGGAAAGGTGAGGCAGACATAATTCTAACGCTGAGATAAAATAATATGAAGGAGAGGCTGACGTATTTTATTGCTGAGATTACATTTCTTGAGTCCTAATTATGGGTACAGCTAGGAGTGCTGAGATAAAATAATAGAAAGAATAATAAAAGAATGATAGAAATAAAAGAAATAAATAATAAATATTATTATAAATAGAAATGATAAATTGTATAATATTTTGTACATTTTTATAAATAAAAATTATAATAAATATCAATAAATAGTAATAGAAAGGTGAGGCAGACGTATTCTATCGCTGAGATAAAATAATAGAAAGGCGAGGCAGACGTATTCTATCGCTGAGATAAAATGATATGAAGATAAAGCAGACGTATTCTATCGCTGAGATAAAATAATAGGAAGGTGAGGCAGACCTCTTTGATTTCTTATACATTGTATCCTTTCTGGGTTACACTTCTCATATTATGAGTCTGAAAAATGGACCCAGTTAAAAATGCTGAGATAAAATAGCATAAAGGTGGGGCAGACATTGTATTATATTTATTATACATTGTAACTTTTTGAGTCCTAATTATGGGGTACAGCTAGGAGTGCTGAGATAAAATAATATAAAGAATAATAGAACAATATCAATAATAAAAATAAATAATTATTTTATTATGAATAGAAATTATAAATTTTATATATATTATACACAATAATAAATAATACATATTACTATAAATAAAAAAAAATATTATAAATATTAATAAATAATGGAAAGGTGAAGCAGACATAATTCTGTCGCTGAGATAAAATAACAGAAAGGTGGGGCAGACCTTGTATTATATTCATTATACATTCTTGTAACTTTTCCGGGTTACACTTCTCGTATCATGAGTCCGAAATATAGATACAGCTAGGAGTGCTGAGATAAAATTATAGAAAGAATAATTAAAAATAAATAATTATTTTATTATGAATATAAATTATACATTTTATATAAATATTATACACAATAATAAATAATACATATTACTATAAATAAAAAATATTATAAATATTAATAAATAATGGAAAGGGGAGGCAGACATAATTCTATTGCTGAGATAAAATAATAGGAAGGAGAGGCAGACGTATTTTATTTCGCTGAGATAAAATTTCTAATTTCTTGAGTCCTAATTATGGGTACAGCTAGGAGTGCTGAGATAAAATGATAGAAAGAATAATAGACCAGTATAAATAATAAAAATAAATAATTATTTTATTATGAATAGAAATTATACATTTTATATAAATATATTATACACAATAATAAATAATACATATTACTATAAATAAAATAAAAATATTATAAATATTAATAAATAATGGAAAGGTGAGGCAGACATAATTCTATCGCTGAGATAAAATAATATGAAGGAGAGGCTGACGTATTCTAGCGCTGAGATAAAATTTCAAATTTCTTGAGTCCTAATTATGGGTACAGCTAGGAGTGCTGAGATAAAATAATAAAAAGAATAATAAAAGAATGATAGAAATAAAAGAAATATATAATGAATATTATTATAAATAGAAATGATAAATTGTATAATAATATAGTACAGATTGTATAATATTTTGTACATTTTTATAAATATCAATAAATAATGATAGAAAGGTGAGGCAGACGTATTCTATCGCTGAGATAAAATAATAGGAAGGTGAGGCTGACCTCTTTGATTTATTATACATTGTATCCTTTCTGGGTTACACTTCTCGTATGATGAGTCTGAAAAATGGATCCAGTTACAGTATTAATTAATGCTGAGATAAAATAATATGAAGGTGAGGAAGACGTATACTATCGCTGAGATAAAACAATAAAAAGGTAAGGCTGATATTTTATATTGATGAGATAAAATAATATGAAGGCGAGGCAGACATAATCTATTGCTGAGATAAAATAATAAAAAGGTGAGGCTGATATTTTATATTGATGAGATAAAATAATATGAAGATGAGGCAGACTTATTCTATCGCTGGGTTACACTTCTCGTATCATGAGTCCGAAATATAGATACAGCTGGGAGTGCTGAGATAAAATAATAGAAAGAATAATAGAACAATAATAAAAATAAATAATTATTTTATTATGAATAGAAATTATACATTTTATATATATTATACACAATAATACATAATACATATTACTATAAATAAAAAATATTAATAAATAATGGAAAGGCGAGGCAGACATATAAAATAATAAAAAGGTAAGGCTGATATTTTATATTGCTGAGATAAAATAATGGAAAGGTGAGGCAGACATATTCTATCGCTGAGATAAAGTTTCACATTTCTTGAGTCCTAATTATGGGTACAGCTAGGAGTGCTGAGATGAAATAATAGAAAGAATAATAAAAGAATGATAGAAATAATATAAATAAATAATGAATATTATTATAAATAGAAATGATAAATTGTATAATAATTTTAATTTTTTTATAAATAACAGAAATAATACATATTATTATAAATATCAATAGATACAAATAAAAAATAATAGAAAGGCGAGGCAGACATATTCTATTGCTGAGATGAAATAATATGAAGGAGAGGCTGACATATTCTATCGCTGAGATAAAATTTCTAATTTCTTGAGTCCTAATTATGGGTACAGCTAGGAGTGCTGAGATAAAATAGAAATAATAATAAAAGAATGATAGAAATAATAATAAAAGAATGATAGAAATGATAGAAATAATAATAAAAGAATGATAGAAATGATAGAAATAATAATAAAAGAATGATAGAAATAATAGAAATAAATTATGAATATTATTATAAATAGAAATGATAAATTGTATAATAATTTTATAATAATATAGTAAAGATTGTATAATATTTTGTAATTTTTTATAAATAACATAAATAATACATATTATTATAAATATCAATGGATAAAAATAGAAAATAATAGAATTTGTCAGCCTCATCTTTCTATCGCTGAGATAAAATAATAGAAAGGTGGGGCAGACATTGTATTATATTTATTATACATTCTTGTAACTTTTCGGGGTTGCTTTTCACATATCATAAATATGGGGTACAGCTAGGAGTGCTGAGATAAAATAATAGAAAGAATAATAACAGAATGATAGAAATAATAATAAATATCAGAAATAAAATAAATAATGAATATTATTATAAATAGAAATGATAAATTGTTTAATAATTTTAAAATACTATAGTAAAAATGTTATAATATTTTGTACATCTTTATAATAATAATACATATTTTTATAAATACATATATTTTTTTTTTACATACATAGAGATAAAATAATAGAAAGGTGGGGCAGACCTTGTATTATATTCATTATACATTGTAACTTTTCTGAGTTACACTTCTTGTATGATGAGTCTGAAATATAGATACAGCTAGGAGTGCTGAGATAAAATGATAGAAAGATGAGGCAGACGTATTCTATCGATAAAAATGATAGAAAGATGAGGCAGACGTATTCTATTGCTGAGATAAAATAATACGAAGGTGGGGCAGACATATTTAGCTAGATTCAGAGAGAGTTACGGCGGCGTATCAGTAGATACGCCGTCGTAACTCTGAATCTACGCCGTCGTAAATTTAAGCGTATTCTGGAAACCAGATACGCTTAAATTAGGCTCAGATACGAGCGGCGTAAGTCTGTAAGTTGTATCTTGGGCTGCATATTTACCCTGGCCGCTAGGTGGCGCTTCTGTTAATTTTGGCGTAGAATATGCAAATGAGCTAGATACGCCAATTTAGAAACGTACGTCCGCCGGGAGCATTTTTTTACGTCATTTACGTAAGGCTTTTTCCGGCGTAACGTTACTCCTGCTATATGAGGCGTATCCAATGTTAAGTATGGACGTCGGGACAGCGTAGAATTTTGCGTCGTTTACGTTGTTTGCGTAAGTCGTTCGCGAATAGGGCTTAGCGTAAATTACGTTCACGTCGAAAGCATTGACTATTTGCGACGTGATTAGGAGCATGCGCACTGGGATACGTTCACGGCCGGCGCATGCGCCGTTCGTGAGAAACGTAATTTACGCGGGGTCATGTTTGATTTACATAAAACACGCCCACCTCTTGACAATTTGAATTCGGCACGCTTACGCCGGCAGATTTACACTACGCCGGCGCAACTTACGGAGCAAGTGCTTTGTGA
Source organism: Rana temporaria (assembly GCF_905171775.1). Taxonomy (NCBI): domain Eukaryota; kingdom Metazoa; phylum Chordata; class Amphibia; order Anura; family Ranidae; genus Rana; species Rana temporaria. Next base: position 484,978,366 of record NC_053491.1, on the reverse strand, counting down.
ATACTGCACTTGCCTCTCTAAATTGCGGCGGCGTATCGGAAATAACATACGCTACGCCCGCACAAACTTACGTCCCCCTACCTGAATCTAGCCCCGTATGAGGAGCAACAATTACTACAAGAGCAATCTGCGTACCCCCCTATCAGAAAGTGTCCGTATGTCTGCACTCCGGCACACAAAGGGTCTTTCCATGCAGTGGGGGGTAAAATCCAACACCTTTCCTAGATCAGAAGATCTGCTTGGTTAGGAAATGTGGAGAGGATATAAACACATAGGCCCAGATTCACAGAAAGCAAGGCGCACATTACGCCGCCGTAGAGTAACCACCATACGCTACGACAACGCAGCGCAGAGAGGCAAGCACTGCATTCAGCAAGCCAGTGCTCCCAACACTGCGCCAGCGTGGCGTGGCTTTCGTAGGTGTACGCCGGTGTAAGTGGAAGTGGGCGTGACCCCTCAAGCGTCACCCCCACTTCCCTGCTGGGTCCCTGGCTTGGCACTCACAGATACTCCTCAAGCGTCACCCCCACTTCCCTGCTGGGTCCCTAGCTTGGCACTCACAGATTCTCCTCAAGCGTCACCCCCACTTTCCTGCTGGGTCCCTGGCTTGACACTCACAGATACTCCTCAAGCGTCACCCCCACTTTCCTGCTGGGTCCCTAGCTTGGCACTCACAAATACTCCTCAAGCGTCACCCCCACTTCCCTGCTGGGTCCCTGGCTTGGCACTCACAGATACTTCTCAAGCATCACCCCCACTTCCCTGCTGGGTCCCTAGCTTGGCACTCACAGATACTCCTCAAGCGTCGACCCCACTTCCCTGCTGGGTCCCTGGCTTGGCACTCACAGATACTCCTCAAGTGTCACCCCCACTTCCCTGCTGGGTCCCTAGCTTGGCACTCACAGATACTCCTCAAGCGTCACCCCCACTTCCCTGCTGGGTCCCTAGCTTGGCACTCACAGATACTCCTCAAGCGTCACCCCCACTTCCCTGCTGGGTCCCTGGCTTGGCACTCACAGATACTCCTCAAGCGTCACCCCCACTTCCCTGCTGGGTCCCTAGCTTGGCACTCACAGATACTCCTCAAGCGTCACCCCCACTTCCCTGCTGGGTCCCTAGCTTGGCACTCACAGATACTCCTCAAGCGTCACTCCCACTTCACTGCTGGGTCCCTAGCTTGGCACTCACAGATACTCCTCAAGCGTCACCCCCACTTCCCTGCTGGGTTCCTGGCTTGGCACTCACAGATGCTCCTCAATCGTCACCCCCACTTCCCTGCTGGGTCCATAGCTTGGCACTCACAGATACTCCTCAAGCGTCACCCCCACTTCCCTGCTGTGTCCCTAGCTTGGCACTCACAGATACTCCTCCAGCGTCACCCCCACTACCCTGCTGGGTCCCTGGCTTGGCACTCACAGATACTCCTCAAGCATCACCCCCACTTCCCTGCTGGGTCCCTGGCTTGGCACTCACAGATACTCCTCAAGCGTCACCCCCACTTCCCTGCTGGGTCCCTGGCTTGGCACTCACAGATACTCCTCAAGTGTCACCCCCACTTCCCTGCTGGGTCCCTGGCTTGGCACTCACAGATACTCCTCAAGTGTCACCCCCACTTCCCTGCTGGGTCCCTAGCTTGGCACTCACAGATACTCCTCAAGCGTCACCCCCACTTTCCTGCTGGGTCCCTAGCTTGGCACTCACAAATACTCCTCAAGCGTCACCCCCACTTCCCTGCTGGGTCCCTGGCTTGGCACTCACAGATACTTCTCAAGCATCACCCCCACTTCCCTGCTGGGTCCCTAGCTTGGCACTCACAGATACTCCTCAAGCGTCGACCCCACTTCCCTGCTGGGTCCCTGGCTTGGCACTCACAGATACTCCTCAAGCGTCGACCCCACTTCCCTGCTGGGTCCCTGGCTTGGCACTCACAGATACTCCTCAAGTGTCACCCCCACTTCCCTGCTGGGTCCCTAGCTTGGCACTCACAGATACTCCTCAAGCGTCACCCCCACTTCCCTGCTGGGTCCCTAGCTTGGCACTCACAGATACTCCTCAAGCGTCACCCCCACTTCCCTGCTGGGTCCCTGGCTTGGCACTCACAGATACTCCTCAAGCGTCACCCCCACTTCCCTGCTGGGTCCCTAGCTTGGCACTCACAGATACTCCTCAAGCGTCACCCCCACTTCCCTGCTGGGTCCCTAGCTTGGCACTCACAGATACTCCTCAAGCGTCACTCCCACTTCACTGCTGGGTCCCTAGCTTGGCACTCACAGATACTCCTCAAGCGTCACCCCCACTTCCCTGCTGGGTTCCTGGCTTGGCACTCACAGATGCTCCTCAATCGTCACCCCCACTTCCCTGCTGGGTCCATAGCTTGGCACTCACAGATACTCCTCAAGCGTCACCCCCACTTCCCTGCTGCGTCCCTAGCTTGGCACTCACAGATACTCCTCCAGCGTCACCCCCACTACCCTGCTGGGTCCCTGGCTTGGCACTCACAGATACTCCTCAAGCATCACCCCCACTTCCCTGCTGGGTCCCTAGCTTGGCAATTACAGATACTCCTCAAGCGTCACCCCCACTTCCCTGCTGGGTCCCTGGCTTGGCACTCACAGATACTCCTCAAGCATCACCCCCACTTCCCTGCTGGGTCCCTGGCTTGGCACTTACAGATACTCCTCAAGCGTCACCCCCACTTCCCTGCTGGGTCCCTGGCTTGGCACTCACAGATACTCCTCAAGCGTCACCCCCACTTCCCTGCTGGGTCCCTGGCTTGGCACTCACAGATACTCCTCAAGCGTCACCCCACTGGCCTGCTGGGTCTCTGGCTTGGCACTCACAGATACTCATCAAGCGTCACCCCCACTTCCCTGCTGGGTCCCTAGCTTGGCACACAAGACTGCTCTGCAAACGTGACCTTCACTGGTTGGGTCTCTGGCTTGGCACCTGTTAAAGGGTTCCCAATTCTTCACCATCCCCAGTTGGTGAGAATACTGCTCTGGTACTTCCTTCAGTTACTCACTGTGGTCCCTGGTAATAAGGTGGTTGGTCCCTTAGTGGTGACAGCTTCCCTTCTACCTCTGACCACGACAGGTTCTCCGGCCGGTAGAACCGTCACTTCTGGTTGGACTGCAAGCCGCAATCCCAACCCTGCACTGCTCTTGCTTCTGGATAAGCCCTCAGGGCTCTGGCCTAGCAGCCCAGGGCAGCACAACACACGTCCACCTGGACAGGTGGCACAGAACACCGATCACCTGACCTCACCCAAATAAATAGGCTCTCCCAGCAGGCCAAGGGATCCAACAAAATCCCTGCCCATTGGCTGAGACACCCTATCTATTCCTAATCTGCCCTTGTCTTATCTAATGTCACCAGCCACCCAGCAACAGAAGAGAGAAGTGCAGCAATTCCAGAATTAGGGTGAGATCAATTGACCCCTAACAACTGGCCAAGGCAACTATCACTTGGCAAATACATTTAGTAGCCACCCTGCCTACGCATCAGTGTGCTACATATGTATACAACAACCAGGTAATGAACCCAAGTCCTATTCATTAGAAGATATTAGGAGAAACAAGGAGAGGACCTGGACCCCTGGAGCCAACAAAGACCCCAAAGGAGTCTGTCAATAGTCCCCATTAACACCAGAGCGATTTGAAATGCGTTTCCTGAAGCGTGTCGATGCTCAACATTGGGATTCCCATTATACTTAAAGGTGCCCATTACCAAACCATCGCTTGAAGCTTGTCACTCAAAGGTCAAAAAATGCTGAAAGTGCTCAAAAGTTGGCTAAAAAGCACACGCTCACACGTGAATGAGGACTGAGTGTCCAAATAATCAGTTGATAATATTCTTTGCAAAAAGATGGGCATAGAAACGCTTAAAGCGGGGGTTCACCCGTACATGACACTTTTTCCCCTTAGAATCGATGAATGCTCGTTCGGTCTAGGGGAATCGGCTAGTTGTTTTAAAATATGTGCAGTACTTACCGTTTACGAGATGCATCTTCTCCGTCGCTTCCGGGTATGGGCTTCGGGAATGGGCGTTCCTATTTTGATTGACAGTCTTCCGAGAGGCTTCCGACGGTCGCATCCATCGCGTCACGATTTTCCGAAAGAAGCCGAACGTCGGTGTGCAGGCGCCGTATAGATCCGCACCGACGTTCGGCTTCTTTCGGCTACGAGTGACGCGATGGATGCGACCGTCGGAAGACTGTCAATCAAGAAGGAACGCCCGCTCCCGAAGACCCATACCCGGAAGCGACGGAGAAGATGCATCTCGAAAACGGTAAGTACGGCTCATATTTTAAAACAACTAGCCGATTCCCCTAGACAAAACGAGCAGGAATCTAAGGGGAAAAATTGTTTTATGGGTAAACTCCCGCTTTAAGTAAGAAGCAGTCAGGAGATACGACTGACCTTGGCACTCCAGATAGATGGAAGGATAAGGGTAAGAAGGGGTTAAATATATACAGAAATCTATGAAAAAGGGAGAAAAGGAAAGACAGAATTTGAGTTGAATTGTTACTAATGTTCTATGTATCTAACATTCTCTCTCTATCTCTTTTTCCATCTCTCTCTCTCTCCTACCCCACCAACCATTTTCTGCCCTCCTTTCATTCTCTGCTGCCCCCTCCACAGTCTTTAGCCGATCTTTTATCCCAGGACCTGAGTTCCTCAGAGGAGGTCCTACTCATGGAGAGTCTGGAAGATTTGGGGGCGTCCATCTCTGGGCCCCGCCCCCGGGATACAGCCGTGCCTCAAGACTCCTCCCAGCTCCCGCCTAACCGCGCCTGGCTCCGCCTCTTCAGTGATTTCATGAACAACCAGAAGAAGTTTCGGGGGCGCACAAAGAAATCAGGAAACTCCCGTGGATGTTTTGGGATGAAACTGGACCGGATCGGAACTTTCAGTGGGCTGGGCTGTTAGCATCAGGTATGGAGAATCCTCAGAGCCTAGCGCCATCTATCTGCCACGTTGTACATAACAACCGCTATTTGTTTATAGTATTTATCAACTTGCTTATTGTTCTGTGGTTGTGCAGGCTCAGGAAGTATCCTTCAACGTGCAGAGTGTTTTTTTCATTCTGTGCTAATGAAATCTTATTTAGTTTGAAGAGCCTGTAGAACAGAGGTAGTCTGCCTGACTGTGGCCAAGGGGTTCTACAGAATAATCAGTATATGTAACAGTATAGTCAACTGTCAGAAATTGCCTACCGATCACAGGAGATTGTCAGAGACTGCAGATCTATTTTAGGAGATGGTCAGAGACTGCAGACATAATTCGGGAGATGGTCAGAGACTGCAGACATACTAAAGTAGATGGTCAGAGACTGCAGATATACTACAGTAGATGGTCAGAGACTGCAGATATACTACAGGAGATAGTCAGAGACTGCAGACATAATTCGGGAGATGGTCAGATACTGTAGACCTAATACAGGAGATGGTCAGATACTGCAGACATTGTACAGGAGATGGTCAGAGACTGCAGATCTATTTTAGGAGATGGTCAGAGACTGCAGATCTATTTTAGGAAATGGTCAGATACTGCAAACATATTACAGGAGATGGTCAGATACTGCAGACATATTACAGGAGATGGTCAGAGACTGCAGACATTGTACAGGAAATGGTCAGAGACTGCAGACATGGTACAGGCGATGGTCAGAGACTGCAGACATGGTACAGGCGATGGTCAGAGACTGCAGACATGGTACAGGCGATGGTCAGAGACAGCAGACATGGTACAGGTGATGGTCAGAGACTGCAGACATGGTACAGGCGATGGTCAGAGACAGCAGACATGGTACAGGTGATGGTCAGAGACTGCAGACATGGTACAGGCGATGGTCAGAGACTGCAGACATGGTACAGGCGATGGTCAGAGACTGCAGACATAATTCAGGAGATGATTATATACTGCAGACCTATTACAGGAGATGGTCAGATACTGCAGACATGGTACAGGAGATGGTCAGAGACTGCAGATCTATTTTAGAAGATGGTCAGAGACTGCAGACATACTACAGTAGATGATCAGAGACTGCAGATATACTACAGAAGATGATCAGATACTGCAGACCTAATACAGGAGATGGTCAGATACTGCAGACATTGTACAGGAGATGGTCAGAGACTGCAGACATAATTCAGGAGATGATCATATACTGAAGACCTATTACAGTAGATGGTCAGAGACTGCAGATCTATTACAGGAGATGGTCAGAGACTGCAGACATGGTACAGGTGATGGTCAGAGACTGCAGACATGGTACAGGCGATGGTCAGAGACAGCAGACATGGTACAGGTGATGGTCAGAGACTGCAGACATGGTACAGGCGATGGTCAGAGACTGCAGACATGGTACAGGCGATGGTCAGAGACTGCAGACATAATTCAGGAGATGATTATATACTGCAGACCTATTACAGGAGATGGTCAGATACTGCAGACATGGTACAGGAGATGGTCAGAGACTGCAGATCTATTTTAGAAGATGGTCAGAGACTGCAGACATACTACAGTAGATGATCAGAGACTGCAGATATACTACAGAAGATGATCAGATACTGCAGACCTAATACAGGAGATGGTCAGATACTGCAGACATTGTACAGGAGATGGTCAGAGACTGCAGACATAATTCAGGAGATGATCATATACTGAAGACCTATTACAGTAGATGGTCAGAGACTGCAGATCTATTACAGGAGATGGTCAGAGACTGCAGACATTGTAAAGGAGATGGTCAGAGACTGCAGACATACTACAGGAGATAGTCAGAGGCTGCAGGCATGGTACAGGAGATAATCAGAGACTGTAGACATACTAGAGGAGATGGTCAGAGACTGCAGACCTATTACAGGAGATGGTCAGAGACTGCAGACATACTACAAGAGATGGTCAGAGATTGCAGAGAGTTGGTACAGGAGATAGTCAGAGACTGCAGGCCTTTTAAGGGGATGGTCACAGACTGCAGACCTATTTTAGGAAATGGTCAGAGACTGCAGATATACTACAGGAGATTTTTATTATTATACAGGATTTTTATAGCGCCAACAGTTTACGCAGTGTTTAAGATGATCAGAGACTGCATACATACTACAGGAGATGATCAGAGAGTTGGTACAGGAGATGGTCATTGACCCGCTAGGCCGTTTAAAGGAGATGGTCAGAGACTACAGACATACTACAGGAGATGATCAGAGAGTTGGTACAGGAGATGGTCATTGACCCGCTAGGCCGTTTAAAGGAGATGGTCAGAGACTACAGACATACTACAGGAGATTATTATTATTATTATACAGGATTTTTATAGCGCCAACAGTTTACGCAGCATTGGAGATGATCAGAGACTGCAGACCTACTAGAGGAGATGGTCAGAGACTGCAGACATGCTACAGGAGATGGTCAGAGACTGCAGACATGCTACAGGAGATGGTCAGAGACTGCAGACATGCTACAGGAGATGGTCAGAGACTGCAGACATGGTAAAGGAGATGGTCAGAGACTGCAGAATTAGTACAGGAGATAGTCACAGGTACCAGGACAACTCTCTCCAATGACACTGTGTTTGTCTTCCTATAGGTCGGCCGCTCCATTGACGACTCCCCGGGTGGGATGATTTCTCCAGAAATAAATGAAACAAACAATGAACTATGACCTACAAATACGAGCCGTGGTGCTGCGCCCCCAAGACTGACGCATTCCGCACACGGCAGAGACAAAGCTTTGTGTGTTGATGAATCCGCACTTTGTGTGTGAAGGATTTCTTGTTTTTTATTGGACGGTGAATCGTTCAGAAGTCATGACTTGTCTGCCATGTTTTTGTAAGCAATGTGACGCGGGATTTTATCCTGAGATTCCCCAATCCCCATCTTCTAACGACTTGCACCCCAACAGGAACCGGGTGTGGGAAATAAAGTGCAACTCAACCTATAATGTCTGTGTCTTAATAAAAGTCTTATGCCAAATCCTACCTATCTGTGTCCACCAACTCCACCAAGAACTGAACCCCAACATTGCTGGGTGTATGAGGGTGTGGGACGCTGGGTGTATGGTATAAGGGTGCTGGGTGTACGGTATGATGGTCTAGGACGCTTGGTGTACGGTATGAGGGTGTCAGGCGCCGGCTGTATAGTATGAGGGTGTGGGACGCTGGGTGTACGGTGTGAGGGTGTGGGACGCTGGGTGTATGGTATAAGGGTGTACGGTATGAGGGTGTGGGACGCTGGGTGTATGGTATAAGGGTGTACGGTATGAGGGTGTGGGGCGCTCTGGGTGTACGGTATGAGTGTGTGGGGTGCTGGGTGTACGGTATGAGTGTGTGGGACGCTGGGTGTATGGTATGAGGGTGTGGGACGCTGGGTGTATAGTATGAGGGTGTGGGACGCTGGGTGTATGATATGAGGGTGTGGGACGCTGGCTGTACGGTATGAGGGTGTGGGGCGCTGGGTGTATGGTATAAGTGTGTAGGACGCTGGGTGTACGGTATGAGTGTGTGGGGTGCTGAGTGTAAGGTATGAGGGTGTGGGACGCTGGGTGTATGGTATGAGGGTCTAGGATGCTGGGTGTGTGGTATAAGGGTGTAGGGAGATGGGTGTACGGTATGAGGGTGTCAGGCGCTGGGTGTATGGTATGAGTATGTGGGGTGCTGGGTGTATGGTATGAGGGTTTCGGGTGCTGGGTGTACGGTATGAGGGTTTCGGGTGCTGGGTGTACGGTATGGGGGTGCTGGGTGTACGGTATGAGGGTGCTGGGTGTACGTTATGAGGGTGTGGGACGCTGGGTGTTCGGTATGAGTGTGTGGGGTGCTGGGTGTACGGTATGAGTGTGTGGGGTGCTGGGTGTACGGTATGAGTGTGTGGGGTGCTGGGTGTACGGTATGAGTGTGTGGGGTGCTGGGTGTACGGTATGAGGGTGTGGGACGCTGGGTGTACGGTATGAGGGTGTGGGACGCTGGGTGTACGGTATGAGTGTGTGGGGTGCTGGGTGTACGGTATGAGGGTGTAGGGTGCTGGGTGTATGGTATGAGGGTGTGGGATGCTGGGTGTACGGTATGAGGGTGTGGGATGCTGGGTGTACGGTATGAGGGTGTGGGGTGCTGGGTGTACGGTATGAGGGTGTAGGGTGCTGGGTGTATGGTATGAGGGTGTGGGGTGCTGGGTGTACGGTATGAGGGTGTGGGACGCTGGGTGTACGGTATGAGGGTGTGGGACGCTGGGTGTATTAGGGTGTGGGACGCTGGGTGTAAGGTATGAGGGTGTGGGGTGCTGGGTGTACGGTATGAGGGTGTAGGGTGCTGGGTGTATGGTATGAGGGTGTGGGACGCTGGGTGTAAGGTATGAGGGTGTGGGACGCTGGGTGTACGGTATGAGGGTATGGGACGCTGGGTGTACGGTATGAGGGTGTGGGACGCTGGGTGTACGGTATGAGGGCGTGGGACGCTGGGTGTACGGTATGAGGGTCTGGGACGCTGGGTGTATGGTATGAGGGTGTGGGACGCTGGGTGTATTAGGGTGTGGGACGCTGGGTGTAAGGTATGAGGGTGTGGGGTGCTGGGTGTACGGTATGAGGGTGTAGGGTGCTGGGTGTATGGTATGAGGGTGTGGGACGCTGGGTGTAAGGTATGAGGGTGTGGGACGCTGGGTGTACGGTATGAGGGTGTGGGACGCTGGGTGTACGGTATGAGGGCGTGGGACGCTGGGTGTACGGTATGAGGGTCTGGGACGCTGGGTGTATGGTATGAGGGTGTGGGACGCTGGGTGTACGGTATGAGTGTGTGGGACGCTGGGTGTACGGTATGAGTGTGTGGGACGCTGGGTGTACGGTATGAGGGTGTGGGACGCTGGGTGTACGGTATGAGGGTGTGGGGTGCTGGGTGTACGGTATGAGGGTGTAGGGTGCTGGGTGTATGGTATGAGGGTGTGGGACGCTGGGTGTACGGTATAAGGGTGTGGGACGCTGGGTGTACGGTATAAGGGTGTGGGACGCTGGGTGTACAGTATGAGGGTGTGGGGTGCTGGGTGTACGGTATGAGGGTGTGGGACGCTGGGTGTACGGTATGAGGGTGTGGGACGCTGGGTGTACAGTATGAGGGTGTGGGGTGCTGGGTGTACGGTATGAGGGTGTGGGACGCTGGGTGTAAGGTATGAGTGTGTGGGACGCTGGGTGTACGGTATCAGGGTGTGGGACGCTGGGTGTACGGTATGAGGGTGTGGGACGCTGGGTGTACGGTATGAGGGTGTGGGACGCTGGGTGTACGGTATGAGGGTGTGGGGTGCTGGGTGTACGGTATGAGTGTGTGGGACGCTGGGTGTACGGTATCAGGGTGTGGGACGCTGGGTGTACGGTATGAGGGTGTGGGACGCTGGGTGTACGGTATGAGGGTGTGGGACGCTGGGTGTACGGTATGAGGGTGTGGGACGCTGGATGTACGGTATGAGGGTGTGGGACGCTGGGTGTTCGGTATGAGGGTGTGGGACGCTGGGTGTACGGTATGAGGGTGTGGGACGCTGGGTGTAAGGTATGAGTGTGTGGGATGCTGGGTGTAAGGTATGAGGGTGTGGGACGCTGGGTGTACGGTATGAGGGTGCGGGACGCTGGGTGTTCGGTATGAGGGTGCGGGACGCTGGGTGTACGGTATGAGGGTGTGGGACGCTGGGTGTACGGTATGAGGGTGTGGGACGCTCGGTGTACGGTATGAGGGTGTGGGACGCTGGGTGTACGGTATGAGGGTGTGGGACGCTGGGTGTAAGGTATGAGGGTGTGGGACGCTGGGTGTACGGTATGAGGGTGTGGGACGCTGGGATGTACGGTATGAGGGTGTGGGACGCTGGGATGTACGGTATGAGGGTGCGGGACGCTGGGTGTACGGTATGAGGGTGCGGGACGCTGGGTGTTCGGTATGAGGGTGCGGGACGCTGGGTGTATGGTATGAGGGTGTGGGACGCTGGGTGTACGGTATGAGGGTGCGGGACGCTGGGTGTTCGGTACGAGGGTGCGGGACGCTGGGTGTACGGTATGAGGGTGCGGGACGCTGGGTGTACGGTATGAGGGTGTGGGGTGCTGGGTGTACGGTATGAGGGTGTGGGACGCTGGGTGTATGGTATGAGGGTGTGGGACGCTGGGTGTACGGTATGAGGGTGTGGGACGCTGGGTGTACGGTATGAGGGTGTGGGACGCTGGGATGTACGGTATGAGGGTGTGGGACGCTGGGTGTAAGGTATGAGGGTGCGGGACGCTGGGTGTTCGGTATGAGGGTGCGGGACGCTGGGTGTATGGTATGAGGGTGTGGGACGCTGGGTGTACGGTATGAGGGTGCGGGACGCTGGGTGTTCGGTACGAGGGTGCGGGACGCTGGGTGTAAGGTATGAGGGTGTGGGACGCTGGGTGTACGGTATGAGGGTGTGGGACGCTGGGTGTACGGTATGAGGGCGTGGGACGCTGGGTGTACGGTATGAGGGTCTGGGACGCTGGGTGTATGGTATGAGGGTGTGGGACGCTGGGTGTACGGTATGAGTGTGTGGGACGCTGGGTGTACGGTATGAGTGTGTGGGACGCTGGGTGTACGGTATGAGGGTGTGGGACGCTGGGTGTACGGTATGAGGGTGTGGGGTGCTGGGTGTACGGTATGAGGGTGTAGGGTGCTGGGTGTATGGTATGAGGGTGTGGGACGCTGGGTGTACGGTATAAGGGTGTGGGACGCTGGGTGTACGGTATAAGGGTGTGGGACGCTGGGTGTACAGTATGAGGGTGTGGGGTGCTGGGTGTACGGTATGAGGGTGTGGGACGCTGGGTGTACGGTATGAGGGTGTGGGACGCTGGGTGTACGGTATGAGGGTGTGGGGTGCTGGGTGTACGGTATGAGGGTGTGGGACGCTGGGTGTATGGTATGAGGGTGTGGGACGCTGGGTGTACGGTATGAGGGTGTGGGACGCTGGGTGTACGGTATGAGGGTGTGGGACGCTGGGATGTACGGTATGAGGGTGTGGGACGCTGGGTGTAAGGTATGAGGGTGCGGGACGCTGGGTGTTCGGTATGAGGGTGCGGGACGCTGGGTGTATGGTATGAGGGTGTGGGACGCTGGGTGTACGGTATGAGGGTTTCGGGTGCTGGGTGTACGGTATGAGGGTGCGGGACGCTGGGTGTTCGGTATGAGGGTGCGGGACGCTGGGTGTTCGGTATGAGGGTTTCGGGTGCTGGGTGTACGGTATGAGGGTGCGGGACGCTGGGTGTACGGTATGAGGGTTTCGGGTGCTTGCTGATGAATCACAGTCATTGCTGGTAATAGAGCTTCAATTTTCTCTCCTCCTTATTTTAATATTAAAAGTAACGGTTTTATGTGGGGAAACGACTGAGCGAAGAAGATGAATGGCATGTTCAGTGAAGGGAGGACATTAGCAAAAAGAACAGAGTTCTGCAAATTCTGTAAATGTACCACTGGTTCCATCTTGTGGTCAAATCTGATATTGCAGGCAAAGCAACTTAAAGCGGAACTTCAGTCATTTATTTTTTTCAACTTCCCATCTATTAAATCTTCTGCCCTTGTTGTTGTTTTAACTTTGGATAGTAAAACAGTTTTTTTTCTGCCAGTAAATCTCTTATACAGCCCACTTCCTGTTTCCTCATACAGCCCACTTCCTGTTTCCTCATACAGCCCACTTCCTGTTTCCTCATACAGCCAACTTCCTGTTTCCTCATACAGCCCATTTCCTGTTTCTTGTCTGGTCATTAGCCTAGGCTTATGACATCATGCACAGCTCTAACACTCACACTCATGAAAGTTTGCCGGGGGGTGAGTCAAAAGAGGGCCAATGAGAGCTGGGAGGTGTGCCTCTGTGTAAATCCAGGAAGGGAACAGGCAGCAGCTTCAGCTGCCCACAGTAAAAATGGCTGCAACCAGACTCAGTTGGAGGGAGATTTCCGCAGCATATTTGGCAAGTACAGAATCAGAGTCTATATAAAATAATATGCAAAGTGGTTGGGGGGGAAGCTTCAGAATGGCAAAGATGTTTTTTTTTTACAGATTATGTGAGCGGACTGCAGTTCCCCTTTAATATCCTGCTGGAGGCAGAAGAGCCCCCAAATTATTGGTGTCAGTGAGAATGGCCCTCAGGAAAGAATTGCCCCTTTAAATATTTAGTGTGAGTGGGATGTGGCCCCCTGGGAAGAATAGCTTGTCAAATCATTGGGGATAGTGAACCTCACGGGAGAATAGCCCCTCGGATCATTGGGGGAGAATGGCCCCCCTAAATCATTGGTGTTGGTGGCCCTCAGGAGAGAATGGCCCCCCTAAATCATGTGTTTTTTGAAATAGTGGCCCTTGGGAGAGAATGGCCCCCCCTAAATCATTGGTGTTTGTGGGATAGTGGCGCTCAGGGAAGAATGGCCCCCCTAAATCATTGGTGTTTGTGGGATAGTGGCGCTCAGGGGAGAATGGCCCCTAAATCATTGGTGTTTGTGGGATAGTGGCCCTCAGGGGAAAATGGCCCTCCCCTAAATCATTGGTGTTTGTGGGATAGTGGCGCTCAGGGGAGAATGGCCCCCCTAAATCATTAGTGTTTGTGGCATAGTGACCCTCAGGGGAGAATGGCCCCCCCTAAATCATTGGTGTTGGTGGGACAGTTGCCCTCAGGGGAGAATGGCCCCCCTAAATCATTGGTGTTTGTGAAATAGTGGCCCTCAGGAGAGAATGGCCCCCCTAAATCATGTGTTTTTTGAAATAGTGGCCCTTGGGAGAGAATGGCCCCCCCTAAATCATTGGAGTTTGTGGGATAGTGGCCCTCAGGGGAAAATGGCCCCCCTAAATCATTGGCGTTAGTGGGATAGCGGCCCTCAGGGGAGAATGGCCCCTAAATCATTGGTGTTTGTGGGATAGTGGCCCTCAGGGGAGAATGGCCCCTAAATCATTGGTGTATGTGGGATAGTGTCCCTCGTGGGAGAATGGCCCCCCTAAATCATTGGCGTTTGTGGGATAGCGGCCCTCAGGGGAGAATGGCCCCCCTAAATCATTGGCGTTTGTGGGATAGTGGCCCTCGGGGGAGAATGGCCCCTAAATCATTGGTGTATGTGGGATAGTGTCCCTCGTGGGAGAATGGCCCCCCTAAATCATTGGCGTTTGTGGGATAGCGGCCCTCAGGGGAGAATGGCCCCCCTAAATCATTGGCGTTTGTGGGATAGTGGCCCTCAGGGGAGAATGGCCCCCCTAAATCATTGGTGTTGGTGGGACAGTTGCCCCCAAATCATGAGATCAGTGAGATAATGAACCAAACGGAAGAAAATCTTCCAATATCATTGGTGTCAGTGGGGTAGTGAACCCCCAGGGGAGAATAGCCCCTCAGACAATTGGTGGAGGTGGGATGGTGACCCCTAAATCATTGGTGTCAGTGGAGTAGTGAACCCCCAGGGGAGAATAGCCCCTCAGACCATTGGTGGAGGTGGGATGGTGACCCCTAAATCATTGGTGTCAGTGGAGTAGTGAACCCCCAGGGGAGAATAGCCCCTCAGACCATTGGTGGAGGTGGGATAGTGGCCCCTAAATCATTGGTGTCAGTGGAGTAGTGAACCCCCAGGGGAGAATAGCCCCTCAGACCATTGGTGGAGGTGGGATGGTGACCCCTAAATCATTGGTGTCAGTGGAGTAGTGAACCCCCAGTGGAGAATAGCCCCTCAGACCATTGGTGGAGGTGGGATAGTGGCCCCTAAATCATTGGTGTCAGTGGAGTAGTGAACCCCCAGGGGAGAATAGCCCCTCAGACCATTGGTGGAGGTGGGATGGTGGCCCCTAAATCATTGGTTTCTGTGGAATAGTGGCCTTCAGGAAAGAATACCCATTTGAATCATTACTGTGAGTGGGATGGTACACCCCAGGGATAATAGCTTGCCAAATCATTGGTGTCAGTGAAATAGTTGCCCCATGGGAGAATAGCCCCCTGATCCTCAGAAGAGACAAGCCCCTCAAAAATTTGGTGTCAGTGCCCCCCAAATCATTTGTGTTGGTGGGATAGTGGCCATCAGGAAAGAATAGCCCTTTATATCTTTACTGCGAGAGGGATGGTGGCCCCCAGGGAAGAACAGCTTGCCAAAACATAGGGGTCAGTGGGATAGTTGCCCCATGGAAGAATGCCCCCCCAAGTCATTGGTGTAGGTGTGATAGTGGCCCTCAGGAAAGAATAGCCCCCAACTCATTGGGGTTAGTGGCCCCCAGGGGAGAATAACCCCCAAATCATTGGTGATGGTGTCCCTCAGAGAATAACCCCTAAATCACTGGTGTTTGTGTGATAGTGGCCCTCAGAAGACAATAGCCCCCAAATCATTGGAGTGATAGTGGCCCTCAGGAAAGAATAGCCCCCAAATCATTGGTGTAATAGTGGCCCTCAGGGGAGAATAGCCCCCAAATCATTGGTGTAATAGTGGCCCTCAGGGGAGAATAGCCACCAAATCATTGGTGTAATAGTGGCCCTCAGGGAACAATAGCCCCCAAATCATTGGTGTAATAGTGGCCCTCAGGGAACAATAGCCCCCAAATCATTGGTGCAATAGTGGCCCTCAGGGAACAATAGCCCACAAATCATTGGTGTAATAGTGGCCCTCAGGGAACAATAGCCCCCAAATCATTGGTGTAATAGTGGCCCTCAGGGAACAATAGCCCCCAAATCATTGGTGCAATAGTGGCCCTCAGGGGAGAATAGCCCCCAAATCATTGGTGTAATAGTGGCCCTCAGGGAACAATAGCCCCCAAATCATTGGTGTAATAGTGGCCCTCAGGGGAGAATAGCCCCCAAATCATTGGTGTAATAGTGGCCCTCAGGGGAGAATAGCCCCCAAATCATTGGTGTAATAGTGGCCCTCAGGGGAGAATAGCCCCCAAATCATTGGTGCAATAGTGGCCCTCAGGGGAGAATAGCCCCCAAATCATTGGTGTAATAGTGGCCCTCAGGGGAGAATAGCCCCCAAATCATTGGTGCAATAGTGGCCCTCAGGGGAGAATAGCCCCCAAATCATTGGTGTAATAGTGGCCCTCAGGGGAGAATAGCCCCCAAATCATTGGTGCAATAGTGGCCCTCAGGTGAGATTGGTCCCCCCAAAATCATTGGTGCGATAGATATATATCTAAGATAAAAAAAAGAGGCAAGTGCTAAATTCAACTCGGTAAACATACAGTACACTATTTAAATGCCTAATAAATGTGAAAATCATCATACAAAACCATCAATAAAATTGTGAATGAATAAAAAAAAATAAAAAAAAGGAGCAACATGCAAAAAAAACATAAATCATAATAAACTACTTAACGTCGTAATTTCCAGACGAAACGCGTAGGCACGGCAACGACGTGACATCACCACAATACGGCGTCTTCATTTAAAACTACAATGCACTTACATAACCATAAAGCACATACTATTAAAATCCTACGATCCAGAAAAGCGTTCAGAGCATCTCCCGCTGGACTTCCACGCATAGTGCCGGGCGTGAGAGGATCTGCCTGCTTTGCTGGATTGTAGATATTCTAATAGTATGCGCTTATGGTGATAGGTAATATAAGTGCATCGTCATTTTTAAACACAAAAAGGCACTGTATTGTGATTACGTCACGTCGTTGCCGGACCTACGCGTTTCGTCGGAAAAAAGACGTCGTCAGGAAGGGTTATTGTGATCTCCGTTTACATTTTGCTTGTTGCTCTTTTATATACGAATTTCATTCACTGCTGATGGCTTTGTATGATGATTTTACATTTGTTATGTATGTTCGCAGAGAGGAACGTAGCGCTTACCCTAAGCGTTTTATTTTTATATGTACAGGAATTAGTTAAGAACTCGCTGTGCCGCAAAGATGAGAAGCTCCGCTTTAAGTCTACTAAAAGTGTGTTTAAAAAAAAAGGTAAAGTGACATCTGTATTGCAGCCAACCGCAAACAGAAAAAAAACCACAGAGAGCGCCGCAGATATAAAAACAGAGCGATTTATTCCAATATTCCAGCTATGATTGGTGGGAAGTCAATAGGCGTGTGAGGGGGCGGGATTTTTAGGAGTGGAATGATTACGGAAGTCTCTCTATTGCCCCCTTCAGTTCTTCTTTTTCTTCTTCTTCTTCTTCTCTTCGGCCGAGCCGACGTTCCAGTAATAGAGCAGCTGTGCGAAAATCAGCCCGTTACAGGAGGAGGAGACCACGTAGGTTAGAGCCATCAGATTGTCTCCGGTCTCCTGAAAACAATGAAAAGGAAATATAAGAGAGAGGCGGTGAACATCCCACCCGCCACAGTTTACAACACACGGCACGGCCCGCGTCTGCAACACGCGGCACGGCCCGCCCCGCGTCTGCAACACGCGGCACGGCCCGCCCCGCGTCTGCAACACGCGGCACGGCACGGCCCGCCCCGCGTCTGCAACACGCGGCACGGCACGGCCCGCCCCGCGTCTGCAACACGCGGCACGGCACGGCCCGCCCCGCGTCTGCAACACGCGGCACGGCACGGCCCGCCTCGCGTCTGCAACACGACACGGCACGGCCCGGCCCGCGTCTGCAACACACGGCACGGCCCGGCCCGCGTCTGCAACACACGGCACGGCCCGGCCCGCGTCTGCAACACACGGCACGGCCCGGCCCGCGTCTGCAACACACGGCACGGCCCGGCCCGCGTCTGCAACACACGGCACGGCCCGGCCCGCGTCTGCAACACACGGCACGGCCCGGCCCGCGTCTGCAACACACGGCACGGCCCGGCCCGCGTCTGCAACACACGGCACGGCCCGGCCCGCGTCTGCAACACACGGCACGGCCCGGCCCGCGTCTGCAACACACGGCACGGCCCGGCCCGCGTCTGCAACACACGGCACGGCCCGGCCCGCGTCTGCAACACACGGCACGGCCCGCCTCGCGTCTGCAACGCACGGCACGGCCCGCCTCGCGTCTGCAACGCACGGCACGGCCCGCCTCGCGTCTGCAACGCACGGCACGGCCCGCCTCGCGTCTGCAACGCACGGCACGGCCCGCCTCGCGTCTGCAACGCACGGCACGGCCCGCCTCGCGTCTGCAACGCACGGCACGGCCCGCCTCGCGTCTGCAACGCACGGCACGGCCCGCCTCGCGTCTGCAACGCACGGCACGGCCCGCCTCGCGTCTGCAACGCACGGCACGGCCCGCCTCGCGTCTGCAACGCACGGCACGGCCCGCCTCGCGTCTGCAACGCACGGCACGGCCCGCCTCGCGTCTGCAACGCACGGCACGGCCCGCCTCGCGTCTGCAACGCACGGCACGGCCCGCCTCGCGTCTGCAACGCACGGCACGGCCCGCCTCGCGTCTGCAACGCACGGCACGGCCCGCCTCGCGTCTGCAACGCACGGCACGGCCCGCCTCGCGTCTGCAACGCACGGCACGGCCCGCCTCGCGTCTGCAACGCACGGCACGGCCCGCCTCGCGTCTGCAACGCACGGCACGGCCCGCCTCGCGTCTGCAACGCACGGCACGGCCCGCCTCGCGTCTGCAACGCACGGCACGGCCCGCCTCGCGTCTGCAACGCACGGCACGGCCCGCCTCGCGTCTGCAACGCACGGCACGGCCCGCCTCGCGTCACACCATGACACGTCTACGATACACAGCCCGGTCCACCTTCCCCCACACCGTGACACGTCTACAATACAACGGCCCGGTCCGCCTCGCGTCACACCATGACACGTCTACGATACACAGCCCGGTCCACCTTCCCCCACACCGTGACACGTCTACAATACAACGGCCCGGTCCGCCTCGCGTCACACCATGACAAGTCTACAATACACAGCCCAGTACCGCTCACACCCACAGCAATGATTTTCTTACCTGGATGGAGGTGAATATTCGAGCCAGAGACCCGAGGAATAAAAGTGCTACTGTGACAGCCGATAACTGACCCGTGTGACCGTTCTTGTAGTTGGTCATCGCTTGGATAAGCTATAAGAGAAAAGTGGGCGTTACCAACAATTCGGTTGGTGGCTCCTCCCACACTGCAGATTTTTAAAAGGGACACAAGAGATCAACTATAAAAAAGGTTAAACGCTGCAATGGACTCACCCTACTTATAATGATCGCCGGAACATTGGCGGCCTGGAGCATTGTGACCACAGCCATGGGGACGACCGGAGACAGGAGGACGGCCACTATGGAGAAGTATATACCAAGAAACAGAATTCCTGGAGGAGAGAGAGCAGGGGTGAGTGTCAGGGACTGAGAAGAGGGTGGAGCAGGGCCAAGTGTCAGAGCAGGAAAGGAGAAGAGAAAAGAAGGGAGCAGGGGTGAGAGTGTCAGAAGAGAGGGGAGCGGGGGTGAGTGTCGGAGAGGAGAGGGTCACAGAGGAGGGTAGAGGTGAGTGTCGGAGAGGAGAGGGTCACAGAGGAGGGTAGAGGTGAGTGTCGGAGAGGAGAGGGTCACAGAGGAGGGTAGAGGTGAGTGTCGGGAGAGGAGAGGGTCACAGAGGAGGGTAGAGGTGAGTGTCGGGAGAGGAGAGGGTCACAGAGGAGGGTAGAGGTGAGTGTCGGGAGAGGAGAGGGTCACAGAGGAGGGTAGAGGTGAGTGTCGGGAGAGGGGAGGGTCACAGAGGAGGGTAGAGGTGAGTGTCGGGAGAGGAGAGGGTCACAGAGGAGGGTAGAGGTGAGTGTCGGGAGAGGAGAGGGTCACAGAGGAGGGTAGAGGTGAGTGTCGGGAGAGGGTCACAGAGGAGGGTAGAGGTGAGTGTCGGGGGAGGAGAGGGTCACAGAGGAGGGTAGAGGGTCACAGACGGGGTAGAGGTGAGTGTCGGAGGAGAGGGTCAGAGAGGAGGGTAGAGGTGAGTGTCGGGGGAGGGGAGGGTCACAGAGGAGGGTAGAGGTGAGTGTCGGAGGAGAGGGTCAGAGGAGGGTAGAGGTGAGTGTCGGGGGAGGAGAGGGTCACAGAGGAGGGTAGAGGTGAGTGTCGGAGAGGAGAGGGTCACAGAGGAGGGTAGAGGTGAGTGTCGGAGAGGAGAGGGTCACAGAGGAGGGTAGAGGTGAGTGTCGGGGGAGGAGAGGGTCACAGAGGAGGGTAGAGGTGAGTGTCGGGGGAGGAGAGGGTCACAGAGGAGGGTAGAGGTGAGTGTCGGGGGAGGAGAGGGTCACAGAGGAGGGTAGAGGTGAGTGTCGGAGAGGGGAGCGGGGGTGAGTGTCGGAGAGGGGAGCGGGGGTGAGTGTCGGAGAGGGGAGCGGGGGTGAGTGTCGGAGAGGGGAGCGGGGGTGAGTGTCGGAGAGGGGAGCGGGGGTGAGTGTCGGAGAGGGGAGCGGGGGTGAGTGTCGGAGAGGGGAGCGGGGGTGAGTGTCGGAGAGGGGAGCGGGGGTGAGTGTCGGAGAGGGGAGCGGGGGTGAGTGTCGGAGAGGGGAGCGGGGGTGAGTGTCGGAGAGGGGAGCGGGGGTGAGTGTCGGAGAGGGGAGCGGGGGTGAGTGTCGGAGAGGGGAGCGGGGGTGAGTGTCGGAGAGGGGAGCGGGGGTGAGTGTCGGAGAGGGGAGCGGGGGTGAGTGTCGGAGAGGGGAGCGGGGGTGAGTGTCGGAGAGGGGAGCGGGGGTGAGTGTCGGAGAGGGGAGCGGGGGCGAGTGTCGGAGAGGGGAGCGGGGGTGAGTGTCGGAGAGGGGAGAGGGGAGCGGGGGCGAGTGTCGGGAGAGGAGAGGGTCACAGAGGAGGGTAGAGCTGAGTGTCGGAGAGGGGAGGAGAGGGTCACAGAGGAGGGTAGAGCTGAGTGTCGGAGAGGGGAGCGGGGGTGAGTGTCGGAGAGGGGAGCGGGGGTGAGTGTCGGAGAGGGGAGCGGGGGCGAGTGTCGGAGAGGGGAGCGGGGGCGAGTGTCGGAGAGGGGAGCGGGGGCGAGTGTCGGAGAGGGGAGCGGGGGTGAGTGTCGGAGAGGGGAGCGGGGGTGAGTGTCGGAGAGGGGAGCGGGGGTGAGTGTCGGAGAGGGGAGCGGGGGTGAGTGTCGGAGAGGGGAGCGGGGGTGAGTGTCGGAGAGGGGAGCGGGGGTGAGTGTCGGAGAGGGGAGCGGGGGTGAGTGTCGGAGAGGGGAGCGGGGGTGAGTGTCGGAGAGGGGAGCGGGGGTGAGTGTCGGAGAGGGGAGCGGGGGTGAGTGTCGGAGAGGGGAGCGGGGGTGAGTGTCGGAGAGGGGAGCGGGGGTGAGTGTCGGAGAGGGGAGCGGGGGTGAGTGTCGGAGAGGGGAGCGGGGGTGAGTGTCGGAGAGGGGAGCGGGGGTGAGTGTCGGAGAGGGGAGCGGGGGTGAGTGTCGGAGAGGGGAGCGGGGGTGAGTGTCGGAGAGGGGAGCGGGGGCGAGTGTCGGAGAGGGGAGCGGGGGTGAGTGTCGGAGAGGGGAGAGGGGAGCGGGGGCGAGTGTCGGGAGAGGAGAGGGTCACAGAGGAGGGTAGAGCTGAGTGTCGGAGAGGGGAGGAGAGGGTCACAGAGGAGGGTAGAGGTGAGTGTCGGAGAGGGGAGCGGGGGTGAGTGTCGGAGAGGGGAGCGGGGGTGAGTGTCGGAGAGGGGAGCGGGGGCGAGTGTCGGAGAGGGGAGCGGGGGCGAGTGTCGGAGAGGGGAGCGGGGGCGAGTGTCGGAGAGGGGAGCGGGGGCGAGTGTCGGAGAGGGGAGCGGGGGCGAGTGTCGGAGAGGGGAGCGGGGGCGAGTGTCGGAGAGGGGAGCGGGGGCGAGTGTCGGAGAGGGGAGCGGGGGCGAGTGTCGGAGAGGGGAGCGGGGGTGAGTGTCGGAGAGGGGAGCGGGGGTGAGTGTCGGAGAGGGGAGCGGGGGTGAGTGTCGGAGAGGGGAGCGGGGGTGAGTGTCGGAGAGGGGAGCGAGGGTGAGTGTCGGAGAGGGGAGCGGGGGTGAGTGTCGGAGAGGGGAGCGGGGGTGAGTGTCGGAGAGGGGAGCGGGGGTGAGTGTCGGAGAGGGGAGCGGGGGTGAGTGTCGGGGGAGGAGAGGGTCACAGACGGGGTAGAGCTGAGTGTCGGGGGACCTTACCTAGGTTTGTGCGGCTCCCCAGGTGCTGGATGAGGAATCCGATGATCAGAGTCTGGAGGAGGAGGAAGAGGACCTCCCCCCAGGCACTAGGACAGAGAAGGAAAGTCCATGTCACACACAGGGAGGAGCAGCAGAGGATCCCACCAATAAAGCTGCAGTGGGGGAGGGGCGTTACCTGAAGGGGAAGCTGTAGGTGATGCTGTACACCATGGTCCCGGTCAGTGCCAGCAGTTCCAGGAGGACGGAGTGGAAGCTCAGCCCCTCGGCGGTGCCGGATCTCAGGAGTTTCAGGATCTGTGGGACCTTTACTGGGCGACAGAGGAACACAGGCTGGAAGAGAGGCAGACAGACTGGAAGGATTACAGGGAGGGGTCACAGCACTGATGAGGGGGGGGGGGTCACAGCACTGATGAGGAGGGCGGCTGGGGGGGTCACAGTTTGAGCTACACTCACTGCAAACCAGACAGTCTAGATTATAGAGGACGCCCAGAAAAGTTCATTATGTCCCGGGCACCACTGACAGGGGGGGGGGGGGGGGTCACTTCCTGGACCTAGGCCCTCCCGATTTTTAGTTACTTCCTGGGCCTAGGCCCTCCTGATAGCAGTGCACTTCCTGGACCTAGGCCCTCCTGATATCAGTGCACTTCCTGGACCTAGGCCCTCCTGATATCAGTGCACTTCCTGGACCTAGGCCCTCCTGATAGCAGTGCACTTCCTGGACCTAGGCCCTCCTGATAGCAGTGCACTTCCTGGACCTAGGCCCTCCTGATAGCAGTGCACTTCCTGGACCTAGGCCCTCCTGATAGCAGTGCACTTCCTGGACCTAGGCCCTCCTGATAGCAGTGCACTTCCTGGACCTAGGCCCTCCTGATAGCAGTGCACTTCCTGGACCTAGGCCCTCCTGATAGCAGTGCACTTCCTGGACCTAGGCCCTCCTGATAGCAGTGCACTTCCTGGACCTAGGCCCTCCTGATAGCAGTGCACTTCCTGGACCTAGGCCCTCCTGATAGCAGTGCACTTCCTGGACCTAGGCCCTCCTGATAGCAGTGCACTTCCTGGACCTAGGCCCTCCTGATAGCAGTGCACTTCCTGGACCTAGGCCCTCCTGATAGCAGTGCACTTCCTGGACCTAGGCCCTCCTGATAGCAGTGCACTTCCTGGACCTAGGCCCTCCTGATAGCAGTGCACTTCCTGGACCTAGGCCCTCCTGATAGCAGTGCACTTCCTGGACCTAGGCCCTCCTGATAGCAGTGCACTTCCTGGACCTAGGCCCTCCTGATATCAGTGCACTTCCTGGACCTAGGCCCCCCCTAATATTAGTGCACTTCCTGGTACTAAGCCCTCTCGATTTCGTTACTTCCTGGACCTAGGCCCTCCCGATATCAGAGCAGCGCCTCTCACATCCTGTGCCTAGGCATTCCTATTCCATGCCCTTAGCCAACTATCCGCAGTGTGAGATCATCTAAGGCACTGCCGTCCCTGACTGATGATGCTGCTCACTGTTCTCTCCTTGCTGGAGGGAAAGTTGTACCCGAGGACCTGCAGTCCCAGAATCTCCCTGCTTCTACTTCCTCCATTTCTCTGGGTCAGAGAGGGGGGTCAGCCATGGACAGAAGAGGGGGATGGGGGAAGAGGAGGTGGGGGGGTGGGGGGAGGGGTGTATGAATCCTCCGGTGTCGGTGACTCACCCATCACAGAGCCGGCGATGATCCCGAATCCCAGAACCTTACTGAGCAGAATCTTCAGACACGGAACTGGAGGGAGGAAAGAGACACGGGTGAGAGGAGAGACCAATCATAATATAGAGGGGCGCACAGAGCGGTGGAGGTGGGAGGA
This sequence comes from Rana temporaria, assembly GCF_905171775.1. Lineage (NCBI taxonomy): Eukaryota > Metazoa > Chordata > Amphibia > Anura > Ranidae > Rana > Rana temporaria. Next base: position 484,954,556 of record NC_053491.1, on the reverse strand, counting down.
CAGTCGATGGTGGTGTGGGGGGGAGGGGGGGAAGAGAGAGAGGACAGTCGATAGAGAGAGAGGACAGTCGATGGGGGGGGGGGGGGAAGAGAGAGAGAGAGAGAGAGAGAGAGAGAGAGAGAGAGAGAGAGAGAGAGAGAGAGAGAGAGAGAGAGAGAGACATATGG